>NC_050573.1:541210175-541570175 GCF_011100635.1 Trichosurus vulpecula
CCTGTAGGAAAGATTAAAAATACTATTACATACCTGTGGACAAATAAACCCTGCCCCGTACATGATGCTCCTCACAGAAGAAGAAAAAGCATCTTTGGGGATGAGGTTATCTGCAAAGATCATCATGAAGTTGCTGAAGAAGGTTAAATGAAAGACCTGGAAGAAATTCATTGCCAAGAAAAGCAGAAAGTTTTTCTGGGTTAATATCTCTCTGGTCAACAAGATGACTGACGCCCAGGAGAGTTCCGATTTACTCTCTGAGATATTGGTTTCTCGAGGGCTTCCTTTAAGTTCATAGTGACTTATACTGTAAATACCAGTATAAAAAAGGCAGGCAGTAGCAAGAACAGCAATGACAATGGACAAAGCCTGGAAATGGAGTAAATTTTCCATGTTATCAGAGATAAGGCCAACAAAAAGTATGCTGGTAGATCCCACTAGTGATGCCACTTGGTTATATTTAACAAGCCGAAGTCGGCTCTCATGTTGAGTGGAAATCTCTGCAAAAAGGGCACACTGGGCTAGCTGTACAAAAGTCAACATGCCATCAAAAGCACATAAAGATACCACAAGCTGAAGCCCGCTAAGCCAGTCACCTTCTTCGTAGTGTTTCCAAGGGAACCAAGGAAGTAAGAAAGCCAATGCATAGAAAGGCGCACCATACAAGATAGCAATCTGACGTTCTGAACAACAAGATGCCTTGGCGTTGTCTTGAATATATCCAAAAAGAGGGTCATTAAGAGCATTCCAGATCATAAAAATCACCTAAAAGAAAGAAAAGAACATGAAGGATTGTTCAATCAATACAGAAATAAGCTAAAAGCAGCCCAAAACTTTTTTTTTAATGTAATCGAGTATTTGTTTAGATTGCATGCCTGGTGGCACAGCAGATGCCAGAGATGTCCTGGAATGGACAGCTGGGTGACTTAAGAATTACCTAAAATACAAGGAGTCTCAGTCGTCTTGTGCATTGATCAATAAGGTAAAAGCTGTTTTCTAGCAATTGTCTCTGTGATTTGGGCCAGGCTACTTCTCTTGAGCCTCTGGGAAACAGTGAACCATGAAAGGCACTTGTAGCAGAAAGAACGCTCAACTGAAAGCCAAAAGATGTGTGCTTTAATCACATCTCTGACACTAGCTGTGTGACCCTGGGTGAGAAAAAGAATGTTTTTGTTCCTCAGTTTCCTCATCAGTAATGAGAATAGGCTGAATCAGATCATCCCCAGGGCCCCTATAACTCTGCATTTCCAACAAATCAAAGTAACACCAAAATGTATCAAGTTTTTATTCAGAACCAGCAGGGGGCATGCGTGTTAAAACTGTAATATCCCTTTGAGATCCATATTGATGTAACTAAGGCATTAACAACCTTGTTCTTCTATACCTCTACCAGGAAAATTAAGACACCAATCTTTGCTTCCTACAAAGGAATCATGATGCTATTATCAGAAATGAATGCCAAACTTTGTGACAGTTTCTGCCATTCTAAATTTTAAGGGTCTTTTCTCACGTACTTTATCCACCTTCTGATGAATGTGCCATAGCTATTAACAGTTTCAACACAAGTTATAAATATCTATAAATAGCCCTATAAAAGTAACACCTTAATTATCTAGCCTTATGAGAGAAAGAACTATACATAAATGATATTCTAATAGCTGTTAAACTTTTTCATTTTATCCATTTTTGATGAAAATTCACTATACACTTACCTTCTGCTTAACAGATTTTTTTGGTTCTAACTTCGATTAGCATAGGAACTTTCAGTGAGGAAACTCAATTATTGAAGAACTAGGGCACTAAGAATTTAAGTGACTTGAGGGTCACAGAGCCAGTATTTCCCAGAGTGGGGGCTTGAACTCAGATTTAATTCAGAGTCCAGCTCTCTAATCACTACACTAGACTCCCTCTCAAACAACATATATTGAACATAATTCAACCTTTTCTTGATTATTAAACATCATTATTGTAAATATGTATTATTATGCAGGATAAGACTATAGTTCTATGTAGTCTGGTTTTCTGTTTGTTTTTGTAGTTTTGTTATTTTGCCATCTCCCTTGATGCCTGCCTCCTGAAACCAATCCCTAAACCCAATGCCTTCTAGTTTGCTATTTCTAATAAGCTACATGCAGGGGAGCCATATAATCAAGGTTTAAAAAAAAATAAAAAGCTTATACTAAGTAAGAGATGATAAGGCTCTAAAGTCAGGGGTGGCTTTGGCAATCTGATGAAACCCTCTTCTCAGAAGAATGTTTTTAAATGCATAAAATAAAAAACACAATGTTATAATGGAAACCAATTATACTGAAATACAGTTATAAAATTTTTTTAAAACACACTTTTGGAACCTAGGTTATAAAGGCTTGGCCTTATGATTATTTTTGGGGGGGTGGGGAGGGGAAGGCAATCAGGGTTAAGTGACTTGCCCAGGGTCACACAGCTAGTAAGTATCTTAACACTAGATTTGAACTCAAGTCCTCTTGACTTCAGGGCCGGTGCTCTATCCACTACGCCACCTAGCTGCCCTAATCTTGTGATCATTAAAAGAATGAAATTTTTAGTTATAGTACAAAGGCTTTGTAAGAGTGGTTTCTTTGGTGGGAGGCCTTTTTCTTTCTTATTTTTGGTTTCATATATTACCAACAGGAGTAAACTGCTAGATGACTTACTGGCAGATGGATGGGTTGTTATCGTTTGTAAACATCTGTGTGTTTATGCCAAGCAGTTCAAACCTGTTTGATGTACAATGAACATTACTATTCACTCGGCAAACATCTTTATTCATCCTACACAAGTGGGTAATTACTTTTTAAAAACACTGCCTTATACTACCAGTTATGGAATTAACATTTTATAACTTGAAGATTCCACAGCTAAAGGATTCCAAACTGCTTTCCATATTATAGACAAACTCCTACAGACTTTCAGGGAATAGCTCACTGACATGCCCCATTATTTACTGCATTGCTATGGAGGAGAAGCAGCTCTTTCTAAAAGCAAAGGACCACAAGGGAACTCTCTTACCTGAGACTGGTGAAAGGCAGCTTCTGAAATCTTGTATTGCTTCAAAAAAAGCTGCATGTAGTAAAAATTAAAGACCGTGTTCATCATCCCAGTCCCTAGGGTAGTCATGGAATATGCCAGAGCATTGGCATGAATTCGTACAAGCTTCATTTTCCATGCAGAGGATGACTTCTTCCCTCTGTGATAAACAAATGTAAAAAGACTGTCATTCTACATGTTACTAAAACTATTGCAAAGGCTGTGTAGTTAATAAAAGCATATAATTTCAACTGATTTAGTACAAGACAATATTAAAGAAAAAATTAGTATGGGCATCTTACAGTAATTGAAACTGACTAGTGAAGTCTTTTTATTTATTTATTTTATTTGACATATTTAGTTTTCAGCATTGATTTTCACAAGAGTTTGAATTACAAATTTTCTCCCCATTTCTACCCTTCCCCCCACTCCAAGATGGCGTATATTCTGGTTGCCCTGTTCCCCAGTTAGCCCTCCCTTTTGTCACCCCACTCCCCTCCCATCCCCTTTTCCCTTCCTTTATTGTAGGGCAGGATAAATTTCTATGTCCCACTGCCTGTGTATCTTATTTTCCAGTTGCATGCAAAAACTTTTTTTGTTTTTTGTTTTTTTGTTGTTTTTGAACATCTGTTTTTAAAACTTTGAGTTCCAAATTCTCTCCCCTCTTCCCTTCCCACCCACCCTCCCTAAGAAGTCAAGCAATTCAACATAGGTCACATGCGTATCATTATGTATAACCCTTCCATAATACTCATGTTGAGAAAGACTCACTGTATTTTGCTCCTTCCTAACCTATCCCCCTTTATTGAATTTTCTCCCTTGACCCTGTACCCTTTCGAAAGTGTTTGTTTTTGATTACCTCCACCCCCATCTGCCCTCCCTTCTGTAATCCCCCCTTTTTTATCTTCTTCCTCCTTTTTTCCTGGGGGGTGAGATACCCAATTGAGTATGTATGGTATTCCCTCCTCAGGTCAAATCTGATGAGGGCAAGATTCACTCATTCCCCCTCACCTGACTTCTCTTCTCTTCCTAGAGAACTGTTTTTTCTTGCCACTTTTATGTGAGATAATTTACCCCATTCTATCTCTCCCTATCTCCCTCTCTCAATATATTCCTCTCTCATCCCTTAATTTGATTTGATTTCTTTTAGATACCTCCCCTTCATCTTCAACTCGCCCTGTGCCCACTCTCTCTCTCTCTCTCTCTCTATATATATATATATATATATATTTAATATATATATACACACACATACATACACACTCACATATACATATATATAAAGATATATGTATGTATATATATATATATGTATATATATGCATATTTCCTTCAGCTACCCTAATACTGAGATCTCATGAATCATACACATCATCTTTCCATGTAGGAATGTAAACAAAACAGTTTAACTTTAGTAAGTCCCTTGCAATTTCTTTTTCTTGTTCTTTTTCTTGATTACCTTTTCATGCTTCTCTTGATTCTTGTGTTTGAAAGTCAAATTTTCTATTCAGGTCTGGTCTTTTCACTGAGAAAGCTTGAAAGTCCTCTATTTTATTGAAAATCCATATTTTGCCTTGGAGCATGATAGTCAATTTTGCTGGGTAGGTGATTCTTGGTTTTAATCCTAGCTCCACTGACCTCCGGAATATCGTATTCCAAGACCTTTGATCTCTTAATGTAGAAGCTGCTAGATCTTGGATTATTCTGATTATGTTTCCACAATACTCAAATTGTTTCTTTCTGGCTGCTTGCAGTATTTTCTCCTTGATCTGGGAGCTCTGGAATTTGGCGACAATATTCATAGGAGATTTCTTTTTGGGATCTATTTGAGGAGGCGATCAGTGGATTCTTTCAATTTCTATTTTGCCCTGTAGTTCTACAATATCAGGGCAGTTCTCCTTGATAATTTCTTGAAAGATGATATCTGGGCTCTTTTTTTGATCATGTCTTTCAGGTAGTCCAATAATTTTTAAATTATCTCTCCTGGATCTATTTTCCAGCCGAGCGGATTTTCCAATGAGATATTTTACATTGTCTTCTATTTTTTCATTCCTTTGGTTCTGCTTGATTTCTCATCAAGTCACTAGCTTCCACTTGCTCCAATCTAATTTTTAAGGTAGTATTTTCTTCAGTGGTCTTTTGGACCTCCTTTTCCATTTGACTAATTCTGCCTTTCAAGGCCTTCTCCTCATTGGCCTTTTGGAGCTCTTTTGACATTTGAGTTAGTGTATTTTTTAAGGTGTTGTTTTCTTCAGTGTATTTTTCAGTATTTTTTGGGGTCTCTTTTAGCAAGTCATTGACTTGTTTTTCATGGTTTTCTCGCATCATTCTCACTTCTCCTCCCAATTTTTCCTCTACTTTTCTTACTTGCTTTTCCAAATCCTTTTTGAGCTCTTCCATGGCCTGAGACCAGTTCATGTTTTTCTTGGAGGCTTCTGTTGTAGGCTCTTTGACTTTGTTGACTTCTTCTGGCTGTATGTTTTGGTCTTCTTTGTCACCAAAGAAAGATTCCAAAGTCTGAGACTGAATCTGGGTGCGTTTTCACTGCTTGGCCATGTTCCCAGCCAACTAACTTGACCTTTGAGTTTTTCAGCGGAGTATGACTGCTTGTAGAGTTAAGAGAACTATGTTCCAAGCTTGGGGGGATGCGCCAGCTCTGCCACACCAGCACTGCTCCTTCCCCAAGAACCCCCAACCCAGACTGGACTTAAATCTCCACCAGGCTCTTCACTCCTGCTCTGATCTGCCACTTAATTCCGCCCACCAGGTGGGCCTGGGGCCGGAAGTAACTGCAGCTGTAGTTCTGTAGCTGCTCCACCCCCGCTGCCCTGGGGGCGGTGGCTGAACCCGAACTTCTTCCACTCCCCCAGCTTTTTCCACTAACCTTCTCTGTTGTCTTTGGTGTTTGTGGGTTGAGAAGTCTGGGA
The DNA here is from genome assembly GCF_011100635.1 of Trichosurus vulpecula. Taxonomy (NCBI): domain Eukaryota; kingdom Metazoa; phylum Chordata; class Mammalia; order Diprotodontia; family Phalangeridae; genus Trichosurus; species Trichosurus vulpecula. The sequence goes on from NC_050573.1 coordinate 541,216,148, forward strand.
ACTGCTGCAGCTCACTGATTCAGGGCGGTAGAGCATGCTCTGCCTGGCTCCTGGTCTGGTTGGTCTGCACCGCCCACACTGGGCTCTGCTCTGCTCCCAGCTCCATGCAGGATAGACCTCACCCAAAGACCATCCAGGCTTTCCTGGGCTGGAGCCCTGTTTCCCTCTGCTATTTTGCGGGTTCTGCAGTTCTAGAATTGGTTCAGAGCCATTTTTTATAGGTTTTTGGAGGGACTCAATGGGGAGCTCATGCTAGTCCCTGCTTTCCAGCCCTAGTGAAGTCTTTATGCAAAAAATGTGATGCAAACAGAAAAGCATAGAAAGATCAACATGAAGTGATACAAAGTAAAGTAAGCAGAGCCAACAGAACAATATACACAATACGACTACAATAATGTAAACAGAAAGACCCACCAAAAAAAAATCATAAGTGAATGTAACAGAAATATGAAGAATAAGTAGTTTAAAAGAAGAGACATGGGGGGTAGAGCCAAGATGGCATCTGGAAAGCAGGGACCTGCGTGATCTCTCCCCCAGGTCCCTCCAAACACCTATAAAAATGGCTCTGAACAAATTCTAGAACTGCAGAACCCACAAAATAGCAGAGGGAAGCAGGGCTCCAGCCAAGGACAACATGGATGGTTGCAGGGAAGGGTCTATCACACCGTGCTGGGAGTGGAGCAGAGCAGAGCAGAGTCCAGAGTGGGCCACGGCTAGACTAACCAGACCAAGAGCCCAGCAGAACAGGCCCTAGTGCCCTGAATCAGTGAGCTGTGGCAGTTACCAGACTTCTCAACCCACAAACACCAAAGACAATAGAGAACGACAGTGGGAAAAACTGCAGGGACAGAGTGAGAGGAGTTCGCAGTTTGTCCACCACCCCAGGGCAGCAGAAGTGGTACAGCTCTGAGGCTGCTTACAGAATGATAGCTGCAGTTGGTTCCGGCCCTAGGCCCACCTGGTGGGAGGAATTAAGTGGTGGATCAGAGCAGGAGTGCAGAGCCTGCTTGGATCTGAGTCACAGTCTGGGTTGGCATTTCTTGGGGGAGGAGGAGCACTGGTGTGGTAGAGCTTGCTGTGTAGAAGTAGCTCTGAAAACAACAGCACAGCCCCCCCCAAGCTTGGGACAAAGTACTCTCTACTCTACAAGCAGTCATACCCTGACAAAAAGCTCAAGGGTCAAGTAGTTGGCTGGGAACATGGCCAGGAAGCAAAAACACTCTCAGATTCAGACTCAGACTTTGGAATCTTTCTTTGGTGACAAAGAAGACCAAAACATAGAGCCAGAAGAAGTCAACAAAGTCAAAAAGCCTACATCAAAAGCCTCCAAGAAAAACATGAACTGGTCTTAGGCCATGGAAGAGCTTAAAAAGGATTTGGAAAAGCAAGTAAGAGAAGTTGAGGAAAAATTGGGAAGAGAAATGAGAGTGATGTGAGAAAAACATGAAAAACAAGTCAACAGCTCACTAAAGGAGACCCCCAAAAATACTGAAGAAAATAACACCTTAAAAAATGGACTAACTCAAATGTCAAAAGAGCTCCAAAAAGTCAATGAGGAGAAGAATGACTTGAAAGGTAGAATTAGCCAAACGGAAAAGGAGGTCCAAAAGACCACTGAAGAAAATACTACCTTAAAAATTAGATTGGAGTGAGTGGAAGCTAGTGACTTGATGAGAAATCAAGATATATAAAACAGAACCAAAGGAATGAAAAAGTGGAAGACAATGTGAAATATCTCATTGGAAAAATCACTAAGGTGGAAAACAGATCCAAGAGAGATAATTTAAAAATTACTGGACTGCCTGAAAGCCATGATCAAAAAAAGAGCCTAGATATCATCTTTCAAGAAATTATCAAAGAGAACTGCCCTGATATTCTAGAGCCAGAGGGTAAAATAGAAATTGAAAGAACCCACTGATGACCTCCTGAAAATGATCCCAAAAAGAAAACTCCCAGGAATATTGTCACGAAATTCTAGAGCTCCCAGATCAAGGAGAAAATGCTGCAAGCAGCCAGAAAGAAACAATTTGAGTATTATGGAAACACAATGAGAATAATCCAAGATCTAGCAGCTTCTACATTAAGAGATCGAAGGGCTTGGAATATGATATTCCGAAGGTCAATGGAGCTAGGATTAAAACCAAGAATCACCTACCCAGCAAAACTGAGTATCATGCTCCAAGGCAAAATATGGGCTTTCATTCTCAGTGAAAAGACCAGACCTGAATAGAAAATTTGACTTTCAAACACAAGAATCAAGAGAAGCATGAAAAGGTAAACAAGAAAGAGAAATCATAAGGGACTTACTAAAGCTGAACTGTTTTGTTTACATTCCTACATGGAAAGACGATGTGTATAATTCATGAGACCTCAGTATTAGGGTAGCTGAAGGGAATATACATACGTACATACATACATACATACAGATAGACACACACACACACACATATATATGCATTGACAGAGGGCACAGCGTTAGTTGAATATGAAGGGATGATATCTAAAAAAATAAAATAAAATTAATGGATGAGAGAGGAATATATTGAGAGAGGGAGAAAGGAAGAAATAGAATGGGGTAAATCATCTTACATGAAAGTGGCAAGAAAAAGCAGTTCTGTGGGAAGGGAAGATGGGGCAGGTGAGGGGGAATGAGGGAATCTTGCTCTCATCAGATTTGACCTGAGGAGGGAATAACATACGCACTCAATTGGGTATCTTACCCCACATGAAAGAAGGAGGAAGGACATAAAAAAAGGGGGGGACGATAGAAAGGAGGCCAAATAGGGGGAGGAGGCAATCTAAAACAAACACTTTCAAAAAGGAACAGGGTCAAGGGAGAAAACTGAATAAAGGGGGATAGGATAGGAAGGAGCAAAATATAGTTAGTCTTTCACAACATGAGTGTTGTGGAAGGGTTTTGCATAATGATATACATATGGCCTATGTTGAATTGCTTGCCTTCTTAGGGAGAGTGGGTAGGGAGGGAAGAGAAGAGAGAATTTGGAACTCAAAGTTTTAAAAGCAGATGTTCAAAAAAAAGTTTTTACATGCAACTAGGAAATAAGATATACAGGCAATGGGGCATAGAAAGCTATCTTGCCCTACAAGAAAGTAAGGGAAAAGGGGATGGGAGGGGAGTGGGGTGACAGAAGGGAGGGCTGACTGGGGAATGGGGCAATCAGAATATGCACCATCTTGGAGGGTAGAAATGGGGAGAAAATTTGTAATTCAAACTCTTGTGAAAATCAATGCTGAAAACTAAAAATATTAAATGAATAAATAACAAAGGAAAAAAAAAGAGACAAGAGAAGTCACTCTCACCTACTCTCAACCCCCTTTACAGAGGTGAGAGGTCCACAAGTGTACACTGCACATATTTTCAGACTTCTTCAATGTACCGATCAGTAATTTTTATTTGTCTTAAAAAAATACTTGATATATGTGATCATTCTCTGGGAGGGGGAGGGATATTGGGGAAAAGTACAGTGATATAAAAAATACCAACACATCAATAAAAACTTAACTTTTAAAAAAAGAGTCTTTACTCAGTTTTAACACATCTTAATTTGCATGTTGATTGCTCTGGAAGAACATATCTTGAAATTACTTTTCATATTTATAAAATCCAATTAGTAATGGTATGTGTGGTACATGGTATGTTTGTGACAATATACAAGCTGACTTTTTTTTTTACTGCAAATGTTGACAAAGACTATTACTATTTGCTACAGAAATTTAACTCATGTAAATCAGCCAACAAAGGGAAAAAATCAGATCAGTTGGCCTTGAAACCACTTTAGTCAATAAAAATTTGATTTACCTGCTAAGCAGACAGATGTGCGAGCTAAGAGTAACAGCAGTTCAGAATATAAACTCTTCTGTAAAATTTTATCGATGATGCCAAAAAGTTATGAGCAGTAATACCTCATAAAACAGGGACTAGTAGCAAAGGAAAAAAACAATTTTCAGAAAGTTTGGCAAGAGAGTCAATTCAATAAAATCATCCTTAGGGTTCATAAAGATGAAAAATTAAGGATCACAGACACTCTCAGAGACACGCCAAATGGGAAAGATTTCTCAAATTTTCTCTAAGAAATAGAGTTAGAATAGAATAGAAACATGTTAGCAACAAAGCTAACATGTTTGAACTTTGATATCAATTTGAATGTACTACATGATTAACAGAAACAGCATAAAGGAAAATAAAGATGGAAAGAGCAGGTAAAATAGTCAAGGATACACAGAGCTCTTCAACACTGAAGGTAACAAAGTTTTGAGACTGCTGTGGTGCTGTTTCTCAAGATATTCAAAAGAGGAAAGGATACAAAATATTTTGAAAAAGCAGGGATTTTATTCCTTTTTTAAATGGTCATGAGGATATATCATGAGGATGCCAATAACTGTCACTGATAGCTCTATTTTCTTATATCTACAAAAATCTTTATGAGAATTACTTATACAGGTATGAACTGCGTCCTTGAAATTATTGGGAAGGGAACTGGCAGGCTTTCACAAGTATTACATATTCTTTAGTAGACAAGATCTTTACAGTCACACGATAGAATGAAAGGTGCAAAACATATAAGATCTCATTGGGGAGGCATCATCAAGATGGTGTAATGAGAAAAAGCTTTTTTGCTTAGATCACCCAGATCCACAATGACTTAGAAAATGCACTGGACCAAATTCTGATTGGGAAAGTCAAGGAAAAGTCACAGTGATTCAATTTTTTTTCAGCCCAGGACATCTTAGGGAAACAGAGAGGTCTGTGGACACTGGCAACGGGGGCTAGCCAGAATGTAAAACAGCAGTGGAGGGGAAAGCATTCTAGCACAGAGGGATGGAGAAAAGGCCCAGATAAAGCACCAGAGCAGGAAGAATCAGGGCAAAAAGAAATCCCAGCAGACCCCTGAACTAGCGCTAGGTGCAAGTTGCCATCTAGCAGCTTTGTTGCTCATTACTTGCATCATTGCTCATCCAAGACACAGTTACAGGGAGGAGAGGAGCTAGTGAGTGTGGGCCCTAGCTATATGACAAGCAAGGAACAAGTTCCAGAAACACAGATGTGTGGTTCTGAGCCTAGTTCTAATCTTAGGCCAGCACATAAGCCTGCAGTGGAATAAGCACGGAAGGGCTCCCAGACCAAAGGGAGCCAGCACTCCTCATGGACCAACAGTGATTGAATCCAGCAGTAATCTAATGAAACCCAACCATGGACAAGCCAATAGACCCAAACCTGGGTCAGGAACTTGCAGAGCTCAGACCAGGAGACTCAGATTCCCTAGATCATACACTTCATTTTGGGAGATCTGAAAAGAAAATTAACAGCTTGGTAAAAGAGGTACAAAACTAATGAAGAAAATAACTCCTTGAAAATTAGAATTGACCAAACAGAAGGCAATGAATAATTCCATGAGAAATCTAGGAGTTATAAAACAAAGTCCAAAAGGCTGAAAAAAATAGAAGAAAATGTGAAATATCTTATAGTAAAAACAACTGCCCTGGAAAACAGATCAAAAAAACCATTTAAAAATCACTGGACTACCCGAAAGCCATGAATAACAACAACAAAAGTCTAGATAACATATTTCAAGAAATAATGAAATAAAATTGCCCAGATATCTTAGAACCAGAAGGCAGCAAAAAAGCTATTAAACTATGCTTATTCTTTGACCCAGCAATTCCACTCCTAGATCTCTACTCCAAAGAGATCAAAGAAAGGATTCATATGTACAAAAATATTTATAGTGGCTCTGTTTGTAGAGGGAGAGAATTGGAAACTGTGAGGATAACTATGAGGCTGAACAAAATGTGGTGTACAAGTGTGACAATACCACTGGGCTTTAAAAAATGATGAAAGAGATGGTTTCGGAAAAATCTTGGAAGACTTACACTAACTGACACAAAGTGAAATGAATATAACCAGGAAAACAATGTATACAATGATAGCAATATTGCAAAGATAATCGACTTTGGAACACTTGGTGAACTCTGATCAACATAACGATCAATTACAATTCTAAAGAACAAATGATGAAATATGCTATTCACTTCCAGACAGAGAGTGGATGTATTCAGAGTGCATATTTTCTTGTCTTCTTTTCTTTCTTTTTTTGGACATGGTTAATTCAGGAATTTTTTTTGCATGATTACACATATTTTTAATGGATTTAGTTTTTCTTGTCTTCTCAATGAGTAGGGGAGAGAGATAATTCGGAATTAAAAATAAAATAAACTTGAATTTTTAAACAAGTGAAGAAGAAAACAAAAAGAACCAGAGGGAAAAGTAGAAATTGAAAGAACCCACTGTTCATCACCTGAAAGAAACTCCAAATGAAAATTCCCAGGAATATTATATTCAAAACCCAGAGCTCTTAGGTCATGGAAAAAAAATTCTGCAAGGAGCCATAAAGAAAGCTTTCAAGTACTACAGAGTTGCAGTCAGGAACATACAAGATTTAGCAGTCACCACTGTAAAAGAACAGAGAGGTTAGAATATGATATTCTAGAAGGCAAAGGATCTAAGTTTACAATCAAGAATAATAATGACGAAGATGGCAGCTGGAAAGCAGGAACTTGCTTACGCGCTCCCCCAGGTGCCTCCAAACACCTGTAAAAAATGGCTCTGAACAAATTCTAGAGCTGTGGAACACACAAAATAGCAGAAGGAAGCAGGGCTCCAGCCCAGAACAGCCTGGATGGTTGCTGGGAAGGGTCTGTTGCACAGAGCTGGCAGCAGAGTGGAGCACAGCCCAGTGTGGGCATGCCAGGACCAAACAGACTGGGAGATGGGCAGAACAGGCCCTAGCGCCCTGAATCAGTGAGCTGTGGCAGTTATCAGACTTGTCAACCCACAAACGCCAAAGACAACAAAGTAGGTTAGTGGAAAAACTTCTAGATCAGAGTGAGAGGACTGCACCGTTGGCCCGGGGCCAGGGGGTGCAGCGGAGGTGGTGCAAGGTGGTACAGCTCTGCGGCTGCTTTCAGAGCTCCAGCTGCAGTTGCTTCCAGACCCAGGCCCACCCAGTGGGAGGAATTAAGTGATGGATCAGAGCAGGAGTGCAGAGCCTGCTTTGCCCGGCTTGGATCTATGGTCCTGGTTGGCGGTTCTTGGGGTAGGAGGATCACTGGTGTGGCAGAGCTTGCTGTGTAGAAAAAGCTCTGAAAACAACAGCATAGCCCCTCAAGCTTGGGACAAAGGACTCTATACTCTACAAGCAGTCATACCCTGACAAAAAGCTCAAGGGTCAAATACTTGGCTGGGAACATGAACAGGCAGTGAAAACACTCTCAGATTGAGACTCAGACTTTAGAATCTTTTTTTGGTGACAAAGAAGACCAAAACATACATCCAGAAGAAGTCAACAAAGTCAAATAGCCTACATCAAAAGCCTCCAAGGAAAATATGAATTGGTCTCAGGCCATGGAAGAGCTCAAAATGGATTGGGAAAGTAAGAGAAGTAGAGGAAAAATTGGGAGGAGAAATGAGAATGAAGCGAGAAAACCATGAAAAACAAATCAATGACTTGCTAAAGGAGACCCAAAAAAATACTGAAGAAAATTACACCTTAAAAAATAGACTAACTCAAATAGCAAAAGAGCTCCAGAAAGCCAATGAGAAGAATGCCTTGAAAGGAAGAATTAACCAAATGGAAAAGGAAGTCCAAAAGACCACTGAGGAAAATATTACCTTAAAAATTAGATTGGAGCAAGTAGAAGCCAGTGACCTTATCAGAAATCAAGATATTATAAAACAGAACCAAAGGAATGAAAAAATGGAAGACAGTGTGAAATATCTCATTGGAAAAACCACTGAGATCGAAAATAGATCCAGGAGAGATAATTTAAAAATTATTGGACTACCTGAAAGCCATGATCAAAAAAAGAGCCTAGACATCATCTTTAAAGGAATTATCCAGGAGAACTGCCCTGATATTCTAGAGCCAGAGGGTAAAATAGAAATTGAAAGAATCCACCAATCTCCTCCTGGAAAATCCCAAAAGGAAAACTCCTAGGAATATTGTGGCCAAATTCCAGAGTTCCCAGGTCAAGGAGGAAATATTGCAAGCAGCCAGAAAGAAACAATTTGAGTATTGTGGAAACACAATCAGGATAACACAAGATCTAGCAGCTTCTCCATTAAGGATCGAAGGGCTTGGAATATGATATTCCAGAGCTAAAAGGACTTAGGATTAAAACCAAGAATCACCTACCCAGCAAAACTGAGTATAATACTCCAAGGCAAAATATGGACTTTCAATAAAATAGAGGACTTTCAAGCTTTCTCAGTGAAAAGACCAGAGCCGAATAGAAAATCTGACTTTCAAACACAAGAATCAAGAGAAGCATGAAAAGGTAAACAAGAAAGAGACATCATAAGGGACTTACTAAAGCTGAACTGTTTTGTTTATATTCCTACATGGAAAGATGATGTGTGTAACTGATAAGACTTTTCTCACTATTAGTGTAGTTGAAGGGAATATACATAGACAGAGGGCACAGGGTGAGTTGAATATGAAGGGATAATATCTAAAAAAATAAAATCAAATGAAGGGATGAGAGAGGAATATATTGAGAGAGGGAGAAAGGGAGAGATAGAATGGGGTAAATCATCTCACATAAAAGTGGCAAGAAAAAGCAATTCTGTTAGGAGGGAAAAGGGAGCAGGTGAGGGGGAATGAGTGAATCTTGCTCTCATTGGATTGGACTTGAGGAGGGAATAACATACACACTCAATTGGGCATCTTACCCCACAGGAAAGTAGGGGCAAGGGAATAAAAAACGGGGAACGATAGAAGGGGGGGCAGCAAACGCTTTTGAAAAGGGCCAGGGTCAAGAGAGAAAACTGAATAAAGGGGGACGGGATAGGATAGAGGGAAATAAAGCCTTTCACAACATGAGTATTGTGGAAGTGTTTTACATAATGATACACGTGTAGCCTATGTTGAATTGCTTGCCTTCTTAGGGAGGGTGCATGGGGAGGGAAGAGGGGAGAGAATTTGGAACTCAAAGTTTTAAAAGCAGGTGCTCAAAATAAAAGCTGTTTTTGCATGCAAAAAAAAAAAAGAATAACAATGACTTTGGAAATCATCTTATCATTATGAGGCAAAGCATAAAACAGGGAAATATATTATTGATATATGCATATATGTGTGTATGTATGTATAAATGTACATATATATACATATGTGTGTATGTGTATGCATATTTTTTCCCAACACAGAAAACATTTCAGAACGAAGTCCAAATGCAAGAGAGATTCTCAATAAATGATGAAGTCTTCCAGATTGGCCTTTTTGGGGATGCCATATTTCTGATTACATTAAGCCCTTGAAAACTGTAGAGCTTCCTGAATGAAATCTATAATTACTCACAAGAGTGATTATAATCACCCACATAAGAAAAATCAAGTGGATGAGGAATGTCTACTGTCCATACTATGATATACAACTAAGAGAATTAGTACATTAGAGTTTGTGTGCATCTTAGTCACTAGGCCCCAAAATGAATAGTTGATTTATTTCAGATATTGTGCAGACTGCAAGATTTTCCCTGTCACAAAGGACAAAACCCTGCCCCCTTGTCCTATCTCTACTCAGGTCTAGCCACACCTCAACTCTACATTACCCTACCATCAGACTCCTCCATTCCTATTTTTTTTCCTACATTCCTAATGACAGGTGTGGGTGAAAGTCACAAGACTATGCCGAATGAATCAACTAAAAATTTATGTTTATTTAATCTCAACTGGCACCTTTCTGCAACAAGGCAACCTTTCTATTCTTCCCTAGTTGATTATCTCACTCCTACATCATCACACTGCATATCCCTTACTAAGAACAGTTTGCGGAATTTGCCACCCACTTGTCCCCACAAAGGTATCACATCTCTTTGCTCTTGAATATAGTAGTCCTATCTTGTTCTGAACCTTCTCTTTGTGAGCCTATTATGTCACCTATCTGTATTAGGAGGGCAGAGTTTATAATCTCAAAGAGGATCATAAACATGTCTGACAGGTTCGGAACCGCCGGATATAAGAAACTCTCAAAGTAGAAGGCAGAAGAATCAAAACATATATTTAGGCTCCACAGTAACCAACCCATGAACCAGCATCCCCACTTTGACATATTAATGAAAAGTTTCCAGGCCCAATAAGTACGCCTTGAAAGAGTAACCAGGAGGCTACAGAGAAGCATGATTGCATAAAGCAAAATCATACTTCCCCCTCTATGGTAAAAAGATTACCCACTGGCCTGAAGTCTTTGTTCAGCTTCCTCCCGTAGGTCAGCTCTGCTACTGGCAGCTCCTGCTTCGGCTGTGGCTATAGCTATAGCAGCCTCTGGCTCCAACGGGAGCTGCTTTTAACCATCCAGCTTCTGCGGGGGTGTAAGGTACGCCGGGGAAAGCACAGGTTCTTTCAATCTGCTTAAGCAAGGTGAAGGGGTTGACCGGGAAAGCACAGGTTCTTTCCATCAGCTTAAGCAAGGGAAGCAAGGTGAAGGGGCCGACAAGCTTACTCCAGTCCAACATACAAACAGTATTCAGTTCAGGGGAAAAAGCCAAACTAGTCAAGGGCACTTGTTGACTAAGTGCTAAGGAGCCCATTTTTGGTTGCCAATACACTTCTCCACCCCTTGTTATAGGATACATAATCTAATCAGCCATGTATCCTAGAACATACATTGTGATCCAATTACAAAGGAAACTAAAACATATCATTCATAATAAAGCAAAACATATCATTTGGTGACATTCCTAAATATTGGTTTATGATTCAAATGTGATCCACCCCTAGGTCCCAGCAAGATAATCTCTTCAATCAATCTTCCCAAAAATAATTAATAATTCAAATGTCTACCCCTAGATCCTTGTATCCATTACATAGGATCAATAATATCATAACAATAAAACAACACAGCAAGGATAACACAAAATAAGTAAACATAGAACACTATCATCATTCCCACCCCCCTTGAATGATTGGGGCTCAAAATCTTGGGGTGAGGGGTGAAGGTCTCATTTTCTATAGCTTCTTCTTGCTGAAATTGGATGTAGAGATGGCCCTGTCCCCAAAAAGTCCCATTCCAGAGGTCAATTCTTTAACGAGCTGGCAGGAATTCCAAGAATGCTATGTGCTTAGGCAGTCATCAGAAAGTGCAGGGTGCTTAAGCCTAAAGGAAACAAAACTAGCAACAAGGTTAGCCAAAACAAAGGACAAAAAGAGTAGACAAGTATGGACTATTATTCTTCAAATAAAATCATCTCAAGTTTGGTTGAGATTTCAGTTATGCAAAGATCCAACATCAGAGCCAAACTCAGGTGGGAAATGTTTCTTTTCAAAAGGAACATAATGAGGAAGCCAAGAGGATCCCACCCTAGATAGAGACTAAGATTGTCCTCTCAGCCTTTCCCCAGATGTACAAGGAAACACAATGGGAAAATTAAACTAAGAGGATCCCATCCTAGATAGAGACTAGGATTGTCCTCCCAGCCTTTCCCCAGATGTACAAGTTTTCATCCGTTAATCACACAAGGTCACCTTCAGTCTGAGTGGCTTGTGGGCTTGCAGGAGCAGTTCTTATTTCCCTATTTCTCCTGTTATCAAGTCCTCTATACATTCTGTATAATTCATTGGTTGGAATTCCATCTATCATTTCAAAACCTACCCCTGCTCTCAATAGAGCAGTAAACATTTCTTTCCTTGTTACTCTCCTTTGGCGCCAAGTTTGCTGGTTATTCACCCTTCTCTCTCGAGGAGATCTATCCCTTCCCCAGTCACCTAAGTCATGTAACTGTAAAATCTTATTTATCACTGTTGTAAGACGGCTCCCTACTTCTCCAAGTAATAAATTCAAAATTAGTTGTTTATAAGCAGGGGGAGCTGTCCTAATTATTAAATTCCTATGAGGCAGTCCCATTGGATCATTGTAATATTTGTCTGCGGTTCCTATCATAATGGCAGTCTTCATCACCTCCTCCTTTAGTCTCATGATACAATCTCTAAGTGAATACCAGGGTCTGTGCTCAGTGGGCCACATAGAATCAGTAGCATATCTCTTATTGCATCCCACAGCGGCTAATGCCAACAGAGTAGTCCTGCTATCACCATCTCCTTGCTGATGATGTTCCCTAAAAGCTTGTTGAACTAGAGGATCATGGCTGATACCTATGAATCTCATGCAGTCTGTCCTATCTACTGATATTCCACTGGCCCCTTGATCACTGAGTCTTACCATCCAAGATATCAATGGTTCTCCTATTCTTTGGCTGAATCTACTCAAAATATCTGTGACCTCTTGCGGTGAGAAATCTTCCTGAATTTCCCTTGTAAATGAATCTTCACCTCGGGTTTCTGTCTTCCTCCTTTGTATGGGTCGAGCCCTTGTCTGATCATTTAACCATCTCCTATTCTCTGTGTGAGGCACATCCTGAATCCCAGTAGTGTTTTGTGCCTCAGCCCCTACCATTGTCTCATTTTCCCCCCACTCACTTCCTCTGCCACCATGGCTAGGACGAAGCAGGCAGTCAGGCTCTTTCTGGGCTGGGTTGAAATGCACTCTGGGCTTTTTTGGTCTCCTGTTGCTCTTAGCCACATTAATAGAAAAGTTCTCATTTGAGTCAGTTTGGTCTCCTGCTATCTGAGATTCCCCTTCTTGCTGTGGGGTAGGAGTGCCCCCATGTCTTTCACTTAATCTCAATCTTTCGTATACTAGCCGGTAGGCTGATAACACTATCCAGCTTTGCCTAGATAGTGATGCCCCTGACTGAATCCCAACTTCTTGTAAACACTTTTCTAAATCCCTAGGATCTCCTCTCCGTAGCCTTGGTTCCCAGTTTTCACAGGGTCCAGCTTTTTTAGCCAATTCTTTTGCTAGGGAGGAATAAAATGGATCCTCCCATCCTGGGATATTTATCTCTTCCTCTGGAATTGTTCTGCTTCTAAATAGAGATCTTATACCTAGCGATCCCATCCTCGTCGCCAAATGTATTAGGAGGGCAGAGTTTATAATCTCAAAGAGGATCATAAACATGTCTGACAGGTTCGGAACCGCCGGATATAAGAAACTCTCAAAGTAGAAGGCAGAAGAATCAAAACATATATTTAGGCTCCACAGTAACCAACCCATGAACCAGCATCCCCACTTTGACATATTAATGAAAAGTTTCCAGGCCCAATAAGTACGCCTTGAAAGAGTAACCAGGAGGCTACAGAGAAGCATGATTGCATAAAGCAAAATCATACTTCCCCCTCTATGGTAAAAAGATTACCCACTGGCCTGAAGTCTTTGTTCAGCTTCCTCCCGTAGGTCAGCTCTGCTACTGGCAGCTCCTGCTTCGGCTGTGGCTATAGCTATAGCAGCCTCTGGCTCCAACGGGAGCTGCTTTTAACCATCCAGCTTCTGCGGGGGTGTAAGGTACGCCGGGGAAAGCACAGGTTCTTTCAATCTGCTTAAGCAAGGTGAAGGGGTTGACCGGGAAAGCACAGGTTCTTTCCATCAGCTTAAGCAAGGGAAGCAAGGTGAAGGGGCCGACAAGCTTACTCCAGTCCAACATACAAACAGTATTCAGTTCAGGGGAAAAAGCCAAACTAGTCAAGGGCACTTGTTGACTAAGTGCTAAGGAGCCCATTTTTGGTTGCCAATACACTATCTCCCCCCCCTCCGCCCCACCCCTCCCCGCCTTTCAACAGAAGGCCCTGCCTCATACTTTATTTACTAAGGGCACAGACCATTTTTGGTGAGTTCTCTATTCTCCTCTATACCTCAAAAACCCTTGATATCATTCAGCTTTCTTTCCTTCTTTTACTCCATCTCTGATAACAAGGTGGCCCTTCTCACCAAATTCAATCTCTACATATTCCTAGTTCATCTGCTCCAGTAGCTTGCACCCAAACCCATCCTCCACTTCTAATTTTCAATTTCTCACCATTGATTAGTTCTTTTCTTGCTACCTATAAACATGGTCAAATCTCCCCTATCCTTAAAAACCTTCATTTTACTATTTCCTTAAGACATTATCCTAGTGTTCATTGATTGGGGAATGGCTAAACAAGTTATGGTATACAAATGTAATGGAATGTTATTGTGCTGTAGAGAGGTGTCAAGGTGCCACTCACAACCTAGTTAAAATGTAATTGGGAAATATTTTTCAAAATATAATAGAACAGATGATGTTAATAAGTAGTCAGTATGCTCCCCACAAATATCCTTGTATATGGCTTAACTTCTACTTGAGTTTGACACCACTAGCATTGTAAATAATAATGAATATGGAAAAGCTTCCATCAAACAGAGTATTTTATATTTTATCCTGGAGGTGATAGGGAGCCACTGGAGTTTATTGAGTAGAGGGATGAATCTGAGCTTTAGGGAAATCACTTTAGCAGTTGAACAAAACATGGACTAGAACGGGGAGAGATAGTGGCAGGCAGACCACCAGCAGGCTATTGCAATAGTCCAGGCAAGAAGTGATGAGGACCTATACCAAGGTGATGGTGTTATCAAGAGGAGATTAAGTAGGTGTGTTCAAGAGAAACTGCAAAGATGAAATCAACAGACCTGGGAACACATTAGATACAGGGTGGGGGTGTGTATGACTGATAGTGAGGCGTGCAGAATAACTCTTAGATTAGGAGCCTAAGTGACTGGAAGGGTGGTGGCACCCTTGACAGTAATAGGAAATTTTGGAAGGGGGATGGTTTGGGGGGGAGGTAATGAGTTCAATTTTGAACATGTTGAGTTTAAGATGTTCAACTGACATCCAGTTAGAGATGTCTGAAAGGCAGCTGGAGATGCAACACTGAAGGTCAGCACAGAGGTTAGGGCAGGATATGTAGAATAAGTAGAATTGAGAATCATCAGCATAAAGAGGATAATTAAATCCATGGGAGCTGATGAGATCATCAAGTAAAGTAGTATAGAGAGAGAAGGGGACATAGGACAGAAGCCCTGTAGGATATCCATATGTAATGGTAATTAAGGTGGGACTTTTTTTTTTTAAAGTTTTCTCTTTTTAGAATGCTAAAGTAATCAAGTGCCTTTGATTATGTCTTACTAGATGCAGAGCCCCAGGCTCACACACTTTTACTAACTAGATGTAATGCTGCAGGCCCACACCCTTTTGCTGATTAGGGCCCTAAGAAGAGTATATTAACTCAGAGGTTAACATTTTATTTGGGGCTCTCACTCACTGTTAGAGTGTTAGTGTGGAGACTCCGGGTAGCCACTGCAGCCCATTGGCTTCGAAGCAAATGGAGATGTTGGTGCTTCTCTTTTTGGTAACTACATATGTGATGTCTCGATTAGACAAAGCCTGTCTGTTGAACTGTGTTATTTGATATGTTGATATTTTCTGTTTGTAATTTCTATTTGTATTTGCTCTGAAGTTCAAGGTGCCGGTTTTTCCTCCTGAACTAAGTGAATGATATATGTATGTTTAAAGTAAGACTTAACCCCTTAAGGTTGCTTTCCTTAGAAAAGAAGATCAAAGAACCTGGGCTGGCAGCTCTTGTTGCTGGTCTTGTTGGGTCTTACACCCCTATAGCAGCTGCTAGCCACATTATTGTTACACCATGGTTAGTGGTTGTGACCTTTCCCAATCCCCTCAGTTTCAGTGTTCCTCTCTGAAAGCACTCAGATTATCTATACACATCCAGTTTCTTTTGCCCTCTAAAAATTTAAGTTTTGTAAGGGCAGGGCCTTTTTTGATTCCTTTTTGTCTGTATCCCCTCATCTGGTGCAATACCTGCTGCACAGACCCAGATGGCTCCAGAGGAGAAGGTGAGGCTGGTTACTTTTGACTTAGAGTGAATGTAAATAGCAATTGTTTCTCTTTTGGCCAGAAACCTGGAGAGTCTTCCTCTCCCAGGTTGATTTTTTTTTAAAGTAATAGAGGCCATTCTCTGCCTCATTTCTTGCCTAGCCTTAATCACTGAATGGGCACTGCCTCAGTCAAACTGAGACCCATTAAAGACCTTAGCTCAAAAAGGCCAAGGTCAGGGCAAAGCCAAGATGGCAGAGTGAAAACAGGAATTCACTTGAGCTCTGCCCCAAATCCCTCCAAACACCTGTAAAAAACGACTCTAAACAAATTCTAGAGCTACAGAACCCACGCAATGACAGAGTGAAACAAGTCTCCAGCCCAAGACATCCTAGATGGTCACTGGGAAAGGTCTATCGCACTGTGCTGGAAGGGGAGCACAGCCTAGCCAGGGTCATGCCAGGACAGACCAAGCCAGAGTAGACCTGGTACAGCAGGCCTCAGTGCACCAAATCACTAAGTTGTGGTGGCTTCCAGACTTCTCAACCGACAAAAGCCAAAGACAACTTAGCAGGTCAGTGGGAAAACTTTGTTGGACCTGGATGAGAGAAGGGTACACTCAGGCCTCAGCCCCAGGGATGATGGAGGTGGCTGCAGTGTTGGTAGTAGCAGCAGCTGCTGCTTCTGGAGCTCCAGGCCCACAGCCATTGCAGGTAATCAAGTGGCTGATCAGAGTGGGAGTGCAGGGATCTCTTGGCTGGCACTGAGGCAAGATTCTCTTGCTTTGACCTGCTTGGATCTGAGTCACAGTCCTGGTTGGTGGTCCTGGGGTGAGGAGGAGCCCTGGTGTGGCAGAGCTTGTGGTGGCTGTGGAGAGGGAGTCCTCCTGGTAGTGACACTGCAGAGGAGTAAACACCTCTCACTGGATCATACCACCTCAGAAGAACTGAAAATTTCCAGGTGCCTAGAAGTAGCTATGAAAACAGCAGCACAAAACCCCTGAAGCTTGGAACAGAGCATTCTCTATTCTGGAAGCAGAGTTCTACCTTGACAAAATGCTAAAAAGTCAAGTAACTGGATGGGGAAATGAGCAGGCAATGTAAAAAACCTCAGAATATAGAATCTTACTTTGGTAACAAAGAAGATTAAAACATACAGCCAGAAGAAGACAACAAAGTCAAAGATGCTACATCAAAAGCTTCCAAGAAAAATACGAATTGGTCTCAGGCCATGGAAGAGCTCAAAAAGGATTTGGAAAATCAAGTAAGAAAAGTAGAGGAAAAATTGAGAAGAGAAATGAGAGTGATGCAAGAAAATCATGAAAAACAAGTCAACGACTTGCTAAAGGAGACCCAAAAAAATACTGAAGAAAATTACACCTTAAAAATAGACTAACCCAAATGGCCAAGGAGCTCCAAAAAGCCAATGAGGAGAAGAATGCCTTAAAAAGCAGACTTGGCCAAATAGAAAAGAAGGTCCAAAAGATCACTGAAGAAAATAATTCTGTAAAATTAAAAATGACTTTGTGAGAAAATCAAGAAATTATAAAACAGAACCAAAAGAATGAAAAAATAGGAGACAACATGAAATACCTCATTAGAAAAACCACTGACCTGGAAAATAGATCCAAGAGAGAGAACTTAAAAATTATTGGACTACCTGAAAGCCATGATCAAAAAAAGAGTCTAGACATCATCTTTCAAAAAATTATCAAGGAAAACTGCCCTGATATTCTAGAACTAGAGGGTAAAATAGAAATTTAAAGAATCTACCAATCACCTCCTGAAAAAGATCCCAAAAAGAAAACTCCTAGGAATATTGTGGCCAAATTTCCAGAGTTCCCAGGTCAAGGAGAAAATATTGCAAGCAGCCAGAAAGTAACAATTTGAGTATTGTGGAAACACAATCAGCATAACATAAGATCTAGCAGCTTCTATATTAAGGGACTGAAGGGCTTGGAATATGATATCCCAGAGGTCAAAGGAGCTGGGATTAAAACCAAGAATCACCTACCCAGCAAAACTAAGTATAACACTTCAGGGTAAAAAATGGATTTTCAATGAAATAGAGGACTTTCAAGCATTCTTAATGAAAAGACCAAAGCTGAATAGAAAATCTGACTTTCAAATATAAGAATTAAGAGAAGCATGAAAAGGTAAACAGGAAAGAGAAACCATAAGGGACTTATTAAAGTTGAACTGTTTACATTCTTACATGGAAAGATGATATTTGTAACTCATGAGACCTTTCTCAGTATTAGGGTAATTGAAGGGAATATACATACATACATATATACACATCTATATCCATATGTGTGTGTGTGTGTGTGTGTGTGTGTGTGTGTGTGTATAGAGAGAGAGAGAGAGAGTGAGCACAGGGTGAGTTGAATATGAAGTGATGATATCTAAAAAAATAAAATTAAGGGGTAAGAGAGGAATATATTGGGAAGAGAAAGGGAGAGATAGAATGGGGTAAATTATCTCACAAAAAGGAGGCAAGAAAAAGCTGTTATAATGTTTTGGGGTTTTTTTGGAGGGAGGAAGGTAGGGCAATTGGGGTTAAATAACTTGCCCAAGGTTGCACAGCTAGTGTGTCAAAGTATCTGAGGCTGGATTTGAACTCAAGTCCTCCTGATTTCAGGGCCAGTGCTCTATTCACTGCACTACCTAGCTGTCCCAAGCTATTATAATGGAAGGGAAGAGGGGGTAGGTGAGGGGGAATGAGTGAACTTTACTCTCATCAGATTTGGCTTAAGGAGGGAATAACATACACACTCAATTGGGTATCTTACCCTACAGGAAAGTAGGGGCAAGGGGATGAGAGGAGAGGGATGACATATAGAAGGGAGGTCACATTGGGGGAGGGGGTAGTCAAAAGCAAATACTTTTGAAAAGGGACAGGGTCAAGGGAGAAAATTGAATAAATGGGGGATGGGATAGGATGGAGGGAAATATAGTTAGTGTTTCACAACATGACTATTATGGAAGTATTTTGCATAAATGATACATGTATAACCTATATTGAATTGCTTGCCTTCTCAAGGAGGTGGGGTGGTAAGGGAAGAAGGGAGAGATTGGAACTCAAAGTTCTAAAAACAAATGTTAAAAATTGTCTTTACATGCAACTGGGAAACAAGATACACAGTCAATGGGGTATAGAAATCTATCTGGCCCTACAAGAAAGTAAGGGGGAAGGGGATAAGGGGGCGGGGGAGTGGGCTTATAGAAGGGAGGGCAGACTGAAGAAAGGAGCAATCAGAATATATGCCACCTTGGGTGGGGAGGAGGGTAGAGATGGAGAGAAAATTTGTAACTCAAAATCTTGTGGAAACAAATGCTGAAAACTAAAAATAATCCTAAAAATAAATATATCATGTCAGATATACCTTTTACAAATAAATATATTTTAAAAGTTTTGTTTATTCTCAATTGAGGGCCCTGGAACCTATAGGTTTCACTGTATCGTGTAAGTAAATAAAATCAGTGGTCACCAGTAAAAAAAAAAAAGGCCAAGGCTTCCCACTGCACCCAAGGCCATCTCTAGCCATCCTGATTTATATCTGGCCACTGGACCCAGATGGCTTTGGAGGAGAAAGTGAGGCTGGTGACTTTGCACAGCCCTCCCTCACTTTAAATCCAATTCACTTGCATGTCATGGCATCACCTCCCTGATCACCTCTTCGAGAATGAAGGATAAACAACAACAACAAAGCCTGTTGCCCAGCAGAGAATAGATATTCTTTGAAGGATAGGTGCATATACCTCTTTAGCACTACTGTGCCAGTGAGTGAGACAGTTTGTGGATTATGGAAACCAGTCTCCTAAGGATGAAAGTTAACAGTCACTCTGGGCTTTAATTTCTTCAATTATAAACAAAGGGATTGTACTAGATGACTTCTGAGGTCCTTTCCAGTCGTACACGTGTGAGCCAATGACCCAAAGAAGAGGAAGCATATTACCAATGAAGAAATGTAAAGGAGAAGGGACACAAAAGATATCAGTGGATAGACATCTAATGGGAAAAGGAGGTGGTTTAGTCACCAAACAAAAGCAAAATGATGACAGACCAGTGTTATGCAAAGTCAAGAGATCCAGTGGAAGCCCACCAGAACACTGGGTAGATACCGTGTGAAGGGATTTGTTCACAAGAAGATATGGAAAATAGTACCATAGGATAAGAATGCACGAATGGGTTGGACCAAGATCAATGAGATCACAAACTCATCTAAAACAATTTACATTCATTATCTTATTTGATACACAACAGGAAAATGGCACCCTTTCTTTCACTCAAGTCAGAAAAAGCCCACAGTAGAGACTGGTCCCTTATCAGAATCCAAAGCTCTGTCCATTCAATGATATAGATTTGTATTTCAATATTTATTCTTGATAAACAGTAAGAACCCAATGGCTTAACTCTGAGTTCTGAACTTGGCTCTCACGTAGATACCCTTTGTGACTTCGATCAAATCACTTATGTGTTCGATGCTTCAGTTTAATCATATGCAAAACAAATTAATATTAAACTAGATAATGGAGTTTGAATATGGATTCATAAGCTCTTTTAAATGTGCTTTATAATTTTCTTCCAAACCTTAACTATGGCTTTAAAGGATGTTATGCATCACTCTTTTCTCAATTTCCCCTTTAACTAGTAAACTATCTAGTTGTTATGTTAGATTATGTCTCCACCGTCTAACTGAAGCAGATAACAGGTAATTATCCAAATAACTCCACAAGGAAAAAAAAAGCCCCATTCTCTGGTCTGACTTTGAAGATAATCACAGGCTATTCACTGACAGAACTCAGGTAATGTGGACTCAAAAGTCTTTTTTTGCCTAAATAACTCAGAAAATTGAGAGGGTAAAGAATACTGATTTGGCTTGAATTACTAAGACATTCCCCTGGCCTTCCCTTTAATTTTATGCTTGTAGATATTATACCACAGAGGTATTTTTGTCAATGGAGATAATACAGACCCAGGCTATAGTTCCAATTTACTACAAATTTGTCAAGGACATCACCTTGCCAAGAATTCAGAAAGTTGAGAAGTAAAGGAAGCTATAACTTGTAAGCTGGATTCAAGTCATCAAAGACTAAACTTTAAAACGGGCACTATTTTTTTTTTCTTCTTGGCTTTATATTAGGCACAATCAGTAGAGTAGGCACCCTACTCTACTAATTCTGACTCAAGTCACAGTACCTTTAACATTAGGCAAAGGATGGTAAACTCATTCTTTTGAGGTTCAAAATGTTAGACAAATATGATGAAAAAATAAACAAGAAAGAAGTTAATGATCCAAGTAGAATCTTAGTAAACCTTGGTATGATATATCTCTGACGATTATTGAATGGGAATAGAAAGGATACATATTTCTCAGTTGTGCATGGCACTTTTAGTAAAATCTGATCATGTATTAGAGGATATTTAAAGTGTAGTAAGGATAACTTGGGGGAGCTCTGACACCCTTTTAGGGAGGTCTGTAAAGCCAAAACTATTTTCATAGTAATACTAATCAGTCTTAATTTCTAATATGGGAAATATTGGTAGAATAATTCACATAAGCAAAAGCGCTTTAGGGAGGGGTCCTTGAAAATTTTTAAGAGTGTAAAGGAGTCCTGAGACCAAAAAGTTTGAGAACTGCTATATTAGTGCATAAAAACCTCACAAACAAATGCAGAAAAGCAGTAATAGTAAATACATCCTTTACTGACCACAATATAATAAAAATGATTTTCAATAAAAAGCCATTGAAGAAAGGTAAAAATTAACTGAAACTAAATAATTTAATTCTAACTAATGGCTGGATCAAAGAAAAAATAATAGAAACAATAGATAATTTCATTAAAGATAATGACAATAATGAGACATGATACCAAGGTTTTGAGGATGCAGCCAAAGCAGTCCTTAGGGGAAAACTGATGTCTATACATTCTTTCATCAACAAAAGAAAGAACAGATTAATGAATTTGTTAAGCAACTAAAAAACACCCTATAAAACCAGTAAGTTTTGAAACCTCAATTAAACACCAAAATAGACAACCTAAAAATAAAAGAAAATGATAACAAAACTGAAAGCAAGAACATCTTTGAATTAATAAATATATAAACAATTAACCTGATTTAATTAAAAATTAAGAGGAAAATCAAATTACCACTATCAAAACTGAAAAAGGAGAATTCACAGCAAATAAAAAAGTTATTAGAAACTATTTTGCCCAATTATGTTGTCAATAAAACTGACAAATGAAAAGATAAATATTTCCCAAAATATAAAATATCCAGACTAATGAATTAAGAAGTAGAGAACTTGAATAACCTAATCTCAAAAAAAGATATCAAACAAGACATAAATGAACTCTTAAGGAAAAGAGAACCAATACCAGATAGATTCACAATATATCAGATATTCAAAGAACAATTAATGCCAATGGCACACAAAATGTTTGCAAAAATAGCAAAAGAAAGAATCCTACCAAATGTTTTCAATGACACCAATATAGTCTTTTTATCTAAACTAGGGAGAGTTGAAACAGAGAAAGAAACTATAGACCAACATTCCTAATGAATACTGACATAAAAAAATTCAAATAAAATATTAGCAAAGAAGCTACAAAAAGATTAACAATATCAATAAATCAATAAACATTTATTAAACACCTAATACATGCCAAGTACTGTACTAAGCATTAGGTATACAAAAAAAGGCAAGAGATAGTTCCTGCCCTTAAGGACCTCAATCTAAAGGGGGAAGACAAATAAAATGGAAGTGGTGACCCTGGGTGCTGGGTGCTCACCATGCTAGTGCTGGCCTTAGTGCAGACACCCAACTAGCTTAGCACTGTAGCTCAGAACTCCTAAACTAAAAAGATCCACCAGAAAAGGAACAATTCTGAGCAATCAGCAACTTGAATTTTCCAAGCCTTACTTTTGCAACAGAAAAGTTGCCATTCTTTCCATCTTATATAACAGGTGCATTTGAAGGGAATCAGTGACTACAGAAGAATATGGTCCAAGGATCCCTCCAGGTCCTTAAGACATTTTCAGGGGGTCCACAATGTCTAAACAATTTTCATAATAATACTAAAATACTATTTGCCTATTAAAATATTCCCCCTTTTCCAACTTCATATCTGTGTGAGGCTGGATTTCCTTCACAGACTTCAAACAAAAAACATATCCCAACAGACTGAACGCAGAAGCAGATATCAGAATATAACTATCTTCTATTAAGTCAGTTATTAAAGAGATTTGCAAAAATATATAAAACAATGCCACTCTTCTCACTAATTTATTTATTTATTTATTTATTTTTTATAAGTTTCTTTATTTATTTTTAGTTTACCACACACGGTTCTACATAGTTTTGAGTTCCAGTTTTTCTCCCCTCCCTCCCCAAGACGGCATGGAGTCTCATATAACTGTCATGTATAACTTCGCATCGAATTAATTTATGCACTAGTCAAGTCGTGGAGAAGAATTTTGACCAATAGAATGACTCATGAGAAAAAAGAAACAGAACAAAAAAAAAAAAAAAAACAAACCCAAAAACAAAAACAAAAGAGAAGCAAAAAAGGCGAGCATGTCTCACTAATTTATTTAAAAATTGTTATTTTGGGGGCAGCTAGGTGGCACAGTGAATACAACATCAGCCCTGGAGTCAGGAGGACCTGAGTTCAAATCCAGCCTCAGACACCTGACACACTTACTAGCTGTATGACCTTGGGCAAGTCACTTAACCCCCAATTGACCTGCCTTCTCCCCTCCGAAAAAGAAAAAAAATTGTCATTTTTCATAAAATATGTTAAATGCAATGGGCTTGTTATTTTTAAATAAACATTTTTAATATTTATCTGTTTTCATTTCTAATATGCTAAATATCAACAAATATAACCCATATAAACAAAAGCTCTTTGAGACCCTCAATAATTTTTAAGAGCATAAAGGAGTACTCAACGGTTTTTAAAAGTACAATTTTGTTGTTGCTCAGTTATTCTAATTGTGTCTCACTCTTCGTGACCCTATTTAGGGTTCTCTTGGCAAAGATACTGGAGTGGTTTGCCATTTCCTTCTCCAGCTCATTTTACAGATGAGGAACTGAGGAAAACAGGATTAAATGACTTGCCCAGGGTCACACAGCTAGTAAGTGTCTGAGGTCAGATCTGAATTCATGAAGATGAATCTTCCTGATTGCAAGCCCAGTGTTCTATCTTTTGTACCACCTAGTTGCCCCTTTTAGAGGTATAAAGGGGTCCTTGACAGCTTTTTAGAGTGTAAAGAGGTCCTCAGTAATTTTTAAGAGTGTAAAGGAGTACTAAGACTAAAAGGTTTGAGAACCAGAGATATAGAAGATGAACTTCTAAGTCTTGGATACCTTACTGCTCCTTCAATTTCCATAAACCATAATTAACAAATTATAAATCCAATCATCTCTGCTCCAAAGGATCTCTGTAGTCATTGATTTTTAAATTTAAAGCTCTTTTTTTATTTGTGGCCATGGTCTATTTCTGTCTGAATACTGCCAACTAAGGTAAGAGAAGTGTACAACAGAAATAGATCCTTTACCAAGGCAATAAAAACTGGAAGACCAGTAAATTTTTTCTTCCATAATGTCAGGACTTGGAGGCAGCAGATTTGCTATTCTTTTAAAATAGAAGTTCATGTTTTTAATAAATATAGGAAGAAAAATGTACTAGAGTTAGTCTGATAAAATATTTACTGCTGGTGGAGCTTATGATGTCCAGGATTTGCTTATTCCTTCTGGATCTTCGAAGACTTGAAGGAATTTCTGAATCAGCTTAGCCACACCTGAAGTTTAACAGTAACATTTCAGGCAATAATTAAAGACAGGGAAAGAGTCTGGTGAAAAGTGATAGGCCTGCTCAGTACCCCTGAAAAGTATCCTACTTTGTCAGTGCCTAAATCAGGTCCTGGGAAAACTGGTTATCAGTAATGGTTATCAGCACCTTTATCAGATGTGAAACACAGCAGCAAATTTTTATTTTAGCTGCTCTGCTCTGGTAAAAATTTAAGAGGGAGGCATGTGGTAGCTAAAATAAATTTGTAGATTTCAATTATCCCAGTATTCCTGATATTCCAATGTAATCATCAGTTTCCAAACTTCTAGCAGATGCCCAAATGTGTTAAATGGAAAACACAATATATTTGACTTTTCCTGATCCCAACTTTAGCACCAAATGAAAACTACCTGAGATGATTGGAGGGGTGGGGATGGGTCAATTCTTTAGGAATCTATAGTAATGATAATGTTAACTTGGGAGCTATTGTGTGTTATGTCACATTAAAATCTTTACATATACCCAAGTATGATTAATGTCATAGGATTTAGGCTACAAGAAATCTGCCTTAATTAGTTACTTTTATCTCCCTGTATATTCATTGGCAACAACCTGTTTAATGGACAACATAAGCCTGGCTTTGCTACTTAACTGTAAGCTTGAGTAAGTCTTGAGTCCTTAAGTTTCCTCCTCTGTATAATGGAGTGGCAGAGGGGTGTTGGACTTCAGAGGTCCTTAATCTGGGGTCCATGAATTTGCTTCTTTAATATCTGATAATTGTATTTCAATTTCAGGAAGACCTGAGTTCAAATCCAGCCTCTGATATTGCCTAGCTGTGTGACCCTGGGCAAGTCACTTTACCTTATTTGCCTCAATTACCTCATCTATAAAATGAGCTGGAAAAGGAAATGGCAAACCATTCTAGTATCTTTGTCAAGAAAATCCCCAAATGGGGTCACAAACTGAACAACAGCAACAATTTCAATTAACTGGTTTCCTTGGTAATCCTATGTATTTTAATTTTATGCATTTAAAAACATTATTCTGAGAAGGGTTCCATAGGCTTCACACTGTCAAAAGAGGCCTAAAATTAAAAAAAGGTTAAGAACCCCTGGATGAGACGATCTCTAAGGTCCCTTTAAACCAGGGGTGAGGAACCTTCAGCCTCGAGGCCATATGTGGCCCTCTAGGTCCTCAAATTCAGCCCTTTGACTGAATCCACACTCAAACAGAATCCTCTCAATAAAAGGACTTGTCCTGTAAAACTTGGACTCGGTCAAAAGGCTGCACCTAAGGACCTAGAAGGCCACATATGTGCAGGTTCCCCACCCCTGCTTTAAACTGTAAATCCTACAGGTGAGTTTGGAATGGTTCTAAATGGTTCTCTAGGTTTAGAGAGAGTCCAGTGGGCCATTCAGGGTAAGACCTAGTTAAAGATCATTGAGTAGAAAAAGGGGAAGCCTTCTTCCTTCAGCTAAGGTACCTTCACATCTCTATCAAAATCTTCTCAGAAAAGAGTCTAAAACATATACATATTAAAGTGTGAATAAGCAATAATAGCTTAAAATTTAATGCACTCCTAGGAGCATCTTCATTTTTCCTTAAATGGATTTGACAGTAAAACTTTCAGATGCAACAGCCCCTATCCAGGGGAATAGGCTTTTTTCAGCACCCCTTGAAACCATTCTGCCTCTACCTAAGGCAGTCAAAGATCCTATAATACATGTTACATAGACCCTTAATGGTATCACGAACATTTGATCATGACCAGCTTTCTCCTTGCTGGCTGAGGATGGATGGGATGAGTGAAGAGTGGCTTCTGCCAAACCCTCAAGTGTATGAGTCAGTAAGGGAAGTTACAGTGGCCTTGGGTTGGGGTACCTATATGACCATGAGTAAATCACAGTAACTTCTCCAGGCCTCCATTTGTTTCTTTTTCTTTTTCCCCTCAGTTTCCTAAACTGTAAAATGAGCACATTGGACTAGGTAACTTCCAAAGTCCCTTTCAGCTCCATACCCTAATGATTTGGGTTTTGACCAAAGAACAGCAAAGGAATTCAATAGCAGCTCCACCTCTCAAAATCCATAGGAACAGGTGGGAACTGCAAAGACAGCTCCCTCTCCCCAAGGAAACCTGATCTCAGTGCACCAGGGGGGCTCTTAGCCCTTCCCCCTCCCTCCACTTATCCTGTACACCATTCAGTCAGTCAACAAGTTACCCCACCCCCAATCCTTTATACTACACACACCTCACTTCATCCTCATAGGAATCATATATCTACAAGGGGAAGAGACCTCAGAGGCCATCTAGTCGAACCTCCTCATTTGACAGTTGAGGAAACTGAGGCCCAGAGAGTAAAGTGACTTGTCCAAGGTCACACGGGTGATTTCAGAGACTGGATGAGAACCTAGAATCAGGCCCCAGGCCTCCAGGCCGCAGGTTCCCCACCCCAGACCTAGCTCCTTCACATCAAGCCAGATTCCACCACATCAAACCAACCCACCGGTTTATATTGCACACCCCTCCACTCCCTATTCCACTCCTTACGCTGGACTTCTATCGCCTCACTCCTCCTCACCTTCCTCCCCCTTCCCCACACAGCACACCCCTCACCCTCAAACCCCTTCTGCTGCACATTCCTCACCTCAGCCTCATGCAATTACAGAACCAACTGGAATGGAGTGCAGGGTCCACCTGCCCCCACCCCGTCACTTACAATTGAGGAAACAGGACCAGACAAGTGAAATGTCTTGTGTAAGGTTACGTGGCGGGATCCGAACCCAGGTCCTCGGACTCGAGAGTCAGGGTGCGCATTGCCTCACAATGCCAGACCTCACGCCACACGCCCCTCATCCTCATCCTCACCCCAGGGTGACGTCAGCGCGCCCGAGGTGACAGTCTCCCCGGGTGTCACTACCCCCTGCACCGAACAGAACCTCTCATACCCTCTGCCGCCTGGGGCCCCGCCCTCCTGGCCTCGGCTTCTTCCCAGCACAGGCCTCGATCACTAGATACGCACCTCTTTCTGCTCCTTCGTTTTCTTTTCCTTCCTTTCCTGCGCCGCGCAGGCTCCCTCCCGGGCTGGTGCGGGGTGTGTCCCGGGGACCGAAGCCGGGTGGGGAGACGTGGACTGCGCGTGCGCCTCGCTCTCCATTTGAGAGCGCGAGGCGTGGTTGGACTAGCTTTTCAGCGCTCCTTTCTTCTTTCTCCGCCTCCTTGGTCCTCTTTAGGGTCTCCATTGGTCTGTTCCCCGGGAACGTAGACCAATCGGATCTAACCTAAGGGCGTGATTGGCGAGAGCGCCCGCCCCTCGTCAGGGCGGCGGCCTGGGATTGGTGGGAGCGCGGCCTGGGTTTTGAATCGCTCCCCGGTTGGGGAGGGCTACTTTTGGAAAGTGCCACGTTTGGGTCCGCGGACCGGGGAGAGCCGGCTCGGGGCTGCCACCGGGGTGCCGGCACTCAAGCGCTGGACGTTGGCAGCCAGCTGGGGACTCCTAGTGGTGCCGGAGACCGCTTGTTGTCAGGGCTCCGAGGCTGTGTGGGCGCCGGCAAAGACCCAGGCTGAGGACAGCCGGGGCAGCGGCCGGGGCGGCGGCGGTGGGACCGAGGCTGCCTGTCTGATACCCCGCCGCGATGTTGGCGGAAAACCTGGTGGAGGAGTTTGAGATGAAAGAAGACGAGCCGTGGTACGACCAGCAGGACCTGCAGCAAGGTGAGGGGGCAACCCCCACCCCCAAATCCGCCGGGAGCGGGGGACATCATCCTCTGGGCGCTCGGGGGCAAGCCTTTCCCCGGCTCACTGTCACTGCGAGGCGGAACACCGGAGGATTAGGAGCTGCTGCATTGGGTGGGACCTGGGAAGAAGGGTGGTGGTGGGACCAAGGAAGAAAGGAGGTGGTGGGACCAAGGAAGAAAGGAGGTGGTGGGGCTGGAGAAGAAAGGAGGTGGTGGGAGTGAAGAAGGAAAGAGGTAATGGGGTTGGAGAAGAAAGAGGTGGTAGGGCGGGAGAAGCCCACCTCTGAGCAGGTGTCCTGCCTGGCTTCTTCTTGGCCAGTGTGCCAGCCCAGAGATGATTCTCCCTTTGCCGCCCCTCCCCTTCTCTGCGGTATAGACTATGTCTGGCTGCAGGCTGGGATGCTGCTGCTCCAGCTTCTCGATTGTGCACTGCTCTCTTGGGTATGTCGTTGAGTCCGGTTGTATGACAAGCTGAACCGGGGTGGGGATGATCGGAGTGGATAAGAGAGGTTGCCGAGACTTTTCTGTCCGAAGTCACCTGGTTGGGTGCTTCTTCGGATGCGTTAAACAATTAAATATTGTTTATGCATAGTTTACCCTTCCGGAATTGTAATGCCTTACTTAGTACGTACCACCCTACATACTACTTGGCCTCCAAAAGCTCCTTTGCGCCCCAGTACCAGTGCTTGTCTGAGGCGGATTTCTCTATTGGCAGTTCTGCTTCAGTTCATCCCAAAATAAATACTTTCTGATCTGCTTACACATCGGGTCCACTTGCTCATTTTTAGCATATTGAACTGATCCCAGGAATTCTTGCATGCTTGAACTATATTATGCCTTTCGACATTTTAAGTAAGTCCTTGTTTAACCCTGTGGACAATTCCCACATTTAGTTTAACTTTAAGCAGTTTTCTTGCTTTTGTTTGTAGAAATGAGGACAGAACTTAATGATAGTTTGAAACCAACACAGACTTTTCCACACCCATATAAACATTCTCCAAAGATCTAAGCCAATTTCACATATATAGTCTTTATAATTAGTAATTTTTATGAAATAAAATATATAATGGCAGTGTGTCATAGTGAGTGGATAGAAAACAGCCAGCCTCAGAGTCAGAAAAACCTGGGTTTAGCCCCTGATCAGAAATATACTTCTCAATATCCCAAATAACTCTCTAAGTTGTAGAGCAGGTGCCTATTCTTTATAATAGAGGGAATTCCTTATGTCAGTGAAATCATAGGTCTGATTTTTTTTAAAAAGTATAGATCATTTTTAACATTACTAGGAGTAGGCATATTTTACAGCTTAAAGGGCTGAGAGTTAATTTGCCCTTTAAATTCCAAATAAGATTAATGAAAGGCATTAGAACACTAAACTTCCTCTTTGAGGAATATGTGCTTAATGACTTGTAACCTTTCTGGAATTAGAGAAAACAATATACGTCTGTTCTTTAGGATAGTTTTTTTCCAACCTAATTTGCTTTGAAAAATCACATAACCAAAGTAGTCAAGCCTTATATTGTCTGTGTAATTCAAACTAGTTGACTATTGCAAAATAGTATTTTCTGTAGTTACTTAGCTTTACTGAGTGTTTTAATACAGCACTGAGTTTATATTGTAGGTTTCCCCTTATATATTAGGTCATTTATTACTCAGATATGTTCTTTAGAATTAATGAAGTATCAACATATAATGGAGGTAGGGAAGAAATCTGTAAAGAAAGCTGAATTTAGAGTCAAAGAACCGGATTTCTAATTCTAACTGTGCTACATACTGTGTGTATGAACTTAGGCAAGTCACTTAACCTCTCTGTGCCTCAGTTTCCATATCTTTAAAATGAAGACATTGGAGTAGTTATCCTCCAAACCTCCTTTCGGCTGTAAATCTGTGGTATGCTAAGTGGAAATTTAGGTGTAAATAAGTACAATAAAAGGAGCTGTATACATGACTTCAAAGATTTTTTTCTCCTCTCTGCTTTTCACAAGTATAAATCCAAGCTCCCAATTGTGTATTGTACTAGGATTGCTGTTTCAGAGTCCTTTTCTACAATGTGGATAAGTCTGCCTTTGCCCTTTGTAAGTATAAGAATTTGTGATGGATAACCCCTGTTAATATTTCACCTACTCTGAAATGAAAGCAAATGTTGGAGTTATGTGAAAAATTCTTTTTAATTTCCTAGACTCTGAATTTTAATATGGTGTTACAATCAAAGGACCTTAAATGTCACCTGATCCAACGCTCTTGCTCCTACCTCAAGGTGTATTTTATACTTTTCAGAGTGCTTTCATACCTATTATCTCATTTGATTCCCACTGTAACCCCAAAAGACAAGCATGAACACCTCAAGAAGGGAGATGTGATGTTTTTTCATGTGTATAACTTGCCAAAGGGCTTTGTAAAAAAACTGAAAATTGAAGTGCTTTGGATCCAAATATTTGTCAAAGTATTTCTCTAGTGACTTTTAATCTGCCTTTGTGTAATGTTTAAAAAGTCAGGAGGTATTTTTCCCATTCTGTAAGTGAAATATCCTGCTGTCCTGTTAGTTCAGTGGTTTTATTTGTGTTCTTAAGCATAACTAGATTTCATGTATTTACTTTTGTTGTTGTTCTCTTTTCCATTTTCTCGGTAGGGAGAATTTGGAAATAGCAAAACAAGTTACCTTTAAACAATCTTAACACCTCCAGCTCCCTCTCCCTGCCCTTTTAAAATTTAGTCCTTAATCAGTCTCAAAGACATCTATCAGTCTCGGAGAAAACCTCAAGGAAGCACTTGAAACTACAAAAGCATCTCTCTCTAGCAATCTTTGTGAGTTTTAGCTAGGTCAAATATTTTGCGAAAGATTTGTTGTACTTTTTAAAAATTAAAAATAATGAAGAACTCACCTTTAAAATGGAGACACTAATCTGCCACCTTATCTCTCATAAGACTCATAATGGTCAACGTGGGATCTTTTATAGAAGGCTATCTGCAAATACTAGAAGGAGAAATTCTCCACTTTTATAAAATACTTTGATGCTGAAAGACTGTCTTTTGTCAGAAGGGTTAGTGTGGTAAAAATACTAACAGTGATCTATTTGAGTAAGAGCTTTTCTGGGACAGGAGCCTTCTGTACAGAGTAATGATGGCTGACCCTTTGAAATGTGCCCCTGAGAACAAGGTGAAGAGCCTTTAGAGCTCGAGTTTTCTTTTAGGGCAGCTGCTATTACATCTACTACCTTTGTGAGCCAGGCAAAAGCCTAGAATAAGGATTCAGGTTTCTACTGTATGCGTCAAAAAGCTACAGCTTGGTTTTTATAAGAATACCAAGCATGTGCCGTTGCTTTATAAAACTTCAATATCTTCTGAAGTTGATAACATCTGCCTTATGTTAACTTCTTTGCTGAATCACTGTTTCTTGGGTCATTAAAATAGATACCAACATTTACTTAATGTTTATGCTAGGAATTTTTGCTTCCCAAAAGCTTAGCAACAGGAGTTAACACCAGAGCGTTAGTCAGTGACACATATTACTTTATTACTTTATAGTGGCAAAAGCTTTCAGTTCTCATGCTAATGCAAAGTTGTTGCTTCAGACTACTAGCTGATATATAGCTTTTATTTGAGAGTAATGTAATAGTTTGTGGGCTTTAGAGACGTAAAATTCACTGACAGCTTTTTTCAATTTTGACGTTCATCGCTGCGTTTAGACCCAGTTTTCTGGGTAGGACGAATTATATTGATGTTTGAGCACCTGCATAGCTTCCTGTTATTCACAGTTAAAATACACTTTAACTTGTTGAATCCTAAAATATATTCCTAACCTTAATCATTGAGTGGGTGTTGCCTCAATCAAACTGAGACCTGGGAAAGACCTCAACTCAAAAAGGCCACAGTTTCCCACAGCATCTGAAGCCATTTCCAGTCATCATGATCTGTATCTTTCCACTGAACCCAAATGGATCCGGAGGAGAGAGTGAGGCTGGTGACTTTGCACAGCCCTCCCTCGCTTAAATCCAATTCACTTGCAAGTCATGGCATCACCTTCCTGATCCTCTTCCAGAATGAAGGACCATCAACAACACCTTAACTTGTTGAATCCTATGATATATGAAAGCATTACTATGTTGGATTTCTGAGCCTGCGGTGAATAGAAAATAACTCAGGGATTCTTGCAGCAAGTTTCTCAGTAAGAGTATAGTCTCAGAATAATAGACGCATAGAGTCTTGGAACTGGAAGGGCCCTTTGAAGTCATCTATAACCCCTTCATCGTATAGTTAAGGAAACTAAGGCCAAGAAAATTTGTCACTTGTCCAGGGTACATAGTGACAAAGTTAGGACTAGAAGCCAGATCATTTGATTCCCCAGGAAGGTGATTTTACCATTAAACAGCTGAGAAAAGAGAACCCCTTAACTAAAGAAACCCTAATAATTATTTAATGAGAAATGAACAGGATCTTCTATACTTTGTTTCCTTTTCACTTTTGCCTTTATTGAAAGTGCCAAATAAGGTTATTAAAAATTCTCATCTATCCCCACTCTGGAAAGCCTTCTTGGGCTTGTTGCCAGTTTTTGTCTACAAGTAGGAGCCAGATGCTATATAACCGGAAAAGAATAGTTTTCCAAACACACACACACACACACACACACACACACACACACGAAACAACAACAACAACCAAAAAAAACCCCTTGTCCTTAAAATAACAGAAGCACCAACAGTCTACAGTGACTTCATGAGTGGTTTGCTGTTTCACAAAAGATAAGGGCATGCTTTTATGGTTGACGCTGGTCTTGCCAAAATCCTATGTTGTCAAACATTCAGGAGCTTGTGTAGCTTAAGATTACTTAGGCTGTCAGGACCTTGTGTAACTAGAAATGTAGTTTATGATAAGAATATACCTTAAATTCTATGCTGTTTGTTTCTCACTTGAAGAGCTCTGTCCTTTGTATTCCTTTGAACAGTAGGAAAATTGGCAAAAGTGGTTAAGATCATACTAAAAATGAAGCTGGTTGCTTAAATAAAAGTATTCCAGACAACCGTATGCGACTGAACAGAAAAGTAGAGTAGTCTCTAACTAGAGGTCTGATTCTGGGACAGGTTTCCTTTCAGATGACTAATTTAGGATATCTTTGTCCTGCCTCTGGCTATTATACTCTGTGACAAACAGGCCCGGGCACAGGAAGGAGAAGTTTAAGTAATATCTAAGTAATGATGTCATGGAAGGCTTTGGCCTCCGTTATGGTTTAGTAGCATCTGGATGATTTTCACACACCCTATTTGTATAAACTATTTTCTGTAGGACCTCAGTCCAAAGACCAAAAAGAATTTAATGAATATTACTGGGCAGTAGCAATTTATTTTTCAGTTGGAAAAAACCAGGATGTAGACTTGCTTGAGGCTGTGACTCACCCACAGAATTGGCAATAACAATCCAAGTTCTTTAATTCCATTTCCATAGTTCTGTGTAATAAGTTAAAATGAGTGAGCTATTTCCACCAGGAAATAAGTATTTTCTCCTGCAAAAATAAGTGGTATTAAACTTGTCTCCTGCAGGAATTTTTATTTTCCATAAATATAAAATGATACTGGTCTGGATGATGAAGGAAGTGATTATAGGGTTGGTATGCAAGTACCATCCTGTAAAATCAGAGAACTGAATTATAATCTCTGTTTTGCTCCTGACTCAGTGCAGTTTTTTAGACCAATCATATAACATCTTTTGTGCCTCTGTTGTCTCATCTGAAAAATAAGACTAAATGTCTTATGTTATGAAGATTAGTATTAAATGCTTTATGTTCTTTGTGAGAAAGGTCTTGTTATATACATACACTGGTGGTATTATATGTAATATTAATATTTATTGTAAATAAATTACTAGAAAATGTATTTTAAGACCAGATTTGCTAGTACTATAAGGATTTTGCTTCTTTATTTTCGTTCCTGTGCCTGTGATTTCATTGGTGCAGAGAACTCCCAGTGAAGCTAGTATGTGTATAAACAGAATTTGAACCTAGGCCTTCTGGACTCAGACTAACTATTCACTATGCCATGGTGCCTCTCTGTTTATTTAAGTAGTTGCAAATATTTTTACTTTCTTCATAATAGTAATACATATGTATACATATATACGTATATATAATTTAAGTATACATTGTGTTGGCATTGGCTTTTGTTCCTCATCACTACTTTTCCAATATTATTGGTTAATTGATAGGAAATTTTAATGGCACTAGCAATAAGTAAGGACTAAATACTATTTCTTCATCTTTTTCTCCTTTAAAAACTTGACTTTGTATCAAATGTGGTAAATATGATGTTCCAGTTGTTCATAATAAATTTACATTTTTCTGCTTCGCCATTTATAAATGTGCATTTGCCACTAATAGAAAACAAATATCTTTGCAATGGGCTTAAAGCCCAGGGATTTCTGAGTTCATCCTGGCTTTGCCACTTACTTGCTCTGTGACTTTGGGCAAATCACCTAGATTTTCTGAGTCTTAATTTCCTCATTCATTAAATAAAGATAATAGTCACATAACCTTTACAGGGTCGTTGTGAAGAAAGTCTCCTGCAACTCCAAGTGCTATAAATCAAACATGTTGTGCCTCACAATTTACAAAACATTTTCCTCACAGCAACCTTGAGAGAGAGCATGAGTATTGCATCATGATGTCCATTTTATAGATGAGGAAGCTACCACATAACTAGCAGGAGTGAGAATGGGATATGAATTCAGGTCTCTTGATGATTACCAAATTCAGTACTGGAAAGAGTAAAGTTATAATCTCTGATACCACAGACAGAGGGAGACTCTAGGGTGGGCTAACAGATGTTCCCTCTTCATAATTATAAGGCATGGAAGTTTCTAGGATGGGTCAGGAGCTGGAAGTAGGGATGGGTCCAGAGCAGAGGCACCTGCAATGTGAGATTCTTTTCACTTGGTTTGGGGTTTTTTGTTTGCTTAGTTTTTTTTTACTAACACCATAGTCCATTTTTCTACTCATTTATATTATAATCTACTGTAAACTGATTTCACCAGATGGCATTTAAAAAGGTTCAAGAGACATAGTTTCTGGGTAATTTAATCATTTTATTAATAATTACAGAATTTTAATAAACGTATGGTCATTTGGCCATCTCCCTGTTAGACCAAAGGTAATCATGGCAGCAGGCTCATAGTTTTTATGTCCTTCTAATACAAGGTGTTCCCCAAGGTAGCAATCAACCCTGATTGGCTCAGAATTAATGAGAGGTGGACTTTACAAAAGAGAAGTGGGCTTACTCCAATGAGGGGCTAAAAGTGAAATCATATCACCCTTGGACAGAATTATCTCTATACTCAGACCACACCCAGCCTTGGGCAATTTAGACAAAAGGGTCTATCTCCCCCCAAACTTGATTGAATGGAATTCACCTTAGACTAGCGATTCCTTGTAAGATTGTGTTGAGTCAAGTAGAGGAGAAGGTTAGCTCAGATTTCAGAGACAGAGGTCTTGAACTGAGGAGAGAGAAAAGGGGGACCTCTGAATCTCCCCAAATCGTTAGTTATTAATAATCATTTCTCTCCTTCCTTTTTTGATGATTCTATTGAGAGAGAGAGTCTCCTCAATGAATCCCTGGTACGACAAACACTTCATCAACATTTCTAACTATGGAACTTAAGAGGGGAGACAATGTGAAGGGAAAAGGGAAAGATGGACAGGCACTTAGGCAAAATCAGAGGGGGCAATCCCTGTTGATAAGTAGATCTTACAGATAAAAGGTACAAAGGGAAAAGTTTAACAAATAGTAAAATAAAGTCTCATCCCTCTGGTTCCTTGGAAAGATCTGCTGCAGCACTCTGGTTTGGGTATGGTCTCAGAGTGGTTCTTCTCTGGTTCAAGTCACTTGTAGAAATGTTATTCTGTGCCTACAAAATTGGTCTTAATGCAATTTTAAACTTACTTTGCTAATAACCAGAGCAAATAATGAAAGTTAGCTCAAACCTTATGACCATATTATTAGAAAATCAAACTTCCGGGGGCAGCTAGGTGGCGTAGTGAATAGAGCACCAGCCCTGGAGTCAGGAGGACCTGAGTTCAAATCCGAGCTCAGACACTTGACACATGTACTAGCTGTGTGACCTTGGGCAAGTCAATTAACCCCAATTGCCCTGAAAAAGAAAAAGAAAATCAAATTTGGAAACTTTTAGATCAGGGAATTTACAGTTTTAGGTTGGCCAATTGTCGTGTTGATATATAAAGGAAACTCAGACACAAACAGAAAATTACAACCCAGTTTTTATACTTGACACTGTTCATTCCCCCTTTAGGAGCATGAGATTCCGCAAAGTAATTAATAACACAAACACTTTTTATAAGAAGATGGACTCTAACACAAAAATCAATTCATTTAGAAGTTGCCAGATTGACGTCAATTGTAACAAAAGGTTCCAGGATGGTATATATAAATGCATTGAGTGATCAGTTTCAAAACAGTGCATATCAAATAAGTTGCCTTAAATTACTCTCCTTTAAGGACATTGATTGTACCAAAATTCTCTTTTTCAAACAATACTGAAGGTGTTTTTGATCTAGTCAACAATAGAATACAGCTTGGTCCCATAAACTGTTGAATCAATACCCTGTCATCCTTACATAATTTGAAACATTTAAGGACCTTTTTTATATGCAATTATATGTAATTTGTAACAAACAGATGACAAGGCCAAATATTCATCTACTTAGTTGTTTAGAATATAGAAAGAACTAAAATTCTAGGCTAAATAGATCAAATCTTATGCCTGCATCTTATTAAAGTAGCTCAGATGTGCTTTAGTACTAGCCTATAATATTGTGTTCATACTAATCACATGACATGATTATAGAAATTTGCCATAAAAGAAGAATAGGGATATAAGGGAAAGTGTTCCCTTATCTTGATGTCAATTCTAGGCAGAAGTTATGTAGATAGCCAATTGTATTGAGCCAGGATTAAAGTCAGTCCGGTGGTATATTTTCCATTCAAGAAGAACTGTCATACTGGGGAAATTGAGTCAGGATAATCCTACCTGAGCCCATGCCAAGAGTCATTCTCCCAGCCTTTCCCATCAGAAATCTGCCTGTAGTTCACAGATGTAAACGACATGGGTTTGCTGACATCATTAATTCATTGGCTCGGTAGCATTCCTTGATGGTCATACCTGGAGTCAGACTAAAATAATATCAGTTACAATCCCAGAAGATCTTAAATAGCAAGTTCCAATAATCAGAGCTTCAGATGGATTCAGCTCTCAAGGGTCACATAGCCTAAGTAACAAGTATTATATAATCTCATATTGGTAACAGTAAGAGATTCATCACAGAAAAATCACAACTTATCCTGATGTAGCTTTCATCCCTAAGTTCAACATTACACAAATGATTTTGCTTTAAGGTGCTTAATAACAAACAAGAAGATACTTGGGATGGGATGTGTAAATATAATAATCCTAAATTATATACAGAGAACACCTTATATGAAACATTGTCTGTAGTGAAATATGTTTAGTTATTAACCACATTCAAATGGATATAAACATAGACCACTACTCTCAGAATCCTTTTAAAGTATGGCAACATTTTTAAGGGGACTCTTAAGTAGTTTGCATGCATTTCTATACATGTTCTCATCCCAGATTAAATAACAAACATAAGTAAAATCAGATTTCCCATTATGGTGACACAAGATAGCTCCTAAGTTACTACTCTTCACTAACATACTTTGTACTGAAATCCTATTCCATAAACAAACGAGGTTCTTGACTTTAACTTCACAATTTAATAGGTTCACGTATTTGTTTCACAAGCTTCTCTACCTTTGCTTAATTATACCCATATCATTCTGAAAGAATGAGATACTCCAGGAAATTGAATCTTATACATATGACAAGTTCAAGCACTAATTTAACTCTTCCTTACGCCATGAAATGACAACAAATTTAGATCAAAATAGCAAGATCTTTCCTACTTGCAGCTTCTTACAGTAATTCAGATGATGTAATATTAATCTAATAACTAATAGATTCAGTATTGCAGTGATAAACTTCCATTCTTTGTCTACACTGATAATAGAAATTTGCTATGAGAGTTATAAGCAGGGACATGGTTATAACAGCACCAAAACTGGTCCTTAAGGCCTATACCACTGTAAGTAGTCTAGCATATGGAACCAGGTGGACAGATTTCTTGCATGGGAAAATGAATTAAGAAGAGTCCAACCATAGCTTTTCTTACCAACCTTATTCCCAGGGACAGATATGGACAAATAATCACTAGCTTTGGATCTCAGATGTTGCTTCCATTGAGCTGCTGTTTGGTTTTTTTTTTAAGCATCCGTTTAAGGACAGTCCAAGGACCCAACAAACCTGAGAATGAAACTCCAAAAAGACTATCAAAAAAACTTTCTCCTCAAATAGTGAGGTGTCATAGTAGGTTTGTACACAATTGTTATCAGTATCATCAAATTATCACAGTATATTGGCTTACAAATAAAATTTAGTAAGCCTTCTAAAAATCACACAAAAATTTTTAATTAAACATGTACACAGCAGATTTTTACTTAAGCATTTCTTCCTAAAAGTATTTCTCTTCCTTAAAAACAGCTTAAAATTTATCCTGATGTTAAAAAGATAATCACTAAACTTTCATGAAGTAAATTGATTGGAAACCTCTAAACTGACATCTATTCAGTCTTAAAAGAAAAAAATCTTTAAAATTGGAATTTATCAAAACTAAGTTTGTGTAAAATGTCTTTTAATATCACAATAAATCCCCAAAGTATCATTAAAAACAAAATAAATTCCTAATCATCACAAAATTCCTAGTTACCACCCCTCTCTCATCAAAAAGTGTTTACAATGGGGAGGATTCAGTTTTTCTAAGCCCCCCCCCCAAAAAAAGCTATTAAATTAGCCTTATCACAATAACAAAGTTTACTAGGCCTTTAAAAATTTACTCAATATCCTTTTTTTCTTTTTATCTTAAATGTATCACTAAAAACCAAGAAAATAATTTTATTCTGGAATCCCACATAGTGAATATGTGATAGTTCACTTAAACCCCTAGAAAAACACTGGCTAGTAGCTGTAAACCTCCAGATTAACATAGAAATTCAACATAACATAAAGATTAATGTAAAAAAATTTAGAAGACCTTTGAGATTATCGGGTTCAGACAGCTTAATGCAGAGATGAAGAAACTCAGTCTCCGAGATGTGAAGTGACTTTTGCAAAGTCACATGACTAGTTAGAATCTGAGACTGAAGCACCGTCCACATTTCCATTAGATCATACCAATAGCTACTGATGTGATCTAAGTGGCATAGTGGATGGAGTGCTAGGTCTGGAGTCAGGAAGACTTGAGTTCAAACCCTGACTCAGACTCTTACCAGCTAGGTGACCCTCAGCAAGTCACTGAACTTCCCTGCCTCAGTTTCCTCATCTATGAAATGAAGAAAATAGTAACACCCACCTCCCAGGTTTGTTTTGTGGATCAAATGAAATAATATTTGTCCAGGTCTCAGCACAGTGCCTGGCATGTAGAAGGTGCTATGTTAATGCTGGCTCTCTGTCCCAGGGTTGTTGTGGGGATCAGATGAGATAACATTTGTAGTAAAGTGCTTTGTAAACTTCAAAGCGCGACATAAATGCTTTGTTGTTGTTATGGGGATGATGTTATATTTACTATGTATATTTTTGTTAGATCTGCAACTTGCTGCTGAACTTGGGAAGACGTTGTTGGATCGGAACACAGAGCTTGAAGAGTCTCTTCAGCACATGTACACAACGAATCAGGAGCAGTTACAGGAAATTGAGGTAAACTCAGTTACATTCCTGAAGTGTTCTGCGGTATTCCTGAAGTTCTGGGCTTTCAGTGTAGCGTGTGTCTTTTTGTTTAATTTGTATATCCATCACATACTGAAACAGATTGCTGCAGCGAAAGTCAATATTTGAATTCCAGTGTAGCCCTGACTAATATTGAGAAAACTTGATTGAATTGCAGGATTGCTCAAATAGAGCCCCCTTCCGTGCCTTAGGTGTAGAAAACCAAGAAATACTGAATCTTTTAGGCTTCTTTTTTTGGGAAAAGTACCATGAATAGTAGAATTTTACAGCTACTTAGAACCTTAAATTATCCTGTATCTTTTCCCACTAACTTCAAAGATGATAAAATGAGGCCTAGAAAAACAAAGTGACTTGACTGTGGTCAAGGAATTAGTCTGAGAGCCAGGTTAGAGTGAATCCCTGGACTCCTTTTCAGAGTATTGTCTACTATGCCATGTTAACACATTGATGACATTTTGGGGATAAGATTTCAGAGTTGCAGGCTGTTAGAGCTGGAAGGGAAGGTCTTAGAAAGCACCTCGTCTATCTCTCATTTTGGAGAGGCAGTGTGGAGGAAAACCCTGAACTTGGAACCAAGAGACCTCAATTCAGTCCCAGCTCCTTTGGGCAAGTCACTTAACCTTTCTGGACCTCAGTTTCCTTATTAGTAAAATTGGGATAGTACTTTATATTACCTCAAAGTTGTAAGGAAAGTGCTTTGTAAACCATTAAGTGCTGTATGAGAATGAGCTCTTTATGTCAAGGTGACTTCCTCATGGTCAGTTAGTTAGGCTTTGTCAGAGCTGGAACTAGAACAGTCCTCTGACACTCAACCAGTGTTCTTTCCTTTCTTCCCTGCTGTCTCCCTTTAAAATTAACTAAGTTTAAATTGCATATGACAGTATTTAAACACAGAACAATGGTGGGAATACTGCGTTTCTGCTTTTAGTTTTTTTAGTTTCTTAAATTTTGAAGATAAGGCATTCTGAAGGTAAAGGACCAAGGTGACTAAATTCTAAGTTGCTCATTTATTAGTTTTTCTCCTGAGTTTTACCATGCAAAGGATTAAGAGTAAAACATTTTTCTCTACTGTGGTTTCAATCTGTTTACATTTACAGGTATTTTTGATTTAATGATTGTCACATAAAATAGAAAATAATCTAAGAGAGATGCTTAACTTCAGATTCTTTAGTAAGGAGAGGCATTTATTAAATGCTTATTCTGTGCCAGGCACTGGGGATATAAATTAAAAAAACAAAACAAAACAGCCCCTGCCTTCAAGGAGTTTGCACCCAGACGGGAAAGACGATGTACAAATGCGTGAGCCAGGGAGGGCTCAGAAAGTTGTCTGGTTGGTGAGTCTATCCATGAGCAGAACTGTTTTGATGATGAGGTAATTGTTTCACCGGCTGTTGGTAAATACTGCCATTTAAGTAGCACAGGTAATTGAAGACCTTTTTTACGGTTCTAGAACCATTACATTATTAATTATTTTATTAGTAAACTTAATTTTTTTTTAGAAATACCTCAATCAATAATCTTGCAAGTTAAACCTCCAAAGATTTTGACAACATAGGAACCAGGGCTTTTGTGCCTGTGCAGAAAAGTTTCACATTGTCCATGCTCATGGAGCCTGTGTTACCTGAATCAGCATCTTTGGAGGACCGCCTCAGTGCTGGGGTTATAAAGATAGGAAGCATAGGAATTGGGTGTCAGAACAAAAAAGAACTTAAGGTCACATAGCCCGATACCCATAGCTTATAAATGCAGAAGGTGTGGTGAAATGACTTTTTTAGGTTAATTAATAACAGAGATGTGACTTGAGCCCACCTTTCTGGTTCTCTTCTTCTACACTATAACCCGGAGGGAGCCAAACACAAGAAGCTTATGAGTGCATTACTCAGAAATGATTCCACCCTGGGGCAGCTAGGTAGCACAGTAGATAAAGCACCAGCCCTAGGGTTAGGAGGGACTGAGTTCAAATACAGCCTCAGCCACTTCACAGCTCACACTTACTAGCTATGTGGCCCTGGGCAAGTCATTTAACCCCAATTGACTCACCAAAAAGAAAAAAGAAATGATTCTACCCAAAAGATCTTATCAAAAGCAAAAAAGTGTGCTTACAGTGTATGCAATAGACCCTCTCCTTAACTGCATTTTCACAAAACTTTATGTGGCTTGCCCAAAACATACTTCTAAAACTTTTGGGAAAGTGAGTCTTAAAATTAGGCCAAGTACAACTTTAATGTGTTAGACAAAGATTGTAGAACATGCTGTTCCCTTAGTTGAAGTTAATGAGGCTTAGAGTTTGCCAAGATACCTACAATACTTACCCAAGCTTTTAAAAATTGAAGGCCTGCCAGATGTCACATTGGCCAAATAGAATGACTTTCTAGCTTGATTGATAACCTAGGTGGATCACACTATTTGGTTAATTCCTTTATGATTCACTTCATATATGGAGAACAGAGGGGAAAGAGAATTTTGTTTGTATTGCAGAATCCCAAAATGATTTAAAATACTTAACTGTAATAATTATATATTTCAGATTCATCTAATTATTAAATGCCAGCTGTGCAAAGGGCACAGTGTTGGCTGCTTGTAGAGGGTCAAAGTTTAGCTAAGACAATCCTTGGTCTGGAGATTGCATCACCTTGTGTTATACGGTCCTTCCACGTTTGTGAGTGACAGTAATAGGAAGGACTACATGGAAAGTACATTGGAGGGAGACAAAACAAAGTGCCGCTTAAACTCCAAAGGGTAAAAGCAGCAGGTCATGGAGAAGGTGCATTTGAGTTGGGTTTAAAAGATGGGGAGGAAATCCGAAGACCAGAGGTGGCGGAGGACGTTCCCAGAATGGGAAACAGCAAGACAAAACAGCAAGAAACGTTCAGAGGGCAAGTCAGAACAGTTTAGTGTGCACTGAGGGCAATGAGATGAAATAAAAGAGGAAAGATGGAATAGCACTGCATGGTGAAGAGTCCTGACAAGTAGGTGACATGTTGGCAAGACCTAAAAGAGCCC
Source organism: Trichosurus vulpecula (assembly GCF_011100635.1). Taxonomy (NCBI): domain Eukaryota; kingdom Metazoa; phylum Chordata; class Mammalia; order Diprotodontia; family Phalangeridae; genus Trichosurus; species Trichosurus vulpecula. The sequence continues at coordinate 541,259,287 of NC_050573.1, forward strand.
CTGAGAGTTTTTGAGTGAGGAATGATCAAATCTGGCAGGGGTTCAGGGGATGAAATGGAAGACAGTGGAGTGGGAAGGATGCATGACAAGGCCTTTTTGCAGTAGTGGCACAAGCCTGTGGCAATGAAGGATGTTGTCAGTCGGTAACAGTGAGAACAAGAGGCTGGGGTCGAATGGAGATGTGTGTTAATGGAGATAAAAGAGGGGAGTCCAATGGAACACCAAGGTCTTGAACACAGAAGACTGGGTAGATATGGTGCCATGGACAGAAAACGGAAGTCAGAAAGAGGAAAGGTTTAAGAGGAAAGATGAAGTGGGTTTGGGACATGTTGACTTAGATGTGCTGGTAGAAGGGGCATCCAGGTGACACTATTCTATCAGCAGTTGGAGATTAGAATCTGGGATGAGAAGAGAATCAGGGGTTGAGAGATAATAGATTTAGGAGTCGATATCCAGGGGCTTTCTGTGGCTAATATGTTTCAGTTCAATGGAAATGTCATAAAATTTCAGTCTTTCTGAAGAGTGGTATGTAGAAATCAGTCTTAAAAGAATATTGATATTAATTACATAAGCATAACTATACACACTAGGCAACCCCTCCCAACAACAACAAAACAAATTAAAGCACTTCTTCCAACTGTAGAAGAGAAATTTCAACTCAAATTACTACATAATTAATGGGCCTATCAGTTAGTAAAGGAACTAGGAGCTTACACCAGAACAATTGCTTTGTAAGTTGTTTATCTTTATTTCTTTATCTGTTTAAGGAAGTTAATTAAACTAGTTTCTCAAATATTCAGACTAGAAAGTACAAATTATCATTTTTTTCAATCAGAAGTTCTAGCTTTGAATCTAAAAAGACAAAACATTAAAATACGTAGATGAGCATTTCAGAATCAGCAAAACAGGCATGTTCTTTGAAAGGAATATTCATCCTTATTGCTTTCCTTAGCTTTAAATGTCACCTAAGAAAAAAGCAATCTCCATCCTTTACTTTCACTTCTTGTCTTCTCACTTATTTCTTAACCCTTAGCAGCCTGGCTTCTGATATTATCACTCCATCATTACTCTTGCCTTTTCTTAATCCTCATTCTTTTTGACCTCTCTGAAGAATTCAACACTGTTGACAACTCTCTCCTGGATGCTTTCTCCTATTTGGGTTTTCATGACACACTGCCTTTTCTCTTGGTTTTTCTTCTACCTGACTGTTTCTTCTCAGTTGTTTTTACTGGTTGATCATCTTTATCATCCCCCACCCCCAAATGCAAGTATTCTCCAAGGCTCCATCTTGGGCTCTCTTTTATTTCCTCTCTCTCTACTCTCATTTGGTGACCTCATCAGCTCCCATGGACTTAATTATGATCCCTCTAGAAATCATCTCTCTATATCTAGCCTTAGTCTCTCTCCTGAGGTCCAGTCATTCATCTCCAACTGCCTCTTAAACATCTCCAGTTGGATATCCTGTAGTCATCTCAAACTCAACATGTCCAAAACTGAACTAATATCTTTACCCCAAAAAAAGTCTTCCAGACTTCTTTAATTCTGTCTAGTGCGCTGCTATCCTTCCAGTTTCTCAAGTAACAGAGTAAGGGTTAACCATGAGTCATCTTCTCTCTCATACCACATGTCCAGTCAGTTACCAAATATTGTTTCTGTCTTTGTAATATCTCTTACTTTGATCTTCCTGCACTATTGCGAAGGCATCAAGTCTTCCTTCTCCCGTCCATCTACCACACAGCAGCCAAAGTGATTTTCCTAAAATACAGGTCTGACCGAGTAATTACCCATCCTCCCCTCAATAAAATCCAGTTTATTAGATGCATCCTATTGTCGCTAGAATCAAATGAAGTTCCTGTGGCTTTTAAAGCCCTTCACAAACTAGCTCTGACTTACCTTTCCAGTCTCATTATGAATGATCCCCCCTTCCATGTCCTACAGTTTAGCTGGACAGGCCTTCTTACCATTCTTCACACATGACATGGTTGTCTCTGTACTTTTGCACTTCTGTCTCCCATGTTTGGAATGCTTTCTGTCTTTACCATCACTTCTTAAAATCCCTTATTTCCTCCAGAACTCCACTGTTATCTTCTCCTCACCCTCAAATTTATGTTTTATATTCATTTTGTATAGATTTCATATATACTTATCCATGCCTAAGTTTTTTTCCATGCTACAGAATATAAGCTCCTTAAAGTCAGAGACTATTTTAATATTGTCTTTGTACCCCCAGTGCCTAGCATATAGTAGTTGTTTATTAAATCGTTGTGGATTAATTGTTTGATCTATTCTATTAGCAAAGAAACTCAAATTTGAGGTGATTCAGAAGGATAATCCCAATGGGCTATAAAACTGTGCATACCCTTTAACCCAGCAATACCACTACTAGGTCTGTATCCCAAAGAAATTTAAAAGAAAAAGGAAAAAGACATATATGTACAAAAATATTTATAGCAGCTCTTTTTGTAGTAGCAAAAAATTGGAAATTAAGAAGCCCATTAATTGGGGAATGTCTGAACAAGTTGTGGCTTATGGGTGTGATGAAATAGCGTTGTGCTATAAGAAATGATGAGCAGGATGGTTTCAGAAAAACCTGAAAAGACTTACATAAATTGATGTGAAGTGAGCAGAACCAGAACATTGTACATAATAACAGCAATATTGTATGATAATCAACTGAGAATGGTGTAGCTTTTCTCAGTGATACAGCGGTTTGAGACCATTGAGAAGGATTCATGATGAAAAATGCTCTCCACCTCCATAGAAAAAAGTGATGGAGTCTGAATATAGATGGAAGCATGCTTTTTTTTACTTTATTTTTCTTGGGTTTTTGGTGTGTGTGTGTGTTGGTTTTGGGGAGGTTTTTTTGGTCTGTTTTCTGTCACAATGTGGCTAATATAGAAATGTTTTGCATGACTGCAAAAAAAAAAAAAGGATAATCCTAAAGCAAACCATTCACAGAGAATGAAGAACAGTACGTGTGGTAATGGGACTTGTCACCTTGGTGGTCTTCCTTTGTCTTTTGGATAAAATACAAACTCCTCTGTTTGACTTGTAAAGCCCTTCATCTTCTGACTCCAGACAACCTTTCTGGGTTTATTGTACCTTTGTGCTGTCTTAAATGACAGCCAGACCGCCGTACTTGATGTGCTTTATTCTATTTTCCATCTTAAAGCCCTTGCCAAAGCTATCCTCCCATCCCTGGAACATGCACTGCCGCCTCTTAGAATGCTTTGCTTCCTTCAAGAAAAAGAAAAGGCAGCCATGTAGTCCAGAGTTCAAACGCTTGAACACTTACTAGCACTATGTCCCTGTCTGCCTCATTTTCCTGAACTGCAAAAAAGGGGAGGGGGGGGGAAGGGAATCATAATAGCACCTACTTCATGGTTGTTGTGAAGATCAAATGAAGTAATACTTGAAAAGCACTTGGCACAGTGCTTGACACATAGTAGGTGTTTAGTAAATGGTTGTTCCCTTCCCCTCCAAAGCTCAGCTTAATTTTTGCCTCCCACTGAAAGTCTTTCTTGTTCCCTCTCACTGCCCACCTCCCCACCCCCAGTTTCTGTTGCTAGTGCCCCCCCTCAGAAAAGACTTAGTTATCTATGTTGTCTACATTTGAATTTCCTTTCCAGCGTCCTTGTCGTCATCTCCACTCCTATCCCCCCCACCCCACTAAGTTCTTTCCTTCTGGGCTAAGGTTGATTGAGTTTTGTCTCTGTTTCTGCAGCACAGGAAAGGCCTCCTACGTAGTGGAATGGTAGAAAGGGTGGCTGTAAATTGAGCAGCCTTTGACTGATTAAGGAAGCAATAGACAACTGGGAATTTTACAAGAGTGGATTTTAGACCTTGGCTATGCCTTCTTTGGAAAGCTGGATTTTTAACACTTCTGATAAGATTGGCCACCATTCTGCTAGCTGGGAAGAGATTTTTAGTTTATGTTATCTAATTATCTATGTTCTAGTTGGACCTATTCCTGTTGATTTCAGAGGCTTCTTGTCTTTCTGTGCCCTTTTCTAGTACTACTATCTCAGCATCAAGTTTTTCTGGATTCCAGGACTGGTTTTTCTATCCTGGATGGAGAAAAGGAAGGAAAACATTTAATGTGGCAAATTACTTTGGGCATCAGTGTGGCCTAACGCAATTAGATTAGTGGATAGCCTTCTACAATTCCACAAGTACTTTTCAAGTTTATGTTTTCAATGTGTGAACAGAGTAGAGGGTAGTTTTATCACTTCATCCATAAACAATTTTAAGTGGTTGCTAATGTAGTGGTTAAGTATACTAATTCTTAATATTAGTACTTAAACTGTGTTTAGAGAACCTCATTCTGCTTTTAAGGCAGCATAGTGGACTATAAAAGGTAATGAACTAGGAGTTGTAATTCAGTTCAGCAAATTTATTAAGCGCCTGCTGTGTGCAAGCTCCTCTCTGTGGACATTCCCCACTCCCACCTCCATAGATTCCTTGAGGGTGTGGACTATTCATTTTTGTCTGTAACCGTAGCACTGCCAACAGTGCTTAGCATGTATTAAGCACTTAATAAAACGTATGTGGATTGTTAAGACCTTGTTTCTAGTCCTGATTTTGCCACTAAATTATTTGTACTTAACCTCTGTGAAAGAAAAAAAACTCAGTACCCTGCGTTTTGGCCGAAGGCTCTGTCAGAGACAAATTTTTAAATTTATCTTCTAAGCATAGGTATGCTTAGAGAGAAGAGGAAAGGGCAGAGTTTCCGCTTCATTACAATTCTCTCTGACCCAAGCTATGGCTTCTTACATTTTTATAGTAATCTTGAAACAAAAAGACAAAATTCCTTAACAAAGAAAAATATGAGTCTCTAAGTTTCAGTAAAGCATTTTTTTGATTTATCAAGCAGAATTGTAGTACTGTTTGTGTTGGGTGGTCTGCTCTTGAAAATCTGCCTTCCTGAAAACCTTAGGTACAAAGCTAAAACAAAATGAGACAAGTCAGCAGGCCTTTTATTAAGCCTCTCCTGATGTACCAGGCACTGTACTAAGTAAGGGCTGGGGATACAAAGAAAAGTAAGACAATAGTAGTCCCTGTCCTCAGGGACTTCACTGTCTAATTGGGGAGACAATTGCAAACAACTGTGCACAAACAAGATATTTACAGGGTAAATTGGAGATAATCAACAGAGGGAAGGCACTAGCATTAAGGGGGACTGGGAAAAGCTTCTTGTAGAGGGTGGAATTTTATCTGGGACTTAAAAGAAGCCCAGAAGGTGAAGAGGAGAAAGGAGAGAGTTCCAGACCTGGGAGACAGCCTGTGGAAATGCCCGGAGTCTTCGGGGAGGAACAAAACAAGGGGTCCATTGTCATTGGGTCTGGGAGTATTCTGGGAGTGAGTACGGTATGAGAAGATTGGAAAGGTAGGAGGGGGCCAGATTATGAAAGGCTTTGAATGCCAAACACAGGATTTTGTATTTGAGGGAGCTACTGTAATTTATTGACTAGTATAGGGAGGAGTGACATAGTCAGATCTGGGCTTTATGAAGATCAGTTTGACAGCTGAGTAAGGATGGGCTGAAGTGGAAGTCCTGAGGCAAGGAGACCAACTGTTGTTGCTATTGTCAGGAAGACTTATCTTCTTGAGTTCAGATCTGGCCTCTGACACTTACTAGCTGCGTGACCCTGGTCAATCACTTAATCCTGTTTGCCTCAGTTTCCTTATCTGTAAAATGAGGAGAAGAAAATGGCAAACCATTCCAGTATCTTTACCAAGAAAACTCCAAATAGGGTCATGAAGAGTTGGGCATGACAGACATGATTAAACAATAACAGAAAGATCTCCTAATCATATAGTAGAATAAGCCCTCCTTGGATTTATTCAGAGGACCTAGATTTGAATCCTAGCTCTGTCTGCTCCTTACTAGCTGTATGAATTTAAACTAAATCTTTCTGAGACAATATGATCAGACTCTTTTGTCCTTTATGCAAATTATTGAGGGTTTCAAAGAACCTTTGTTTATGCAGGTTATGTTTATTAGTATTTACCATATTAGAAATAAAAACTGATTCTTAATTCTCTTCAGTGGCTTAATAGAATGCTTCTGCATTCAGTCTTTTGCAGTGTGTTGTTTTGGTTGAAGTCTGTGAAGAAAATTCAGCCTCACAGATATATAGCTGGAAAAGGGAGGAGTATTTTAATAGGCAAAATATTATTGTTCAATGGTTTCAGTTGTGTCTGACTCTTTATGACCCCATTTAGGGTTTTCTTGGCAAAGATACTGGAGTGATTTGCCATTTCCTTCTTCAGTTCATTTTACAGGTGAGGAAATTGAGGCAAACAGGGTTAAGTGACTTATCCAGGATCATACAACTAGTAAGTGTTGGAGGCCAGATTTCAAGATGGGTCTTCCTGACTCCAGGCTCACCACCTAGCTGCCCTAATAAGCAAATATTGTCTTAATATTATTGTGAAAATGGGGGAGAGAGGTAAGTGGCATAGTAGATAGAGCACCAGCCCAGGAGTCAGGTGGACCAAGGACACTTGCTAGCTGTGTGATCCTGGGCAAGTCACTTAACCCTGATTGTCTCTGCTCAAAAAATTATTGTGAAAATATGTTTGACCTCAAGGACCTTCTCCAACCCTGAAAGAATCTCTTGGACCCCCCAGGGGACCATGCTTTGAGAACTGCTAGGTTAGATGATTACTAAGGCCTTAGAGCTCTAAATACATTGGTCTTCTGAAAAGAAATCTTGGTTGCAGGGTAATAAAAAAACAAGAATTCTGAGTTATTGGAAAGTAAACCCTGAAACAACCCATAAGCGAGCAGTACTTCACTTACAGAAACTACTCCAGGAGGGCAAATCCTAGAGGGTTTTTACCAATAAGAGTGAGCATGGGATGCTTTGAGGAGACTTATTTTCCCTCCCATTCCCTTTCCTATTCTATTCACTAGCTCTCCATGTTGGCTCTTTTTGGCTTTCTGCCTGAACCTTGCATTCTTAGCTGAGGTGTAGCAGCCGTCGGCCCACTTTCTGAGATTAAAGAGCTTGAACTTAAGCTTGCACGTTATCACCTGTACGTTGACCTTTTCGCCAGTGCTGAAGGGAAGGCCAAACTTTCTAATTATGCTGTTACCTCTGCTTTTCCCACTGTTTGTTTCAGACTGCCTATCCCTTAGCTCTGGTATTTAATGTCATTTTTTTGAAGACTTGTTGGTCTAGTCATTCAAGGAAGTGACCTCTCTGACTAGTCTTTTGTTTTAAGGGTTTCTTTGCTGTGGTCAGCAAAGGGAGAGGGGGAGGTCCTCCCTCTGTGCATAGTAGTGTTGAGTGAGATAAAAAATGAAGTCTCAAATTTCTCCATCATGCCTGGTCTCCTGGCTATGTAAAGAGGGATGAAACATTGTCATACCTCCCCTTCTTGACGTGGGAGGGATGTTGCATGTCTGGGTCTGATCAGTACTTCTGATTTCAGATTCTTTTCTAAGATAATTCATAGATCAAAGGCATGTTCTCTATTCATTGGAGTAATTGGCCTCATTCCAGACAACCAAATGCTTTAACCAGTACCTCAATGTTATGGCATTTTTTGGTCTTACTGGTATTCAGTCCTCATGCCAAATAATTATTTGCCTAGATATCGAATACAAATCAAGATGATGTTGAGATATAGGGTGCTATTCTAGAATGTTCTGCCCTGTCTTAATTACATTTATTTGTTACCATTCCCAACTTTTGCTTGCTCATGGCAAATTCGTGGAGAAAATTTTAGGTTAGGTTCCATTCAAAACTTGTTAGCTCTGACTTCAGATAAGAGGTTAAACAAACTTATGTAAGTGAGCACTAGTTACATGTCTCCACCTAATTTCTCAAAGCCACGTTGTTCAAATGCTGTGCCTCACCAGTGCTTTCTAATTGGTTTCATTGCTTTTGTTAAATGTGCTTATCTATCGCAGGTGCTAGTCCTTTACATGTCACTTTTGCATGGCACGTGCTCTGTGGATGTTTGCTACTCCATTTGTTTTTAATGGCCTGGTCTGTGTGTGTTGCCTGTCTAAAGAATAACATAGTACCCTACTTTAAGGTTTTCAGATATCTCATTTGGAATAGTCCAATTTTTTATCATTGGTTATAATACTCGTAATGTTTTAGACTGCACTAAAGCTGCCATGCAGAGCACTCTGATGCCTCAGCAGTGGCTCACTAGTTTTACACGTCACCTCATTTATTCTTCACAACAACCCCATGAGGTGGGTGCTGTTATTATCCCCATTTTACAGATTAGCAAACTGAAGCAAATAGGCTAAGTGACTTGCCCAGGGTCACACAGCTTGTGTCTCAGATAGGATCGGCACTCAAGTCTTCTTGACTCACAGGCCAGGAGTCTATCCCCATTGTACAACCTAGCCACCTTTCAAGTAGATAAAAGAAAATGAACTTGAAAAGGGTGTCACTTGCCAGGCAGTTACTCTGGTACAAAGAAGGTACCATCCTGTCTGGGGAGCTAAGACTAGCTTATGGCTTTTCCCAAAAAACACTTCCTGAGAATGTGCATATATAGCTACTGGATCTGCTGCTAAGGTTCTTGATTTAAAATTTAATCTCTTTTCTTGATTTGTATATAGGATACATTAAAAAATATCTTTGAACGGGCCAGCTAGGTGGCACCGTGAGTAGGGTACCGGCCCTAGAGTCAGAGGACCTGAGTTCAAATTTGACCTCAGACACTTGACACACTTGCTAGCAGTGTGACCTTGGGCAAGTCACTTAACCCCAATTGCCCTGCCTTCCCCCCTCAAAAAAAAAGAGAAAAAATATCTTTGAGGTAAATTTTAACTAGGAAAATCTAGTTATGTGAAGCTTCAGTGTCTGAAATAAAGTAAACACAATCAGCTGGTGTGACTGGTATAAGGCAGCCAAGTAAAAATGGGTTTTACAGAATCTTAAAGTTACGAAATTTGTGTTGTAATCTCATGAATGACCTTTAACATCAGATAATCTGCCTCAGACAGGTTGCTTTTTATAATGCACTCATGGAGTATATTACATTCTACAAGGTTCTTTCACATACACGATCTCATTTGATCCAAACTGCCCTGGTCTGGTTGGTACGGTAGGAATAACTATCTCCGTTTTACAGATGAAAGATTGAGTAACTTGTCTGAGATTACCACATAGCAAATAAATTGTAGAACCAGAACTCAACCTGAGGTCTTCGTATGTCTTTATCTAGTGTTGTTTCAATGACACCATGCTGCCTAAGTCTCTTAATATCATTTCTGAGTATTATGTAATCTCAGAAAACCTATCTGTCTTGTTGTGACCTTCGTATATTATGTACGTATAGTAGTAATTTTTAAATTCACCTTAAAAATGTCTTCTCCTGCTTCAGGTCCCCAAATAAACATGCATATAAAATGAAAAGTATTTTAATCTATGCTGTAATGTCTACATGCTGGTCTGGGTGGACAGTGTAGCCCAAGGTGACTTTAAATGCTAAGTCTATAAGGTGTCTTTTCCCTTTCCTTTATCCTTAGCCCTTTCTGAAAGCAGTCTTAGACCTACAAAAATAAATAACGTGGCAAGTTTCTCGCATAAAGAGGATTACAGAGAGAACATTTCACACAGAATTAAAAATAAGGAGGAGGAGAGGTTGATTGGTGTTAAGCTGAAATATCTCCTTGTAGTTAAGGCAATGTGTTTTTTATTACTTTCTGCCAAAAATAATTAATTCCCCTGATTAAGCATTGTTTTTCGATTTTAATTAGAATCTTCCAGTTGAGCTTTTGTTGTACTGCTCTTTGAAAGCAATTTTTTCTCATGCTTTCATAGCAAACTAAGTTAAATTGAAATTATATCCTCGGAAACATACTTTCCCATGGGATTATCTTGTTCTACATGTAGATTTTGTGGTTGTCGAGTCCTTCTGAACATTCATTTTGAATGGCTATAGTGCACATTAAAATTTCTCAGAGACATGTAGTAACAGGAAAGTTTGGTGCCCCGAGGATGTCCTGTGCTCTTTTACAGTTATTCCATTCAGATTTAAAGTCACTTTTTCAATAAATAAGCTACTAGTATCTTCCTTAGTTAAGCTTGTAAGAGAGCCTCTTCATTCTTTCCTTGTAGTACCTGACCAAACAAGTGGAGCTTCTACGACAGATGAATGAACAACATGCAAAGGTTTACGAACAGCTGGATGTCACTGCACGGGAACTAGAAGAGACGAATCAGAAGCTAGTTTCAGACAGCAAGGCATCCCAGCAAAAGATTGTAAGGTAAGGTTCCTATGGTTTCTTGTCATGGAAGTTGAGGAAAACCTCAAGGAGCTACTTGACCTATTCTGTAGACTTGGGACAGGATTCGAGTGAAGGGTGATCCATTAAAGTGATAACATGGTAAAGTTCTGGCTTGTTTTTTTTTTTGCCCTGGATAAAGGAGAGTAGGTTAAACAGAAGTCATTTCCAATTAAGAAATCCTGCTTTCAGTGTAACTAATCTCTCTTCACAGCTTGTGCCCTTGATTGAATGTGACAAGCTGTTAATTGGTCTATGTTCTCTCCTTCTAGTCTGACCGAAACAATCGAATGCCTACAGAGCCATGTTGACCACCTCCAGAACCAGATGGAGGAGTTGAAGACCTCTAGTGGCCGGAGGGGGAGCCAGGAGAGATGTGAGCAGCGGAAGTCAGTGCACAGCTTCTCATGTCTGAAGGAACTTTATGACCTACGCAAGTAAGTTGCTACCTGTCTCTTCCATTTGTTTTTACAAGCAAAAACATTTTTTAGTGCTTGGTGAATTCAGGGTTTCAGTTGAGCAGAAAGCATATACTTTTCAAAATGTACCTTTCTTGAAAAAGTTGGTTTTTAAATCACAAGTGGTCTGAAGCAAGGCTATAGCTTTGAGTTATGAGTGGTGGGTTTTTTCATTAATGGCAATTAAGTATAAACCCTCATCACCTGGATCTAGAAATTTGACGAAGATAGATCTGGCTTTATAATTACTTCATGAACGCTGTTTCATTCATTTCAGTTCAGACACACATTCTTCTTTTATCTGAAGATATTCTAAGAAAGATTTTGAGTTTTCACATTAGGCATAGATTAATTAAATGGATACTTTAGTAGCCAGAATGTTTCCTGATTAGCAACATGGAAAACAGGTACTTTTTAATGAAAAATGCTACTGGCTATATAAAATTCTGGCTGATGAGGTTGTATAAATGGTTGATACTAATTAGTAAAATATGAGCCTGTAGGAACCAGCTTAAGCATCCATCCATATTGATGGAAGTATTCCCAAACCCCAAGGAGGAGTAGAAATACTAAACTTCTTTTGACCTGGGATCCAGAGTACCTAACAGGGGAGTAATAGTAGTTCAAGTACCAATTTATGAACTCAGCAATGTAAGTATTCATGATGGCCTAGAGTTCCCTCAGGAAACATTGTTAATGACAGGAGTCTCTCTGTGCTAACTCTTCCAAGGGAATAAAGTAATTTATGGCCTCAGGAAGGCCTAGCCCTGGTATCTAAGTTATCCCATAGGAACTGGTGTCACATTTACCTCCAAGTCCAAATTTGAGTGTATATTCTTGAGAAAGTAGACACAAGTAATGTTGGCTTATAACTTTATCACAGCTGTATTTGAGTGTGACCAAGCCAGATCACATTGAAAGTAGATTGTCTTATAGCATCAGTTCAACAAACATTAAGCACCTACTGTGTGCAAGGCACTGTATTTGGTGCTGGAGATACGACAAAAACAAGAGACCCTGCCCTCAAGATATGCAGATCAGTGAAATCTAAAGAGTATACAATATAATTTCAAGTGCACTGACACCTGAGGGAATCAGGACATGGGAGGCCTTGAGCTGCCATTTAAAGGAAGCTTAGTGGTTCTAATAAGGGGGGAGGGTATTTCATACATGAGGCAACCACTTGTTCATCAGCAGAGATAGAAGATTATGAGTATGAGAAGTAATGAGCAGGCCAGTTTAACCAGAAGGGAGTGGGTGAAGGTGAATAATAGTAACTAAGATTGGAAAGCTAGGTAAGGGCCAGACTGTAGAAGGCTTTAAATGCCAGCCCACGGAAGAGTAAGTGATGTAATCAGAACTGCATTTTAGGAGCACCAAGCATGCATGTTGTGGAGGATAGATTGGAGAACAGAAACTGGAAGCAGGGAGCCCAAGTAGAAAGCTGTTGTGATAATCCAGGTTGAGAGTCTGAGCAAGGGTAGGTGTTGTAGGAATGAAGGGAAAGATGCAAGAGAGGTAGAATTGACAAGACTTGGCAAGTGCATGGGTGGGTTGGAAGGCAAGTGGAAGGAAAGCATCAAAGATGACTCCAGAGTTGTGAACCTAGGTTAACTGCTGTGATGGTGGTATCTTAAAAGAATGAAGTCTTTTGAGGCATATGGAGAAGATTGCCTGTCATAAGGGTCTGATAGCCAATAGCTGACATCTGATGTCTTGGCGTAGAGGTGAGGAACCTGTTCTTGGCACATCTTCTCCAGAATAGGGCTGCTGTGTATGGGTGGATGGGACAATCATGGAAAAATGGGGAAAAGTTCAACTGGCCAACTCTTACTTTGCTTTTTTCTGCCAGGGAAAATTACTTTTATACTGGAAAGGGGTATAAAACTGGCAAACTGCCACCCTTTCACATGAACTATGTACCCCAGCATACAGAAAGATTTGGCAGATGTGATTAGTGAAGCACTCTGGTGACCTTTGTGAGACTGAACCATTATGGAAGTGCCAGTACTTTAATTCTCTGAGAGATGTTACCTTCTTCCAGGGTTCTTCGGGGGTGAGGGTTTTGGTTATCTGGGTTCTCCAAGTAGCCATATTCCAGCTATGAGGAGTCTTGTCTAAGGCTGTCCACAGCTTTTTTCAATCCTTATCAGTCGCTGGCAATGTAGGACAATTTTTAAAGCCTGTCCTATCTGAGCCTTCTTTGTTGTTGCCCAAGAACCATGAAGGCTGCCAGGTCTGTTCTCTCAGCCCTTGGTGCTCTCCCTGTTGGTCTTAGGTTACCTCTTTCATAAGAGGGATCTTACCCATCATTGAAGCACTTTTTTCAGACCCCTCTTGTAGTCTTATACCACCAGCCCTATGTCTACAGTTAAGTAGATTTTTAACTTCAGAGCCAAGATGGTGGCTGGAAAGCAGGGACTTGCGTGAGCTCCCCACTACGTCCCTCCAAAAACCTATAAGAAATGGCTCTGAACCAATTCTAGAACTGCAGAACCCACAAAATAGCAGAGGGAAGCAGGGCTCCAGCCCAGGACAGCCTGGATGGTCTCCAGGTGAGGTCTATCCCGCGCAGAGCTGGGAGCAGAGCCCAGCGTGAGCGGCGCGGACCAACCAGACCAGGAGCTGGGCGGAGCGTGCCCTAGCGCCCTGAATCAGTGAGCTGCAGCAGTTCCCAGACTTCTCAACCCACAAACACAAAGACAACAGAGAAGGTTAGTGGGAAAAGCTGCTGGAGTGGAAGGAGTTCCCAGTTTGGCTACTGCCCGGGGGGCAGCTACAGAAGCACAGCTGCAGTTGCTTCCAGCCCCAGGACCACCTGGGGGGAGGAATTAAGTGGCAGATCAGAGCAGGAGTGGAGCCTGGTGAAGATTTAAGTCCAGTCTGGGTTGGGGGTTCTGGGTGAAGGAGTGCTGGTGTGGCAGAGCTGGTGCATCCCCCCAAGCTTGGAACATAGTTCTCTTAACTCTACAAGCAGTCATACCCCGCTGAAAAACTCAAGGGTCAGGTTAGTTGGCTGGGAACATGGCCAGGCAGCGAAAACGCACCCAGATTCAGTCTCAGACTTTGGAATCTTTCTTTGGTGACAGAGAAGACCAAAACATACAGCCAGAAGAAGTCAACAAAGTCAAAGAGCCTACAACAAAAGCCTCCAAGAAAAACATGAACTGGTCTCAGGCCATGGAAGAGCTCAAAAAGGATTTGGAAAAGCAAGTTAGAGAAGTAGAGGAAAAATTGGGAAGAGAAATGAGAAGGATGCGAGAAAACCATGAAAAACAAGTCAGTGACTTGCCAAAGGAGACCCAAAAAAATACTGAAAAATACACTTAAGAAAACAACACCTTAAAAAATAGACTAACTCAAATGGCAAAAGAGCTCCAAAAAGCCAATGAGGAGAAGAAGGCCTTGAAAGGCAGAATTAGTCAAATGGAAAAGGAGGTCCAAAAGACCACTGAAGAAAATACTACCTTAAAAATTAGATTGGAGCAAGTGGAAGTTAGTGACTGAGAAATCAAGATATTATAAAACAGAACCAAAAGAATGAAAAAATGGAAGACAATGTCAAATATCTCATTGGAAAAACCACTGACCTGGAAAATAGATCCAGGAGAGATAATTTAAAAATTATTGGACTACCTGAAAGACATGATCAAAAAAAGAGCCCAGATATCATCTTTCAAGAAATTATCAAGGAGAACTGCCCTGATATTCTAGAGCCACAGGGCAAAATAGAAATTGAAAGAATCTACCGATCGCCTCCTCAAATAGATCCCAAAAAGAAATCTCCTATGAATATTGTCGCCAAATTCCAGAGCTCCCAGATCAAGGAGAAAATACTGCAAGCAGCCAGAAAGAAACAATTTGAATATTGTGGAAACACAATCAGAATAATACAAGATCTAGCAGCTTCTACATTAAGAGATCAAAGGGCTTGGAATATGATATTCTGGAGGTCAATGGAGCTAGGATTAAAACCAAGAATCACCTACCCAGCAAAACTGAGTATCATGCTCCAAGGCGAAATATGGACTTTCAATAAAACAGAGGACTTTCAAGCTTTCTTAGTGAAAAGACCACAGCTGAATAGAAAATTTGACTTTCAAACACAAGAATCAAGAGAAGCATGAAAAAGTGATCAAGAAAAAGAACAAGAAAAAGAAATTGCAAGGGACTTACTAAAGTTGAACTGTTTTGTTTACATTCCTACATGGAAAGATGATGTGTATGATTCATGAGACCTCAGTATTAGGGTAGCTAAAGGGAAAATGCATATATATGTATGTTTATGTATATGTATGTATATATGTATGTGTATAGAGAGAGAGAGCAGGCACAGGGTGAGTTGAAGGGAAGATATCTAAAAGAAATAAAATAAGGGATGAGAGAGGAATATATTGAGAGAGGGAGATAGGGAGAGATAGAATGGGTAAATTATCTCACATAAAAGTGGCAAGAAAAAGCAGTTCTGTAGGAAGAGAAGGCAGGTGAGGGGGAAATGAGTGAATCTTGCTCTCATCAGATTTGACCTGAGGAGGGAGTATACCATATATATTCAATTGGGTATCTTACCCTCCAGGAAAAAAGGAGGAAGAAGATAAAAAAAAGGGGTGGAATGATAGAAGAGAGGGGAGATGGGGGTGGAGGTAATCAAAAACAAACACTTTGGAAAGGGGACAGGGTCAAGGGAGAAAATTCAATAAAGGGGGATAGGTTAGGAAGGAGCAAAATATAGTCAGTCTTTCACAACATGAGTATTGTGGAAGGGTTATACATAATGATACGCATGTGGCCTATGTCGAATTGCTTGATTTCTTAGGGAGGGTGGGTGGGAAGAGAAGAGGGGAGAGAATTTGGAACTCAAAGTTTTAAAAACAGATGTTCAAAAACAAAAAAAAAAGGTTTTTGCATGCAACTAGAAAATAAGATACACAGGCAGTGGGGCATAGAAATTTATCTTGCCCTACAAGAAAGGAAGGGAAAGGGGGATGGGAGGGGAGTGGGGTGACAGAAGTGAGGGCTGACTGGGTTACGGGGCAACCAGAATATACGCCATCTTGGAGTGGGGGGGAGGTTAGAAATGGGGAGAAAATTTGTAATTCAAACTCTTGTGAAAATCAATGCTGAAAACTAAATATATTAAATTTAAAAAAATATGACAAAAAAAAAGATTTTTAACTTAAGTGAGACAAGAAATGTCACCCAAGCATTTATTCATTATCTACTACATGCCCGGCCCTGTTCTTTACAAGTATCTCATTTGAACCTGACAACTGTGGAAGATGCTGTTATTTTCCCTGTTTTATAGTTAAGGAAACTGAGGCAGGCAGAGATTAAATGACTTACCCAGGGTCACACAGCTAGGAAGTTTGAGGCTGGATTTCAACTTAGGTCTTTCTGACTTCAAGCCCAGCATCCAACCCCTGTGCCACCTAGCTGCCTGTTAATAAACAGCCTTGTCCCTTAGCAGAGGAAGGTGACAGTGGGGAATATTTGAGACTTAATTCCCCAGTAAGTTAACATACTACTCTCCACCTAGTAATAGATTCCTCTGGGAATCGAACTTCTTGGAGATAATTTAAATTTAAATATTAAGCGATTACTTTTAGATTATGATTAAAAGACCTGAGTAAGAATTTGCTCACTAGTCTTATGCAGCTTCATTGTAGCCAATGATGGTTTTGAAGACAAAATCCTAATAATTTCTGTGTGTTGTTTTCCCCTCCCCCAAGGCACTTTGTGTATGATCACATATTTGCTGAGAAGATAACCTCTATGCATAACCAACAAACTCCTGACGAAGAAGAAAATGAGAACTTGAAAAAGACGGTCACCATGTTACAGGCCCAGCTGAGCCTGGAGCGGAAGAAGAGAATGACTATGGAGGAGGAGTATGGGATGGTCCTGAAGGAGAACTGTGACCTGGAACAGCAGCTGGGAGCCTCAGATGCCTACCGAGCTCGAGCCCTGGAGCTAGAGGCAGAGGTGGCAGAAATGCGGCAGATGCTACAGACAGAACATCCCTTTGTGAATGGCGTTGAAAAGCTGGTGCCAGATTCATTGTTCCTTTCTGTCAAAGAACCCAGCCAGACCCTGCTTGAGGAAATATTCCTGGCTGGGCCAGAGCTGAGCAAAAAGCCTCTCAAACGCAGCAGCAGTGACATTGTCCTGAGTAGTCTGGCTGGGAGTGACATCGTTAAGGGCCATGAAGAGACTTGCATCAGGAAAACCGAGGCCATGAAGCAGAGAGGTATTTCCCTGTTACATGAAGTAGACACCCAATACAGAGCTCTGAAGGTTAAATATGAAGAGCTGCTCAAGAAGTGCCAGCAGGAGGAGGACTCCCTGAAACATAAGGCTGTGCAGACTTGTAGGGGCCCCACCCCAGCGCTGAATGTGAGGAACGTAGAAGCTGAGCCGGTCCCCAGCAGCCAGGAGCTGGCCAGCATCATTCCAGACTCAACTAGTTCTACCACTACCCCTCCTCCAGAATACAAAGCTCTCTTCAAGGAGATCTTTAGTTGCATCAAGAAAACTAAGCAAGAGATAGATGAACAAAGAATAAAGTATCAGTCTCGCTCACCGCATTCTTAGCTAACCTCTTTGTAGTACTCTAGCTCTTGCTGTTAGACCTTTTCTCTCATCTCTCCACTTCAAGCCAGGGTTTGTAAGTTGGTCCAGGTTATCCAGCGATCACTGTAAATGTTTGCAAATGAAGTCTCCTTCTTTGCTGACCAAATGCATGGAGCAAGGAGAGGAAGCAAGAGTAGCCATTAGGGTCAGTAGCTATGACAAAACCAGCCTGCTCTCTGCAGAACAGGGGCTGGTGCATGGACTTTCATGGAATTTATTTCCCCAAAAAGCTGAACAGGGTGTTTGTAGAAGGGTTATGTGTACTTGTAGTGGGAGGGTGGGGTCTGAAAACACTGGTACTCAAAGTGGGCAAGTCACTCTACCCACATGGTCAAGGTAGCTTAGTGGGATCATTTAAAACCAGGTAAAAGTCAATGTTTGAGGCAGCTATCCTGTTTTGTGTAGGGCACATACATGATTTTAAAATACCATGAATTAGTTATGGAAAACGTACCAGAGAATAGACCATTTGGTAATGTAATTTGTAATAGGGCAGACTATATTTTCTAATTTGATTGCACCTGGTATTACTTAAGAGTTGACTTTAAACGTTTACGCCAAGTTACTCATCACCACTCAAAAAGAACCAAAGGAGGGCAAGTTATTCACAAAGCACACTTTGTATGCTATGAATGTGGAGAAATAATTATCCTCACACTTGTTCTTGTAACCTACCCATTTTCAAGAGCAGATTTTTTGGAACTCATTTGGAAAGGAAAAAACGGGAGGAAGGGGAGGAGGAGCATGGGGATTGTTCTTAAGGCTTGAGTTAGGACCAAGGTTTTTTTTGTATTATGTATATTCTGTCTTAATAGGTGAAGGTTTGTTGGCTAGCTGGCCAAATAAGCTCTTCCTTAGTTCCTAGAATTTTTGTCAGTGTTTCTCACTAATTGTAGAAGTTGTAAAAACTTATTTCCTGTCTATTTCCTTATTAAACAGTATTTGTTACCTACACATCACCTATATATGTTGTTATCAATTAAGACTATTTAAAAGAAATGGAGAACTGGAGTTCTATACTGTAAATATTTTTCTAAAAATAAAGCTATCTATGGAAATAAACACACAAGTCTGTCACTCAACCAAACTTCAAGATACTCCACTGGCCAAATGTATTCTTCCCCCTTTAATAAGTGGCAAATGTTTACAAAGAATTCATAAGGAATTAAGAACTGTATGGCTGCTTTGGAACAAAGTTTAAAACACCATTTATTTAGTAGAGACAAATGCTCCATTATTTGGCACTCTGCATTGCTGAGGTGCAAGATGTAGTATGCAGATACAAGTAGCATCACTACTTACCACTCCATCTAGCACACATGGAAGAACCCCCATCCCTGCTACTGTTTTCACTGCATTTTTTATTCCATTTCTTAAAATAGCCTGAAAATGAAAATACTTAAAATTCCCTTGAAGTTCAAGTTGTCTCTGTAGGTTGCTTATACTTAACGTAAGGTACACTATCATTTCCCTTTGTTCATACTAAAATCCCACTAGTATACAAGTAGAAAGTATGGAAGATCATCAGATAGAGTTGGACAGGATCTTGGAAGTCAAGTTCAATCCCACTACCACCACACACACACACACACACACACAGCACGAGAGAGCGACAGATAAGGAAATATAAGGAAATGGATACTTTAGGCCTACTGGCAAGCCCAATAGCAAGCCAAGCTCCCAGAGGCCAAGGATCTCACTTGATAATTACATCCTTAGCACCCCAAACAGTATTTGGCACATAGGTGTTTAATAAGTGCTTACTGATTTAACTATCAACCAATGAGTGTTTGCCCTTTCCCCCGCCCCATGCCACGTTGCTGCTCAAAAGGTAGAGAAAACGGAACTTTTTTAGACAAACAGAACCACCTTCAGTCACAGACTCTCTTCAGTCCCAAACTTAAAAATAGCACCAGAGGAACCCAAAATCGAGTAATCATGTGCTCTCACTTTCAGAAAAACAAAATAAAACTTAGATCTACAATCAAGAAATCAGGACATAAGAACTCCCTTGGTATGCAAGTTGAATAATTCAAATATCTATCTATATATTTATATGGATGGAACATTTTCAGGATCACGTATATTGTGTAAAAGGTTGACGAGACAAAATCTGAGGTACATGCCTTTCACTGACTCCTAACGGGAAAGGGGATAGATATATATGACTAGTGTATTAGATACCTAATAAACTTTAAAAGGTATGCCCTTCCTCCTGAGATGTCATGACAGAGAAACTTTCAAAAAGAAACTACTTAAGAGCAAAAAAGCTATGGACTTAGATTCTAACTACACTTGAATTTCTATAGATCTGTTCTCATGATCTTCCATGGGTTATTAAAAAAACTGGAACCAATAACCTGGTGCTTACTACCGTCTGCTAAGCTACATAGCTAGATACCTGTCTAAACCAAGAAGAGATACTTTGCCTTGTTGACCAATACATAATCCATTAGGTTACTTTTTTAGGAGACAAATCAAGCTAAACATTGCATCTTTCATGTATTTGCCCAAATATAGATTACCCACCTAAAATACGATCGCTTTAAAAGAAAGATAAGCTCTAAAGTGAAAAAAAATAAGATATTTTTAAGACTTACATTTCTTTAATTCAAATGTTTTATTTTTATCATCACTGGCCTTTTGTCACCCACTATCATTCTCTTCTCCATCTTCCCAAGTCATCTACTATCATCCGTTGCATTCGAATATGCATTTTTTAGAAGCCAGAGATACTTTCATATTTAGATCCAGTTACATCCAATGACGGCTTAAGTTTCTCACCTACAAGTTTATTCATGGAAAAGTCAGGGTATTCTTTTCAGAGGTTGTCTTTAAAGGACTTTATTATTAGTTGTAGTTTAAACAAGTTAATGCTATTTTAAAAGTCTTATAACTCCATCTCTCATCTTGGTCTGTTAACAAAATATGATTACCTATATTTTTACAAACTAAAAAACACTTTACCTCTAGAAAAAGAACTGACTAAAAGGAGAAGGGAAGCTCAGGTTCCCACTACCAGAAGTCTTCAGGCAGAAGACTGTCGGAGATGCTGTGAAAAGGACACCTGTTCAGAAAGAGGCTGACTAAAATAATCTCCAGAGTCTGTACCCAAGACTGAGTTTGAGATTCTAAGATTCTGATTGTCGCATAACTAACTCAATTGGCAGTGATGTTCACCCACTGAAGGGAGTTATGATCCTTTAATGAAAACTAATGAATTTCTACAGAGCTCCCCAAAGCTTTCCAGCCTATGTAGTTGGCATCAAGAGGGTGAACAAGGAATATCCTCAGATTTCATACAAGGCAGATTGGCAATTGAGTAATTTCCTATATGCAGGCAAAAAAGTCAGTTTCCCAGGATCTCACACGGTCTAACTACTGGCTATGATGAACTGGTAGTAATGCCTTTGCAAAGAACCTGTTCATCAGAGCTTGGATACCTCTAGTTTTGACATTACAATAAAAAATCTCATTTTCCCTTCTATTTAAGGGTCTTCCTCCACTTTTTGTGCAACTGCTTTAAGAGCTGGTTACATTGCTTTTCTTTTGTCATAAAAAGATGGGGCACCAAAATGATGCCAAGAGTTTGTGTTAGCATTTATTTTTAAAATACACAAAATAGAGATTTGTACATCACAAACTGTGATAACTACACTTACATATTGTCCAGGACTTACCTTTATTTGCATAGATATGCAAACAGGTCAAAAGAATATATAAATTTAATTCATAAGTCTGTTCTATTTGCTGTTTCATGTAAACAATTAAGAGAAAGTTGCTACATAAGGTAGTAACATTGTTTAAAATTTTTAAATAGCTATAAAAACCCAACAGTATTATACTGCAATTTGGCTTGTTTAATGGAACTGGCAGATGCTTTTATAGACAGAAAATCTAAGACTGCGCATCAGCTTCTAGGCATTTTAAATATTAAAAACCTCAAGCTTTTCTCATTTTGTAAACAGAACTTTTAACTTGGTTGGCATTGAATTACAAAATAAAATATTAAACCATGATTTTTTTTTTCCATCTCGCCTATATCAGTATATACTCTTTTTATTATTAGAATGGAACCAAATGAGAAGCAAAATACATTAGAAATTCCAAATGATACTGGAAGAGGATCCTGGCTGATCTCTCCTGGGGGCACTCCTGCCTCCAGCTGGCCATGCAAACTGAATGTGACGACCTCTGTAACTGGCTTGTGCAATGCCCCGTGGCCACGTGAAGATCAGATCCTGCCCCATGTTCCCTGAAGCAAGTCAAGGTGTTACTTCCATCTCTGCTCACTGTGGTATCCATCCTCTGGCCTACATTTGTGGGGTTAAGCAGTTTACTATGACTGTCAGGACTGTACTGTTCCCTTAAGGTACCACATGCCTCCATAGCTTACACAGCAGTCCTGGGGATAGGGGAGGGGAAAAATCAGATGTGAGAAATTATTACAATGAAATTCAGTCACATTCATGATGTCCTGAATGATGCCACCAATAAATATCTAAACAACAGAGGTTACTGAACAGCTAGGAGTCAGGAGACCTGGGTTCTAGTCTGAACATGGACATGCTGACATATTTCTTTACCAGGCCAGCCTAAAGTTTCTTCATTTATGAAATGGAAAAAGCAAAATGACTATTCCAACTACATAGGGAAATTGTGGGGGGAAAAGACTATGTGAAAAGGACACTTTGGTTTTTTTGCACTTCAATGCCTCTTAGGAATGCTAAAAATCTAAGTAAAAAATTACTAGGGAAAGCAATATTTTCCTCAAAAGGGTTAACTGATACGATAGAACCTTGGACTAGGAGTCAGGAGAACTACATTCTAACACCAGCTCTGTCTGCTAAGAGATGGCAGTTTTCAGAGGACCTGGGTTTAAATTCCAGCTCTGTTAACTTAAGACTACCTGCATAACTTTGGGCAACCCTTTCAGCTTCACTGTTCCCATCTATCAGATGAAGGTGTTAAACAAGTTTGCCTCTAAGTCTTTGAGCCTAATAAGGTTCCCAATGCAGCTGTATGACCTTGAGTGCCCTGAATTCACTTCCCTTGACTGTGGTCATACAGACAGTAAACAGCATTGCTGGAAATCGAAGTCAGATTCTCCAGTTCCACAACTAGAGCTCTTTCAAAACAGTCTGTTTTGTAATTTATATGCCCCTGCCATGAAGGAAGGGCCTTTTTATCTGATGCACCCCAAGTGGGCTATTACCTTTAACACTTTATCCACCTCCTGTTTGCTGAGGTCTTCTCCACATTCTTGATTTAGTCGAGTCTGAATCAGATTCCGACGCACCCGGTAATTTTTGGAAAATATTTCAAGTAAAACCTGTCGATGCTTAAATAGCAGCAAAAACACAATCATTTGTAATGCTCACTCCAGAGAAAGGAAAATAATTTCCAAACAAGAAATTCACAGACATGACACAAGACAGGATGAGCTAAGAGTTCAGAAGATGATGATGTACCACTTCCACAGGAAGTTGTCCTTCCTGCCCTCCTTCTGAAGGGGGATGGGCAATACAGTTAAGCTCTCTCCGTCCTGAGACCCACCTGACCTCTCTGGGAGACCTGCACTTGGCCTTCAGCTCCACTTTAGGTCGGGGAGATAGCCAAACTATTTTCTATCAATGCCATTTCTAGCCCAAGTCACTTGGGTCTGCTCTCTTAAAAAGAGGTCACTCTTCTAACATGGAAATATATTTAATATGATTGTACATGTAAAACCTAGATCAGAATATGTGCTGTCTTGGGGACGGGAGGAGGGGGAAAAATTTAGAAGTCAAAATCTTATGTCGAAAACAAAAAATAAATTAATAATTTTTTTTAAAAAGAGGTCACTCTTCTTAGGTAGTGAAATGGGGGCTACAGATCCTAAATGTTGCATACACTGCCTATCAGTAGCTGTGCTGGCTGGCTTTCCTGTTTTTGTTACAAGGGTGGGTTCAATGGGGAAGAGGAAGGAGGGTACATCAGGAATTCACCATACAGTAAAAGCAATACTCTACACAGATCACAACTGATCTATGACTTGGTAAGTCCTAAAGAGTTGGCTGAAATACAGAGAAGTTAAATGACCTGCCCAGAGTCATACATATTAAGGTCAGAGGTACGATTTGAATCAGTTCTCCCTGATTCCAAGGCCAGCACTCTGTCCATTTTATCACGCTGCCTCCACCAACGACGCAAACAGAAAAGAGGCCGAAGTATTCTTCTAAATCCCCCCCTCCTAAAAGTGGGATGTGGAAGAAAACACATTGGGGAAATGTGGCCACAAACTTCAGTAGGGCTCCTTCGATGGTCAGAGCAGGTGTGCCTCACTTCACCAAAGAGCAGTTCTGTCTGAGACTATTTTCAAAGCACTGAGATAAACTTATGACTTACAGGCAAACTCATGGCCTTCATGGTTATGAAAATGCCAACTGTTCAAAACTCAAAAACCGTGGTGAATCCTTTTCTAAATCAAATAACTCCTTTGTAATGCAAACAGTCACCATGCATGCCCAGTAATGTTTTTTTAACGTCTGTATTTTCTTAAAGTGAAGTACATCTGGACAAGCCTGGGTACGTTCAGCCCTTCACCTTTCCCTCCACCTGCTGGGGCCAACTGTGGCTAAAGAGCAGACACCCTCCCCTGCCCCTCCCTCCCACCTCCACCCCACTCAAGAATCTGGCCAAAAAGAAACCCTCCTTCCCCCAGCCACTAGCGTGATAGGCCAGCAATAGCAGAAAGGGCCTGAGAGGTCCTTTACCTGATCGCTCATGTCTCCAGACTCCCAGAGTGCAAACACCTTCTGCTCATCAGGAGAAGCAGCAGTCTGTGGGGGAAACTAATCATGGCACACATATGAGCTGGGCTTGACCTGGATTTGATTTTCCTGAGCATAGGTCTGACCATTCACCCCTCTATTAAATAAACTCCAGTGGCTCCCTATAACCTCCAGAATCAAATATGAAATCTTGTCTGGCTTTTAAAGTTCTTCACAACCTGGCCCCTGCCTACCTTTCCAATCTTCTCACACCTCATTGGCCTCCTTGCTGTTTCTGGAATGGGACATTACAAGTGACAAGGCCATTCATTTTCACCAGCCTTGCCCGAGGCCTGCATGGGTCTTCTTCCTCATCTCCATCTCTTGCTGGGACTTAATTGGAGTCTCAACTAAAGAGATTCTCAGCCTTCTGCAAGAAGCCTTCCCCCATTTCCCTAGGCCCTTCCCCACATTGATTATCTCCCATTTACTGTCTCTGTCTTCTTGTT
Source organism: Trichosurus vulpecula (assembly GCF_011100635.1). NCBI lineage: Eukaryota > Metazoa > Chordata > Mammalia > Diprotodontia > Phalangeridae > Trichosurus > Trichosurus vulpecula. The sequence continues at coordinate 541,283,897 of NC_050573.1, forward strand.
TGCGCATAACTATATGTTGTCTCTTCCTTGACAGCAAGCCCTACTTCCCTGACACAGCCATTCATTCATTCTCTGCAGATCCAATTCCTAAAGAGAAAGAAAAGAAGGGAACAAAAGAATGTCCCTGCCCCCAATCCAGCTGGCAAGGGGAAGAAGGGCCCACAAGCAACCTGAAGTGCTCTCTTAGAAACAGGTAAAAAGTGTAGATATGAATCATATGTGTATGATTCATGAGACCTCAGTATCACAGTAGCTGAAAGGAATATGCATATATATATGTGTATGCATATATATATATACATGTGTGTGTCTATGTATGTATATATGTAGGTGTGTGTATGCATACACACACACACACACACACACAGGGCACAGGGTGAGTTGAATATGAAGGGATGATATCTAAAAAAATATCAAATTAAGGGATGAGAGAGGAATATATTGAGAGAGGGAGAAAGCGAGAGAGAGAATGGCCCTGTCATGTATATGTGTGTGTGTGTGTACACACACACACACACACACACACACACACAGAAGGCACAGGGTGAGTGAATGTGAAGGGATGATATCTAAAAAAATAAAATCAAATTAAGGGAGGAGAGAGGAATATACTGAGAGAGGGAGAAAGGGAGAGATAGAATGGGGTAAATTATCTCACATAAAAGTGGCAAGAAAAAGCAGTTCTGTAGGAAGGGAAGAGGGGGCAGGTGAGGGGGAATGAGTGACTCTTGCTCTCATCGGATTTGACCTGAGGAGGGAATACCACACACACTCAATTGGGTATCTTACCCCACAGGAAAGGAGGAGGAAGAAGATAAAAAAGGGGGGATGATAGAAGGGAGGGCAGATGGGGGGGAGGAGGCAATCTAAAACAAATACTTTCAAAAAGGGACAGGGTCAAGGGAGAAAATTCAATAAAGGGGGATAGGTTAGGAAGGAGCAAAACATAGTTAATCTTTCACAACATGAGTACTGTGGAAGGGTTTTGCATAATGATATACATATGGGCTATGTTTAATTGCTTGCCTTCTTAGGGAGGGTGGATGGGGAGGGAAGAGGGGAGAGAATTTGGAACTCAAAGTTTTAAAAACAGACGTTCAAAAACAACAAAAAAAAAAGTTTTTGCATGCAACTAGGAAATAAGATACACAGGCAATGGGGCACAGAAATTTATCTTGCTCTACAAGAAAAGAAGGGAAAGGGGGATGGGAGGGGAGTGGGGTGACAGATGGGAGGGCTGACTGGGTTACAGGGCAACCAGAATATACACCATCTTGGAGTGGGTGGGAGGGTAGAAATGGGGAGAAAATTTGTAATTCAAACTCTTGTGAAAATCAATGCTGAAAACTAAATATATTAAATAAATTAAATATAAAAAAAGTGTAGATATCTCTCTTGAGCCCCAATATCCATCCCCCAGACATGAGGCTTCCCCTGTGCCTCACCTAAGGGGCACCCAGCCCTGGGTCTCTGCCAGGGAGCCCAGAGAACGGCTGAAGGAGCTGACACAGTCCTTTCGTGACTGCCCAGTGAAAGCCAGGCCTCTGCAGTTGGCAGAGACAAACAACTGGAGACTACTGTCCCAGTTTTCAGCCCTCGTACACAGCACTGCTTAACACTTGGGATATGCCTAACCTTGGCACCAGCATCTCCAGCCCTACCTCCACCTATACCAGTGGGATGGGGACACAGGAGTAGCAGAAGTGCCATATCCACTACTGCCCAGTTGCCTTATAAAAATTCAGGGGATAAAAAAGTTTCGCAGCCTCATCTTTCACCTGTGGATATATTATTATCATTGTTTTGGTGGATGAACATCTAAAAACAGGATAATCCAAAAATAGGTAGTTATTCCTATTTTCCAATCAATGTGGAGGCCGTAGCCAGCCAATCAGATTGAAGCCCTGGTAGGATGACAGAGCCGCTGCTGCAGTCACGGAGACTGCAGCTGCCCTCCCTGACCCTTCACAGCTGGATGATCCCCTCGGGTTTCTACATCTGTAATACACCAATGTCACAGAATTATCTGAAGAAACTGCTGTTGAAATGTGAGAGCCATGGTTAATTCCCCCAAATTCAAATACCCCAAACTTAGCCAATCATGAAAACACAAATGGGTTTGTGTTGGTTAGCTTAGCCCATCAGAAGCAACCACAGCCTCCTACGGCATCTTGGAAAGTGTGGGCTGGTAAGGCGCTGGCTTTAGCCTGCCAGGGCAGACCCCCATGAGACTTCTAGTGGAACAATGGGATGCTTGGGGCTACTTCAGGGCCCGTGTGGGGTGGTTCAGTATAGACCTAAGAGTCCCCCATCATTCACAGCACCAACTGGAATTGCCACTCTTCATATCCAGGTGACAGGCTCTCCACACCAACTCCTCCAACATCTCCCCTTCTGCCCAATAGAGTCTGTGTTTCAGGCCACTCGCAAATAAGGGGCCAGCAGAAATAGGGTCAGAAACTACCAGCACACCACTTGGAGAAGCTCTAGGGCTCCAGGCCACAGCTGCTTCTCCTCAAGATACATGCCTAAACAAAGGCTCCCTCCTAAACAGTAACACCCACTGTCCCTTGCTCGACACCGTGGAGTGTTACTTACAGGCACCAAAATCTGTTTGCAGCCAGCGGCCAGCACTGTGTCCTGAAGCATCCTGTCTGAAATGCCACTGAACAGTGTGTGCCCGGGGGGCAGGCTGGCCAAGTGCATGTTGAAGAGGCGCTTCAGTTCACTTAGAGTGAGCACAAATTGCCTCTGAAAGGTGGCCTCCACAAAAGCCCTCAGTTCTCGAGCCATGGGTGCTTCCCCACAGCCTGTTGGGGGGTGCCCATTGAGGGTGTCACTTCCTGTGGCTCGCCCAGGAGGGAGCCCGTTGGCCAACTTGTTTCTGAGGCTGCCACAGGTCGAGGTGTCCATGGGTTCCTCCTCCTTGTCACCTTGCTCTTCCTCTTCCTCCTCTTCACTCACTGGCTCCTCCTTGATCCGCAAGCTGGAGGAAGCCTGCATTGCCTGTAGCTGCTCCTTCTTCCACTGCAATTCTCGTTCCAGCAGCAGGTGGTTCTGTTGGGCCTTGGCCTTGGCTGCTTGGACTCGCTGATCCCCAGAGACCAGCATAACAGGCACTACAAGGACAGACAGAGTGCTGCTCAGAATGAGGAATCCCACATTTCTGGAGATGAGACACTCCAAGACCCAAAAGCTGAGCCCTTCAGTCTCAATTACACATTCATTCGGAAAAAAAACAATCTCAGAGAGTTGGCTGCAAGGGAGAAGGCTAAGGGGATAGGTAGCCAGAGGGTGGTACAAAGGAAGGGTCATTTCTCATCACTTCCCAAACAGGAAAAAACTGAGACTCAATGGAATTCTACAACCTCCTAAGAAATACTTGGTGAGAGAGCCAGGGCTGGAGGTCAGGTGTGTCCAGCCCTTCTTGGCCTCCACAGCTAGAAGGGCCTCTGCCACTTAAGCCAGTGCTGCTGCCAGTAGCAGTGACAGAGGGAAAAAAAAAAATCACAGTTCTCAAGTTGTGGGGAAGGAGAGAGGACAAAGAGAATTGATTCTGGAGTGGGAGGACCTGGATTCAAATTTCTACTTGTGTGACCCTGGGGCAAGTCACTTGACCTCCCTAGGACTCAGTTCCCTCATCTGTAATGGACTAGATGGTGTCTGAAGCCCCTTCCAGCTCTACATTCATGATCCTGAATGGCACTTGTGTTGTTTTGTGTTGTGTTGTGTTGTATTGTATTGTATCTACAGGACAACCTGCCCACACCATCCTAGCCAATCCCTCTAAAGGCAGGCAGGAGAGAAGGCACTGATCTCTCTCACTATTCACATACCAAGCCCTCTTTGTGTGCTGGGATCTGGGCCCTGGCTTTTGGCCAAACTCTCAACTCAATTTTCATGTTGAGCCTAGGTTAGCAACCAGGAGATTCAGATCCCCTCCCAGAGGAGGCAGAAGGGACAAGGAAAAAAAGCAGGGGAAAAGGTAACAGGTCGAAACCTTCCCTAAGCACTGCCCATGTAGCATCAAGCCTCAGGAAGAAAGGCCTTTGGGAATTTCCTCTTCCATACCCCTCCTCCCAACCCAGTCCACAACCTCATGGTCTCAGCCCAGATCCCTGTCTCTACCTCCTCCAAACAAACCTGATTGTCCTTCTGCAGTCTTTGGCACAGTGTCTTTTAGAAGACTATAGACTTTTTCTAACCTGAAATGGGGAAAAAGCACCAGATTAAAAAAGATTTTTTTGCTCATAGCTTTTCTTACTCTTAAGCAGAGCTACTATATAACCCCTCCACCGCCCCCCAGACTCTCAATAAATTTCTCAAGTTATCCAGAAAAAAGCAGCCTCTGACTTCCAACAACAGTGTCCCAACCACCTTCACCACCTCTCACTAAATCCCTTGGGCCACTCATCTCAGCCTCTCAGGTTTGCCATCTCCCCACAGTCCTCTGCCCTACACCTTCCTCTTCCTTCTCCATTCTCCGCCCATCTTCCCCCCAACTTCCAGCCCCTGGTCTCCCAATCCCTTTAGTTTTTTTCTCCAAAATCCAGGGCTCCTTTACTTTCAAGTTCTCTATCCCCCCACCCCTCAGCCAATACCTTCTCTAACCACCACCATTATGGGAAAACATCAGGTCCAGACCTTGGTTCCAAGTGCACAAATGTCTTATCGTGCTTTGGACCATGAAGCTAAGGAGCAGAGATCAGTACGTTTTCCTTGAGCCAGGGAGGCGGGCACCTCTCCTGCACATTCTTCCCACCCCCCCCCCACCAGCATTGCCACCACCCTCAGCAAGTGTAACTTACTTAGCCTGGATGCCCATCCACAGCATATGCTGCCGCTGGACGACGTCTGGATGCTTTTTGATGAAGTCCTCATCATAAGGGAGCAAGAACTCCCAGCCTTTGTTGATTCTCACCACAGCCATGTGCTCCAGAAAGTCCTTCACATCCTCTGCACAGAGCTGGGACCCAAAGGGACAATGGATTTGGAGAAAAGCTGGGATACCAGATTTAGCCTCTGGTGCTTTTCCCTGACAAGACCATACCGATTCCCCCTCTCTTTCCCCAAATTGCTCCAACAGACTTAAGTGAGGGCCTCAAGAATAGGCTGAGATGAAAAGCACCCATGAGGTAAAGGGGATGAAGTGATGAACTTGGGATAGACCCACCAAATACTACTCAGACATTAGCTGTGTGACCCTGAGCAAGTGCGTACGTTCCCTGAGGCTCAGTTTCCTAACTTGCAAATTAGGGATAATCATTACTGCAGTTAGTTTTGAAGATTACGTAATAATGCATGTCAAGTGCTTTACAAACCTTAAACCACATAAAAAGTCTACAGGAATCAGGGATTCTGTCACCAGCTCTGTGGGCAGCTGACCCAAGGTAGGTCATCTCTACTTGCCTCCTCAGCGGGAGGGAACAGCCTCTTTGGTTACCTGCCTAGCCTACTTCTTCCTTTCTTCCTTTCTCCCGCTACTCAGGCCCAAATCTGGGGGGCTTAGGAAATACATACTTACTTTTGTAACTGTTGCCACCTCTTTTCTCACTACCCAGCGGCTCTGTGTGAACTTCCACATCTGGGGAAAAGAAAGACAAGGGTTTCCACATGTCCTACGCAAGCTCTTCGATGACTTCCAAGAAGAGACAAAAACACACATCTCCAAAACCCAGAGGGCTGCACAGAGAGCCCTTGGGGAGAGGAGGGAGGCAAACTTCTGGTCTCCTTTGGAGAATGGATACCAGAAAGTCTAGAAATCACAGTAAACACACAGTCTACAGCATCCCCCACTACCAAAGCTCCCCTTTTAGATCTATATAAGCTATATATATATATATTTAGATCTATATAAGCTCCCCATATCACCAATATTGACATGAGGTGTCCTTACATTGGCTGGGGGTATAAGGGTGGGAAGCTAGGAACAAGCTCTTCTATCTCCCCTTCCATCACCCCTCCCCTCAATCCCAAACTCCACCTAAGAGGACTAGCACCTAGATCAGTAACTACCCCCCCACTCCACCCCCAGAATTCTTTAATGAGAATTCCAGAAGCAGCTGAACAGATAGGTAACTTTAAAGGCCAGCAGCATTCTTAAAAGGCACAAATGGCAATAGGAAGAGAGGGCTCCATCTTTTAACTCTCACATTCCTTTCTCCCTGCCCATCACCCTTCCTTCATTTGCCACCAATCCAAAGCACTACTTCAGCCTGCTTGAGAGTTAAACCAATCTATATCCTGGGTCAAATAGTATGGTGGGGCAAAAAGTACAAGGGACAGAAGCAGAAACCTGGGGTGAACGCTCAGCTCTGTCACTTACTCTCTCTGTGACTTTGGACCAGTAACTTAACTTCTTGGAGCCACAGTTCCCACATCTGTAAAATGCGGTAATCGATACCCATGTAATCAACTCAGAGGTTTGCAGGGAAAATCAAGCAAGATAAGGTAGGTGAAGCACTACTATGAACTGCTACATAAAGCTAAATATACTTTTATAGCAAGAGCTGGAGGAGATGGGAGAGAACTATATGGATCTATCCATCAGTGTGAAATTCGCTACTGCAAGAATTCTCAACCTTAGGTTCGTGAATGTGGTGAGCAATTTGGTAACTATATTTCAATATGATTGGTTTCTTTTGGGACCCAAGGCTTTGCCAGACTGCCAAAAGAGTCACTGACACAAAAAAAAGTTAAGAATTCCTGCTCTAGAACAAAAATGAGACCCAGAACAAGTGAAGTAAAGTCCAGTGAAAGAAGTTCCAGGATTACAGAAGACCATCCAGGCAGAGGGCAGCACATTTGGAATATAGGTTTGCTCCCTCTCTAGCCCAGGGGCAGTGAACAAGAGAAACCCAACTCTTCCCAAAGAGGCTCCACATCAGCTCTCTTTTTGCAAATCTCTGTTACTTACAACAAAGTCCCGACCCCTACAGAGCACTTCTGCAGGTACCCCACTGTGAGGGCTGGAGCTGTCCTTTGGGTACAGGATGTCACTGCCAATGAGAAACCAAACAGCACAGATGTCACAGGAAGCCAAGGCAAGGGAATGCCTGAGACCAGGACGGGCAAACAATCACCTTCATCCTAGCCCCAGACCACCCTACCTGAGACAGAACAATACCCTCTTCCCCATATTCTGGCCAGCCCCTGGCTCCCCATTCTACTCTGGAGACTATTTACTTGGGATGGAAGATATAACAGGTGAGCAGGTAGAACTGAGATCCTCTTTGCCCCCACCCGCTTCATTTCCTATGGGACTCTCAATCCCTGATATTTGGCAGACCACTGGACCTTGCTCAACAGCTCAGGGTGATTTACTTTCTAACAGGACAGATTATCAGCATCGCAGGCCCTAATATTAGATACTCATTCTCATCTCTTCCTCTGATCCCTGCTGTGGAAAGGATCTATACCATACCACCGTATGGCCTGAGAGGACACAACATATTTGCAGCCAAATACATACTTGCATGAACAAACATACCTCTTCACAACCCAGTTTCCCTGCACCAGCATCGCCACCTGCTGGATGCAGCGCAGAACAGATGTTGAGTCCGTCCCTAAGCCCAGCAGGCTCATCAGGTTGGCAAATGGCATGACCTTTACTGAGACAAGAAGACAATGGGTTCCATAAAGCACCAGCAAAGAACCCTGGATCATGCACACTGCTCCCCAAAACGGAAACCCAAAGGAAAGGTTTTATGTCTATGGACCCTGATCGACCAACACAAGTTTATCAAGCCAAAAAGGAACCAGCCAGTACACCAAGAATGGGACTTGAACCCAGGTCTTATGGGCTCCCTCTCTCTGGGTCTTAGAACAGAAAGTTTCCAGCACCTTCGAAGGCTTCCTGTACAATCCCCAGGCTCCACATTCACCAACACTGAGCCAGGTAGGTTGACCTCCCAGCCCAGAGAGCTCAGGCTCTTCCAGGTCTTTTGGTTTTCAGGGCCCATGGAGACCAGTGTTAGGGACCCAAAAATCAGACAGACTATACTTGTCTTGATGACTCCTCAGGGACCCAGTGAGGAAAGAACAGAATTAGGAACTAGCGTAGGCAAGGAACAGGAAGGTGGGGAAGAACAACAAAATACAGGCATAACCTCCCAGGCTGTGGGAACAAGGATCAGAAAGAGGGTGGTGGGAATGTACGAACCATTCTTCATCAGTATCTTAATCTGATCTGCCAAAGGCAGAGTCCTCAGCTGGGCCATCGACAGGACATTGCTGGGAGCCATAGGTTTTTCTCTAAGGGGGAAATAACAGAAGCTTTCAGAAATATGCTGAGCCATGGGTGCCCTGACATTATATCACAGGTCATGCTGCATCAGAACCACAATTCAGGCACAGGGTACTCACTTCTCTTCCTCAATGTTTGGAGGCATTAACATCATCAAGTACTCACTGTGAATAGAAAATTCACAGAAGGTGAGAAATAACTCCAAGGATTTCCCCCTCCTCTCTTCCCTCCCACACCATAAAAACACAAGAGGGTTTGCCATCTAAGGCACAAGCTCAAGACCAAAGGTAAAATTTAACAACCAGACTACCCAAAACTGTGAGCCACCAAAGCTTCCCCATTCCATTGCCTGGTAAAAATCCATAGAGGCAAGAGTATGGAAAGAAGCTGCCCTCACAGGATATGTCTCCTAGAGATTCCACCATAGGAGGTAAGAGCTGGAACTTTTTTCCACATGTCAGTCTGACTGACTGCCTTTCTCACTACCTGCAGAGCAGGCATTCTCACCTTGGAGATTTGATGAGCTCTGTGTTCTCTGAGATCCCAGGGCCCTGGCACAGAAGATACTGGCGCTCATGCTCAGATCGGCTGTCCTGGGGAGCACAACAGACAGGCTAAGCCTTAACAAACCCCTGGAGAAGATCCAAGTTAAGACTTCCTGGCCCAGAATTTATTTTTTTAAGGAAGTGGGGTGGGGGATGAGGATACTGGATGAGGTCTGAGCCTGAGATGCTAAGAGACCATGAAAGAACTGTCAGACCTCCGTCTACACTAGAGGTCAACCAGGCATACACAACATGAAGAAAGGTCACTCCCCAAATCCACCTGTATTTTCCAGAAGGGGCATGACGGTACCTCCTCCCTTCCCACAACCCATACCTGAGTGGCCAGGAGGCCCAGGCAAAATTCTGAAGGTCCATTTCCTGCTCCACAGTCCCCCTAGTATGCAGCACCATGTCATTTACACATGAACACACATTCATCTGCCTTGCCACCATGCTGGAATTTCTGCCATAGGGCCTCACCAGCCTGATCTGGGGCTCTCTTCTGCTCCTTTCTTTTTTTGGAGGGGAGAAGGCAGGACAATTGAGGTTAAGTGACTTGCCCAAGGTCACACAGCTAGTTAGCATGTCAAGTGTCTGAGGCTGCATTTGAACTCAGGTCCTCCTGACTCCAGGGCCAGTGCTCTACTCACTGCGCCACCTAGCTGCCCCTCCGGGGCTCTCTTCTGGCCCAGTATTTGAGGAAAGCCTCACCACCATACTTTACTCTTACTTCCTACTCTTCAGACATCTCAGTCTCATGGGTGTATCTTTTCCTTGGCAACTCCTTCCCTTGCTCCTCTCCAATTCCGGAACCGGAGACCATGATCAAATCAATGATATCCTCATTCCTGGATAGTGTGCCAATCAACTCCCCCGAAGCCCCAACTACAGTCTCTGTAATTTTGCAGACAAAAGTGCCCCTCCCTGGCAACTAGTCCCCTGGGTGTGTTGTGTCCCCCCCGCCCCCGCATTAGAATGTAATCTTCAAGGTAGGGGAAATATTTGCTTTTGTATTTGTATCCCCAGTAAATGAATCCCCTGGCAAACATTTAAGAAAAGCGTTATCATTCACTCATTCTACTAACCCTGTCTCTTCAATGAAATATCTCATGCTCTAAAATCACTGTCTTCCCCCAGAGAAAAATGAATAATTTCTTGAGTTATACGTTAGGAGAAAGGCAATCTGATTAAACTAATTCACGTTACTGCATACATGGCTAAAAGAAGCCCTTAATACTGTTTCTACCTCTACTTCCTATCTATCTTTATTTAAATCTTTTAGTTAGTGGGAAATGCAGGCTTGGTTAATAACACATACATAAATCCCTCTTCTGCTTCCTCATGAAAAGTGGATCAAAACCTTGGTGGCCCACTTCTGAAAGGCTGACAACTATTGCTTTCTTCGATACAAGACAGCACCTAGATCACACCTCTTCTCTAAAATCACAGGATCACAGAATAAATGTGTGGTTTAGCCTCCTTAATTTTACAGATGAAAAGGCTGAGTGGCTAAGAGGGGTTAAGTAACTTTCCTAAGGTTAAAGTAGTAATGAGTGACAGAGCCAGGATTTGCACCCACTGCTCTGACACCAAATTCAGCCCTTCTTTCATTGCCCAGACATACTATGACTCCCATCCTAGAATCCTATGTAGGAGAACCCATCCTCAGAGAAGCTAAGTCACATCACAAATCAGTGACAGTTTTCTGACAGAGCATAATCCAAAGGACTGGACTAGAACTATGCCTTCACAGCTGGCCAGGTGAGCCCCAGACTCAGTTTTAATCCTAAGCTCTGGCCCCTTCCATGGAGCCCTCTGTTACCCAACCATCTGCACAGTCCTCACCCTCAGGCCATAGTAGTGTAGGTGCACCCATGGCTCTTCAGCATGCTTCTTCTGGAGAAATTCGTAAGACTGAACCCGCCGCTGGCGAGCCTGCTCTGACTCTGGTCGAGAGAAACGCACCTGTGATAGGGAAGGGAAGAGTGCATTGCAGAGGCTGTTAAGCCCTGGCACAAACCCCTCAGTGAGTTGTGCAGGCCCCCTCCCTGTCGCCCACTGCTTGCTTCTCCACTGACAAATATATGGCAGAACTTTCTTCTTCTTGCTGGGCTCCTATTAATATTACAATTCAAAGCCTATCTCTGCCTGGAAAATTTTACAACTAAGCCTACTCTCTCATCTGCCCCCACAGCCTACCTTTTCTCCTCAAAATATGTAGACATGAAGTCAACTTGATGATCTAATAGAAGACATCCCCTCCATTAGACCATGAATTTAAGGACAGAGGCAGTGTTGTGAAGGGGAAAAAGTCCATAGAACAGGTTCTGCTCCCAACTTGCCCAGGACTTGGGGAAATCAGTTTTTTCATCTCCACAAGGGGATTAAACTAGGTAAGTCCTAAGGTTCTACCACCCCTAGAAGTCCAAATCCTGTGAAAAGATATCTGCCTATACTTTAAATTACACCAACATGTGCCCAATAACAGCAACAGTCCTATTTCTATGGCACTCCAAAGTCACAAAACCTCCTCTGGTCCTCGTGACAGCCCTGTGAGGCAGGGAATACACCTAATATTATTCTCCTTTCAAATACATGAAAAGTGAAATTTAGAGAGAAGTGAACAGCTCAAAGTGACAAAGACCAATAAACATCTGTCACATGGCCCCTGCATGCCGGGAGCTCAGCACTGAACTGCAGACTGACCTTTCCTCTCACTCACTTTTATTTACCCTCAGGATTTCACCCATGTGGCAGACAGAGCACAGTACTGTTAGTCCCACCTTTCACAGCTGAAAATAACTTGATGTTAAACTACAGCAGGGGTTCTAGATAACCTGAGGTCCATGAACTTGGGTTAAAAAAAAATCCCGATAACTGTACTTTCAATATAATGGTTTGATAACTGTACTTCAATACAACTGTTTCCTCTGTTATTTCGATGAATTTTATTTAATATATTTAAAAACATTCTTCTGAGAAGGGGCCCACTGGCTTCATCAGACTGCCAGAAGAGTCCAGGACACAGAACAGGTTAAGAGGCCCTGATTTTTAAAAAGATCGAGGGATTCGCTTGCCCAGCAAGGTAGAAGTGAAGACAGAAGTCTTCTTCCAGCCCCAAATTCTTTCTGTTGGACTTCACTTTTTACAGACCCTCAACCCTCTCACTAATTCTGCTACCATCCCCTCCCACCTCCACCCTAGGAGTCCACAACAGTCTTATAGTTTTTCAGCAGCCCAGAGGCCTCAGATGTACCGTGATTTGCTTGATATCTTCTTCAGCTTCATCCTGAGAAGAGTCCCCAGCTGCAAAAAGAAGAATCATAGAATATCAGAGCTGGAAAGGATCTTAGAGAGCTGACTCAATCTTTCAAATACTCGTTACACGTCTACTACGGGCAAAGTGATGTCCTAGGCAATGTTACCATCATCCAATAAGGATTTCTGATACATTTCATTTAGAAGGGAAAAGACCTCTGCTATCAAAATTCTCATCAAATTCCTCTTCCTTTGCACAAAACCAGCTGGGAAATAAAGACGTAGCATGCTGAATTTTGCAGATGAAGAAACTGGGGACCAGAGAGGTCTGTGGTCAGAGTGAAAGTTATAGGCAGCACCAGGATCAGAACCCAGGCCCCTTGGCTCAGGTCAACGCTCTTGCCACGGGGTTATGATCCCTGGTAAGGAATCGGCCTGAACCTGGAGCAGGGGAGGCTAAGTGACAGGCCTAGATCCAAAGCAAACACTAATATTTCAATCTGTTTAGCACTTGAAGGTGTACAAAGCACTTTACAAATATCATCTCAGTGCATCCTCACAACCCTGGGAAGCAGGTGCTATTATCATCCCCATTTTACAGATGAAGAAACTGAGGTAGACAGGTTCAATGACTTGCCCAGGGTCACAGAACTAATGAGCGTCTGAGGCCCCATTTGAAATCAGGTCTTCTTGACTCCAGGTCCATACAAAGTCACTGCACCACTTAGCAAGACAGGTTAAAAACAAAAGCACAAATTAAATCATCAGCTCCTGAACAACCAAGAGCCACTGCAACATTATGTGGCTAGTTCTTCATTTTTTCCCTCCTGTTTTTCCCCAGTGACCTCTACCCCTCTCCCAAGCAAGTTCTTGATTCTCTCATGTGATGCTCAGGTCTCTAGGGCCCTCCAGCCCATCTTATGGAGGGGAGAAAGGGGTGCTCACCTTCATTGGCCGCCTCTCTTTCTCGGTGCTTGGCATCGGCTTTATCCAGGTAGGAGAAGCTGGGCCGCAGCTGCAGGATGCCGTGCAGAGGGGTCAAGTGAAGTTCGCCTGGCAGAGGAAGAGGGACTCTCCCAGGGCTCTCTAGGGACTGGCCTCTTCCCCAAACCCACTCCCAATTCAGTTCTAGGGAATCTCATACAGGACACAGAGAGCAAGCTCCCTGGACCAACTGAAGGCAAAGCAAAAGCCAATTTCCCAGGCTCCAATCCTTGGACCACTCCCTCCCTTGGAACTAACCTGTTCTGGATCCCCATCTTTTCCCCTGCTCAGTCAGGGAAGGGCTGAGATAAGAAAAGGGGTTCTCATACCAGGTCTGACCCTGACTTCTCAGAACAGCCTGTCTAAGGAGCAGGGATGGTCACCGGGATGGTATATGTGTAATCCACAAGCTGACTGGAGTCTGCTTGTGGGTGGGTTTAAAAAGCTGAGTCCTTAAGAGGACCACACAATCATAAGATGTTATAGCAGAAAGGACCCTGGAAGATCAGCTGGTTCCAACCCCTTCATTTATCTCTATTAGCACAGTGAAGCCCAGAGAAACAATTTAAAATCCTACACTTAGGGGCAAATATATGTTCTACATTCAAGGAGTCAATATAGAAAGAAGCTCCTGAGAATAATCAGACATATCCTGATAATATGTAGTTTTGAAAGAGATCTGAACTAGATACAAATCAAAAAGCTTTTATGGGACCTGATCAGATGGGTGAATTCCTTTGACTACAGGACAAAGACATCTTCCCTCCTTCCCCCACTCCCTGCCCAGGAAACAGCTCCCAACCCCAATCACCTTTTCTGTAGAGAGCGGCAGCATAGCGAGAGGTGTTGCTTGTGGTCTGTGAAGAGCAGAAGGTCTGTTTGTCCATCAACTTCCTAGAAATACAGCAGGAACCTATGGTTAAAGGATGGAAGATGGGAAAGGCAGGGAGGACAAGAACTTTCCTTGCTCAGGATAGGAGAATTCTCTATATGGCAGTAACCTGCCCCCTTCTCGATCCCTAGAGAATCCACTCTTGTGACCAAGCATAATAATTGCTGGCATTCATACAGTATTAAGGTTTGGGACCTTATATACATTCTCTCATTTGGTCCTCACAACAATCCTAGGGCGTAAGAAGACATCAGTGACTTCCCTGGGGTGACATAGCTAACACGAGTCAGAGGCAGGACTGAAAAATGAAATGCTGATTGGGTGAGCATTGTTCAGAGGGCAGGTGGTCCACCTCAAAGGGGCCTACGCTCAAAAAGTTTGGTCTGGAGGTTTGAAGGAACTCATGAAGCTTCAGAGCAGCTTCCTAGGAAACTCCTGGAGACAAGGGGGCAGGAGGCAATCCCATGAGGCAGCAAGAGGACCCACGTGGAATAGGTGCTCGTCTCATCTGTGCAGGTGCCATCCACATTGAGTGCTATCTGCTCCCCTTTGCTTCGGCAGTAGTTGGGATTCATAGTGTCAATAGCCATTTCGAGCTCCACCTGCAGGCAATCATCCCAGATTAAGAACATTCCCAATTAGGAATGGTTCGTAGAACTATGCCCAGAGGGCTATAAACCTGTGCATACCCTTTGACCCAGCAATACCATTACTAGGTCTATATCCCAGAGATTTAAAAAAAGGGAAAGGACCTACATGCACAAAGCTATGAACAGCAGCTCTTTTTGTAGTGTGAAAGAATTGTAAATTGAAGGGATTCCCCTCAATTGGGGAATGGCTGAACAAGTTGTGGTGCAGGATTGTGATGAAGTACTATTATGCTATAAGAAATGATGAGCAGGACTGCTGCAGAAAAACCTAGAAGGACTTCTATGAACGGATGCAAAGTGAAGCGAGCAGAACGAGGACAACACTATGCATAGTGACAGCAATACTGTAACAATGATCAACTGGCAGTGACTCAGCTATTCTCAACAATAAAATGATCCAAAACCATGAGAAGATTTATGATGAAAAATGCTCTCCGCCTCCACAGAAGGAATCGACTGAGCCTGAGTACAGATCAAAGCACGCTTTTTTTACTTCATTTTTCTTGACTTTTTTTGGTCTCTATTTTCTTTCCCAATATGGCTAACATGGAAATGTTTTGCATGACTGCACAGGTACAATCTATATTTCAAGGAAGGAAGAGGGGAGGGAGGGAAAGAATTTGGAACTCAAAATTTTTTTAAATGTATGTTAAAAATTGTCTTTACATGTAATTGGAAAAAAATGTAAATGGGATGGAAAAAATATTTTTTCCCATCTATATGGAATTAAAAGTCCTAATTTTTAAAAAGATGGCTCCAAGAGTGGCTGCATCATCTTTTGGGGAAGAGGATGAAGAGGGAGTTCCTTATTTTCACATGGTAAAAATGACATCTCAGACTGACTTTCCTACCAGTCCTTCCCAGCCTCAGGTTTTCTGTACTCCTGTTCCTTATCCTCAAAACCAGAAGACCTGAGCCCAACCTACAACTGCAGGACTGAACTTGTCCCCACCTGACCCTCAGCACACAAACATTCAGAGCCAGCATGGTCTCTGAGTCTTTGAAGGCACTAGAAAAAGGATTACAGCAAGTAGCTTCTATACACTTGCAGAGAGAGACCTCAGGCCCTTCAACAAGGGGTAAGACCATCTTGAAAGGTGTAATGGACAACATGAGCTGAGTGCACTTACCTACTAACCAATTTTTCTTAAACAGCTACAAAAGAGCTTGAGATCCAACCCCTTTACAGAAACTAGTCTCTTTAAAGTCAGCCATCTATTTGCCAAATCTAATGACTCCTTTCTCAGTCCTCTTTCTTGCTGTCTCTGCAACAAACACCAACCATTATACCTCCTTGAAATTCTGCCTCTCTTGATACCCAAAATGCTGCTGTAGAGCATCCTCTATTCATTTAATGTCCGCTTCTCTCCCTTGTCCTACCCCTAAACAACCAGCAGCACAGATTCTGTTAATCAGCTTACATATCTTCTTCTCCCAACTGGCTCTTCTTCCTAGCCTTCCTCCCTTTGAAAATGTCACGCTGCCAATCTCCCAATATTGACATCAGCTTTCCCTCCATTCTCTGGAACCCATGATCCTGTTCTCTTGCTTCTATTTCTACCTTCTGTCCTGTGCCTCCTCGCTGTTCTATTCCCACTGACACCTCCCTAGTTTAGTAACTCTTTACTATCTGCCTCCTTCAGACTCAGAACTGGTCTCTTCCATCACATTAACAAATTTAATTACATTATCTCCATGCTCAAAAATCTTGGCTCCCCGAAGGTACAGTCCAAACTCCTTAGCCTCTACACTTCAACTGGAATCTAGTTTTCAAGTTTTATGTCTGGTTACTTGCTAATACATAGACCTATGCTCCAACTAAACTGAATTATTCATCTTCCCATCTCTCAATTTCAATAATAATTGAAATAAATGATGATGATAGCTAACATTTACATAGTACCTAGGAACTGTGCTTTCAAGACTCCATTCAAATACTCTCTCCTTCCTGAAGCTTTCCTTGGTCTCCACCTTCCCAGAAGTAACTTCTTCATTTGATCTCCCATTCTGCCTTACGTTATACTCATTAGATAACTCTCTTCTTCGATTGTAAGCTCTTTTGAAGTTAGAGATCATGTTTTAATTATCTGTGTCCCCAAAGGACATAGCACAGTACCTGGTGCGTAAAATATTGCCCCACCCTCAGGTACCCTCTAAATTCAGCCTTCTCTTTTACCATCATTTATTTCCTTTCCCCAAGTGTCTGGTCCTTCCAATTCAATTCACATTTTCCAGTACAGCTGGGACTGGGCAGGAAGATGAAATAACCTTCTTGACAGAACCTAAGGAGTCCTTTGAGCTTCCATCATGGGAATTAACTCCTAGACACTCTACCCTTAGAAGCTAGGGATTCTTGCTAATGTGCTCCCTCCGTACTGCTGAAGGCAGGCTTCTACACTGGGAGTGCCTTTTCTTTCTCCCCTCAATCCTCTCCTCCCAAATCTGGACCGTCCCTCTACATCCAACTTTAGTTTCCACTCCCCTCTCCAATTTCCTCCCCACCTTCCCAAAATATAACCAAATGGTGTAATCCTACTTTTTGCTGCTTTGGTTTAATCTTGGCTGACAGGTGAGGGATGTCATCATAGGTCATCGAGGCTGGGCGGACAGGGTACTGTAGAAGGAAAGTACCAAACACTGAGCTACCTCTCCAGTTTTATTCCTTGTCACCCACCCCAACCCTCCCAGTCCCATAGCCACCACAATCCAGAATCTCAGCAGGGAAAGTTTAAAAAGTAAATTATATTATCTGGGAGGTCCTACTGGCCTATAACGTGACACAGAGAATTCTTTCATTGGTGAAAAGCCTTTTTTCTCTTCAACATCGTTTACTTTCTTCCAAACAATGGGTACATGTTTTCTGCATGACCAATGTATGAAACCTGGGTCCAGAGAACAGCTATTTATACCCTGGTGCCTTTGTTGCCGCTACTTAAATGACGGTAGAATCAAAACACTACCCTGATTCACAATGAAGACCATGAAGGGAAATGAAAGGGCACAAATCAGGTGGCACAAAATAAAGCAACCCGGAAGACCTCCCAACTTTTCTTAACAAGAGGGGTCTAGTTCTGGGGAAAAAAAACACTAGGCTAGATATCAAGAGACCCGGGTTGTCACCATGACAATGCTATGAACCAGCTCTATGACACTTGGGTACAACAATCTCTCTGGGTCTATTTTTTTATTCGCCAAATGTGGATACCAACCCTACCTACCTCATAAAATTATTGTGAGGATGAAGTGGACCAATGAATCAAAGTAGATGCAATAATTCAAAGAAATAACTAACACTACTTTCAGTTCACTGCTTCGTTTCTCCAGTCTGGACGAGGTCTCACAACGCCTACAGTCTGATAAACACACTACCCTACGTGGAACCAAAGGCAGAAGCCATTCTAGGACGACCAAAGCCCAGGAGAAGGAAACAAGAGTTATTTCCTAAAACTTCACTTCCTGAATCCACGGCTTACAGCCATCCCAAATGATAGGCTGAGCACTGGGAATCGAGAAGGGGAGAAGAGTAAAAGGAATAGAAGAGACAGTTAAGAAGTGGCTTCCGGAAGGGGAAGAAGAGTAAAAGGAACAGAAGAGACAGTTAAGCAGCGGCTTCCGGAAGGGGAATCCAGCACCACCTCCGCCCAAATCTTACACCTTCTGTGTGCAGCTACCTCTCAACCACCATACTTGAGCACTGATGCCGGCCCATCTCAAGCAAAGAGAATGAGGTCTTGAGTTCTAACTCAAGCTCTGCCGCTGACCTGGGAGGCAAGCCCAAAGGCTCAATTTTCTTTTATAAAATGAGAAAACAACATTAGCCCAGCCACCCCCACACACAAACAAAAGGCCTAAGATTTCAAAGCACCGTGTGCTCTGAATAGGATAAAAATTCATCTGATCATATTTTTAAGGCAACATTGTATGGATTTCTTCCTCCCTGTAATTTTCAAAATTTCAATTCCTGTAATTACCTGAAATAGGTAGAGCTTCTCTGCAAGGCTTTTGGCCAAGTATACATCAATCTGAAGAGAGAAAGACAATAAAAGTCTTTACCAATCAAAGGCACTCAGAGACCAAACAAATGCATAAGATGGTGACAGAGGGTTCACTTCCCACAAGAAGGGAGGGATACTCCATGCACTACGCCCAATTTACCTCCTGTACGACTGGATCATTTTCTTCATTGGCCATACTAGGATGGGCAAACAAAAGCCAGTCCTTCTGAGGGCACAAACTGAAAAAGAGGGAAATTGTTTAGCTTTAGGCAGAACTCAAGTACTCCTTCCTACTCACTCAGATCTGACCAAATCAATGAATGAGTATGAAATTCTGCTATGTGTCAGAACTGTGCTGGGCGGGGTAGGGTGGTAGGAAGAGATACCACAATACTATTTTTGCCCTTAAATATCTTACATGCTAGCTAAGGAGACAATAATTAGCCAATAAGCACTGAATAATCCTTTACTATGTCCCAGGAACAAAAATGAAACAGTCCTTACTCTTAAGAAGCTTACATTCTTTCAAGGGAAACCACATGTATGTATGTTAAATAAATACAAAATACATACAAGGTAAACACAAACTAGCAGGGAAGGGAGGAGTAACATGGATAGGGAAAGGCCTTTATGTAAGAGGTAGCTCCTGAGCTGAGCTTTAAAGGAACTAAGGCTGCTAAGAGGTGAGATGAGGAATAAGTGCATTCTGGGTACAGAGGACATACTATGCAAAGGTACAAAGCTAGGAGACAGGGTGTCACGTGTGAGTCAACAGGAATGGAGACAAGAGATGGAATACTGTGCATGAAGAATACACCATACAGCTAGAGAGGTAGGCTGGATCTAAACTGTAAACAGAGGGCTTTAATTCCATTTCATCCTAAAGGTGATTGAGAGGTACAGGAATTTCTCGAACAGGAAAGACACATATATTAAATCTGTGCTTTAGGAAGACTACTTTGGTAGATTAAAAAGGTCCCTTGCACATCAAAATATTCACAAGCAGCACTTTTTATAGTAGCAAAACGACTAGATGTAGAGGCTTAGTAAGTAGAGAATGGCTAAGCAGTGGGAAGAGAAATGTCATGAGATATAACTGTGCCATAAGAAATGATGAATGTGGGGTGGCTGGTTGGAGCAGTGGATAGAGCACTGGCCCTGGAGTCAGGAGACCTGAGTTCAAATTCGATCTCAGATGCCTGACACTTACTAGCCCTGTGACCCTGAGCAAGTCACTTAACCCCAACTGCCTGGAAATGACAAATGTGAAGAATTCAGAAGAATAGGAAGTTTATATGAATTGATGCAAGGTGAAGAAAGCAGAACCAGGAAAATAACATGCATTATGACTACAATATAAATGGAAATAATAAAACAAAGCTAAATGCTGCATAAACATAACAACCAAAGAAAAATGCCTATGTTGTCAGATGTGTATCTTTTGTTTAGTTTTGCTAAATTGCTTCTTTCCCCTTTCTTTTTTATTTTTACAAACTCACAGGTGGTGGTGGCATGGGAAATAGGGGGCCATATTTGAAAATGAAATTAATGCAAAAAAAAAACCACCAACCAATCCAAAGATATGAACATTTTTAAAAAGAAGACAATCACTTCGACAGTTGCACTGAGGATGGATTGGAAAGTAGACAAGATATACATATGTAAAAACTTTCCACCTATCCTTCAAGGCCCAGCTCAAATGCTTAATCTTCTCCTTGAAGTCTTCTCTGATTCTTTCCTAGCTGGAAATTATCTCTTCATCTGATGTTATAGAGCACTGAACTCCCTAAAATGTACTTGTCCTAGTTTAATATTTCCATTGAAGCCCTGTTCTAATGCCTTGTTATGTCATAAACACCATCCTGAGTTTTCAAAGGCCTTGGCTCCTAAGCACAAACTCTGGAAGACCGTACCACATTGGACAGGTTGTGAGGGCAGATGCAGTCATGTGATAAAAAGGCTAGCTACCCTTTGATGCAAAGAGCCCACTGCTAGGCATGAGAGCCCAAGGACACCAAAGACACAATGAAAGATGATATATACACTAAAATATTATAATGATACTTTTTGCAGTAAGAGAAAACTGAGTGTGCATCAATTAGGGAATGTTTGAACAAACTGTGGCATATGAATTCAAAGGAATAGTTCTACATTAGACCAAATTACAAATATAATGAACTGAGAAAAACATAGGAAGGGAAGACAATACAAAGTGATAGTACCCCATGAAACATCTTCAAAAAGTCTTCAAATCACCTCTCTGATAAGGGTCTAATATTCAAAGATATCCAGGGAAATGACTAAAATGCTCACACCCTTTGACCCAGAGAATCCACTCCTGTATATACCCAAAGGAGGTAACTGAATAAAAGATTCATACACTCCAAAATATTTCTAGAAGCACTTTTTGTGACAGCAAAGAATTGAAACTAAGTAAATGCCCATAGATAAGTGGCAATTAAATAAACTGATACATTAATGTAATGGAATATTACTTTGTTATAAAAAATAACAAACATGATGAAGAGAAGCCCAGAAAGACTTAAGTGAACTGATACCAAATGAAGGAAGCAAAGCCTGGAAAACAACGTATGTGATTATTACAACTACAACTATAAATGTAAGGAACTACCATCACAAAACAATGGTAACTGAATGTTATGAAATTATAATGATCAAGCTTGGCCCCAGAAAACAGATATGAGGAGACCCCTCTCCCCACTCCTCTGGGGGTAGGGAGGAGGGAAAGCTACATATAATGTCAAGAGTCTTTCATGTGGTACTTTTTTTTGCCAATTTTTCCCCCCTTTTCTTCCTCTTCCTCATCCCCACCCTCTCCATTATCCTTCCTCATTAGAGATGGCTCTCTGGGGGTGGGGAGGAAAGAAGCAGGGGGAATGTTGGTGATGTAAAAATGAAAGCTATCAATAAAAACCTATTTCTATCCACACCTGTTGCCAGAGATCTCACTGCTAGACATATACTCCAAGGCTATCAATGATAAAAAGACAGCTCCCATATCAACTAAAATATTTACAGAAGAATTTTTTTTTTGGCAGTAGAAAAGAACTGGAAACAAAGTAGATGCCCTCTCACTGAAGAAAGCTAAAACAAGTTGTAGTACATGAATGTAATGGAATGTTACTGTGCTGGAAGAAACAATAAATAACATGAGTACACAGAAGTACGGGGATACTTATAAAGTGATATAAGCTTACAAAGTGATATAAACAAAACCAAGGAAATAAATGTCAATGCGAAAAAATTATTTAAACTGAATCCTATAAAATTATAACCAAACTTTACCCCCAAAACAGAAGAGAATGAAGCTGTCCCCCTTCTTTGCAGAGGTAGCGGACAATGGGTGTGGGGTATGAAGCCCTAACTTGTGTCATACTTGGTTGACAAACTGTTTAGTTTTGCCAGGACTATTTTTTCCCTTCAATCTGGGTGTTAGGTAAGAGTGAGGAAGGGCACCTCCCTCTTTTCTTTGAAAAAGTAGGAGACTAGGGGTACAGAATGTTGGGAATGCTGTCAGACATGTTTCCTGTGTCAGTTTTAACTTTTTTTTTATTGTTATAAGGGAAGGCTCACTGGGTAGAAGGATAGGAAGGTATATCTGGAAATGGCTGTGACAGTGAAAAGCATCAACAGAAATATGAGAGTTTGTTGTTGTTTAAAGAAGGCTAGCTAAGTCTTGAGAGGTGCATCACCAGGATGACCACATGATGATGCACTTTTTAGCCACATCAACTTGGGGGGTTACAGATTTGCTGAGGTGGAGGGTCCATTTACATAGAAAAAATCATAGCTCACTGAAATATCTACATATAGGTCTTATCATCATCTATAAAAAGGAGTATAAGCTCCTTGAGGACAGAGAACTTGGTTTTTTTTATTTTTAGTATCTCCCTCAGTGTCTAGGAAATAATTCTTCACAGTTGGCATTTAGGAATGAATGAACTAGAGAATACAAGACCAAATAAAATGAAGTGCATAACTGTACAGTACACATACTTCTATAGAGAGCAAAATGTTCAAAAGAAAAGAAGATATGATGGAGACCTAGCATTCAGTTGCCCACCTCTGCTCTTCTCTCTTTCTGAGGTTTATATTTGCAAGTTTGTACCTTTCTCCTGCACAATCAACTCAATGTACCACCTCTGTGACCACTTTTCCAACCATCCTAGCCAGGGAAGCTTAAGTCTTCTCCCCTTACTCAAAAGAAACAGGCTCTTCCCAGCCTCATGAACACTCTGTCTCAAAGGGGATCTTGAAGAGACAGAGGAAGGCCTAGAGAGCAGATACCTACCTGCCCAGATGGGCAGATGTGAGTTCACTTTGGGAGCAGTACACCAACAGCCAGGTCCCCCTCTCAACTGTCACTACCGACTGAAAAAAAAAAAAAAAGAGGCATGAAGAATAATACAAAAAACAAAAACAAACTCAGAACATCCTGTCCCCTGCAACTTAAATTCATACCCAGGGCCACTGCTCTTCTATAGCCTGACTCTCCAGTCATTTGCTTTAGGCCTAGACTAGTCAGGCAATGAAACCAAGCCAACTCTAAGTTACCATGGATGGAGAATTTACAGCACGATACCAAAGCTGGAGCAAGCTATGGTTCAGTGATGAAGAGGTGTCAAGAAAGGAAGTAGACCTTCTTCCTATTTTCATAAAGGCCAGGGATCCAGAGTTGAGGTCAGATTATCTTGCTCCGGTCTCCTCTGACTCTCAACCACTTACAAACCTAAATGCTTTGCTATAGAGGGTGAAGAGTGAGGAATTTCTGCTATTATCCCACATTTGAAAACCAGGCAAATATTTTTAAGGAATCATCAAAACTGAAATAGGCCCAGGGAACTAGAGTAGTCAGTCATCCCAAACTCAGAGACTGGACAAAAAAATAGCTCGAAGATTAAGAGGGGATGTATACATGTACTTTGGGGCAAGGAGCCAGAAATGATGAAATCACAAGTTAAAACAGTGTTGAACCAGCCTGAACCTGCTGAACCAATGGGGGGCATCGATAATCACACAACCTCTAGGGTTCAGAAGGAAATAATGATGGCCAATGGAAAGAATTAAGAGCTGAGTTCTGCCACAAATTAGCTGCATGACTCCAATTGGACAGGTCCCCCCTCTGTGTCACTGTTTGCTTTTCAGTAAAATGAGGGAATTAGATTAGAGAGATTCCAAGGCCACTTCCAGATTGAAGAGTCCATGATTCCAAGTTGATCCTTTAATAAAAGGATGGTAAGATGGCAGAATTGATATTAGGACAAACAACAAAGGACAGGGATTGACTGAGTCCAGCGCCGGGGAAGGAGCCCACTACAGAAAGGATCCATGAAGGGGTTTGCTCCCCGCTTCTCTATACCACCATCCGCTTGGCTCTTTCCAGGGTGCCACCTACACTACCTCTCCCCCAGCACCTGGAGCAATGACTCGTGCCCACCTGGGCACCATCCATGGAGAGAAAACACTGAGTACCCTGATGGAGGAGCCTCTTTTCTCCAAAGCAGGTGTCTCTGGGAGAGGCTGGCACAGTCGGGTCACCTGGAGTTACCCTCACAGCACCCCACCCTGTGCCCAGTGCCTGCCCGGCACGGGGTCCATGGGCAAAGTCGGCCTCCCCAGGTCCAAACCCACCATCTCCAGGGAGGGGGCGGGGGTCGGGCGGGTCCACCCCAGCTGGACACCCCTGACTCTGGCACCCCACCCCCCAGCCGGCAGTCTCTGCACTTCCTTGAGCAAGAGCGCCCCGGGGTCTGGGGTCAAGGAGGACGGCCAGCCCCTCGGGGACCCCACCCCCAACTGTAGGAGGCCGCCTCCCCACAGCCCTGCACAGTCACCCGGGCCGACCGAGGGGGCCCGACGTCTCTTCTCCCGTCCTGCCCGCAAGGGGGAGGGGAGCCCCGGCTCCCCCCAACTCACCCCAGGCCCTCCCGGCCCAGCTCCGGCCCGCCCTCCGGGGCGCCCGGGCCTGGGCGGCGGCAAGAGCCCCCTCCAGGCCGGGCCGGGCCTATCCCCGAGCATGGCCGCGGGGCCTCCTCCGGCACCGGCGCCGCTCCCCGAGGACGTCCCCCGGCCCCGACCAGAGAAAAGCTCTCACTCACCTGGCCCGAGGACGCCGGGTAGGGGGCGGCTGCGGGGGGAGCGGCTGGGACGGGGGAGGAGGGGGAGGAAGAGAAGCGGCGGGAGGAAGCAGTAGGAGGAGTAGGAGGCTGCGGCGATCCCCGCGAGGTGCAGCGGCGGCAGGGGCGGCGGCGGCGGCGGGCCCGGCTCGCTCAGGCAGCAGCCATGTTGCTGGTAAAACTCCAGCAGACACGTGGGGGTAGTTGGGTCCTCCCCCGGCTCTTCCTCTTACCCACAATGCCCCGCCCCGGAGCGGAGCCGAGCTCTCCCCACTCCCCGCCAGCACTTTCGCGCCTGACCGGCAGGTGGCGACGAGGCACCTCCCCGTTTCCCCGCCTTCTCTCTCTTCCTTTCTTCTCCACCAATACCTGGGGGCCCTTCCTCGCCTTCCTACTACCTATAACTTCTGCTCTTAGGCCACAGGTGGCGCTGAAGCGCAAGGGACGAGGGAGGACCAAAAATCTTGTTTTTGGCAGCGGTGGGATTCGAACCCACGCCCCCGAAGAGACTGGAGCCTTAATCCAGCGCCTTAGACCGCTCGGCCACGCTACCTAGATGCAGGAAGTGGCTTCCTGATGTCTAGTCAATCTATTGCAGTGAGCCTTCGCTCTTTATTTTTTTGGACGGTTTAAGATTCAAGTAAAAAGTACGAGGGTTTCAGGGCTTCCCTAAAATAGAATCCATCCACCACCAGATTCTGGACTTTATCATTCAGTCTTGCCTCTTGCATTTCGAGAGGTAAATGTCTAAACCACATCTCCCCTCCCTAACCTCCCCACCCTCCCCCCAAGATCCAGTTTCTGGAGGGCAAAGACTCTTTTTGCAACCCCAATGGCAAGATCAAAGATCAAAATATACTGTATATGGCGTTGAACACTAACACTTTTGCGTCGAATTGAGCTATCTCGTAAACAGTAGCTTTTAAAAAAAATTGTTCTCTTTTTAAATTTAAAAAATATTATCGTTTTTAAAAAATACATCATATTTTTATGAACGTCTTTCGTTTGGTTTTTTTTTTTTAATCTCATATTATCTCTCTTTCCCTCCCCTCCCCTTTACCCAGAGAGACAAAAATTAAGAAATAAAGGGGGGAAATGGAATTCAGTCAGCCACCAAGTCTGTGGGTATTTGCAATATTCCACAGCCATAGTCACCAACCTCCGTGATTCAGGAAGGGAGATGCAAGAGATGCATTTTCTTGGCTCTTCTTTGGGGCATTTTTCAGTGTCATTTTGCTGTATTTTCCATTTACATTACTATAATCACGTATTTTGTTTCCTAGGTTCCTACTTACTTTACCCCAGATCATACAAATCTTCCTAGAATTCCCAAAAGGAGAATAGCAAACTATAAAGATCATGTGAAAGATTGCTCCAAATCACCGTTTAGAAAAATTTAAATTAGAATAACTCTGAAGTTTCATTTCTGGTGAAGATGACAAAAGACAGAAATAGTTGATATGGAAGAGACTAGGAAAAGACAGGAACACTAAACACACTATTAGAGGAGCTGTGAATTGATCCAACCATGCTAGAAAGCAATTTGGAATTATGCTGAAAAAGTGACCAGAATGTCCATACCCTTTGATCTAGAAACACCAATGCTCTGACACTCCAAGGTGGCTGAGGAGGAAAAGCTTTCCTATATCAAAATATTCAAAGCAACACTTTTTGCAGTAGAAAAGAATTGGAAACAGAGACCATGATTTGGAAATTTGTTTTACAAATTGTGGCACATGAATGTAATGGAATATTATTACCATAAGAAAGGAAGAATATGAAGGCCTTTAACTATAGAAATAGTTAAATTTGAGCTTCTAATTTGATTTGGGAAGGGATACCACGCTATTTGGCTCTGGTTCCTTAATTAGGTGAAAATACTTTTTGATGGAATCAAACAATCAGAACAGGGTGTGAACAGGGCCTGTATACCTCCTTGAATCAATCAAAGCTATTGTGTTAGAGACTTCCTTAGGTAATTTGTATGAAAGGAAGAAGTCAAGAAAGAGCACTTACTAAGTGTGAGACTCTAGGTAAGCCTATACAAAGAAAAGCAAAATTTTGCTTTCATAGAGCTCTCATTCTAATGATGATAACAACGTGCAAACAACTATGTACATACACAGGTGACTTGAAGGTAATCTCAGGAGGGAGGCACTAGCATTGAGGGATGTGAGGAAAAGGTTTCCTGACTTTTAGCTGAGATTTGAAGAAAGCTGGGCAAGCCAGGAGAAGGAGAAGGAGTATTCCAGGCATGGGGGATAGCCAGTGAAAGCCTTGGCATTAGGGAGACGGAATAGCTTCTTTGAGGAACAACTATTTCAAAAAGAGAAAGAAATTTGGAGCAAATAAGGCAAAGGAAGAAATAATCTATATCAGAAAAATAAAATATGTAGGAGAGTTATTGGTTCGACAGGCATCACAGAGAGGAGGGCCCAGGCTGAGGTAAATCCAGAGAAAAGGACAGCTCTGTCCCACCTTCCCTTCTTGAAGCCTGTTGATCCACAGTCGTTATAATATCATATGATGTTTCACTACCCAAACTTTTCCAGTAAACTGAATTTTGTCTTACCTGCAAAGAAGTCAGAAGTTAACTAAAGATAGATTTAAATGTAAGGTTAGACAGAGAGTATTACCTCTGCCCAAGTGTTAGGGATTTTCTTAACCTAGGACTCCGGAGCAATTGTGACTTAATTCAAAACTTTTCATCTAAAGTAAGCTCCCTAGTACTAAAAGGGATTCGGTAAAGCAGGCAAAGAAGGTACCCAGTAGACATTTGGGGCCATTATATTTTCCCCTATGTGTAAAATGAGGTAATTATTATGAAGAGATATTACCATGGTATCACATCCTGCTTGGTACCTTGATAAATGCTTGAGTATACCAAAATATTGTGAGAGGATGTTTCATACATGTGCGTGTGTATGTGTACATATGTATGTATGTACACACGTATGGATGTGTATCTACACCCATACACACACATATATTTTTTCAATTCCAATTCAATCCAACAAGTTTGTATTAAGTTCCAGTCGGTGTACTAGGTGCTGGGTATACAAGTACAAAAAGGAAGCAATTCCTGCTTTTCTGACCTTTATAAGCCTGCAAATTCTTGACAAATGAAAATGACAGATACACGCATGATCCCCGTATTTCACCTAGATTTTAGCCAGGCTGAAACCGGCAGTACTACCAGAAAGGAACTGAGCTCCACGAGGTAGAGCTTCCCAGAGGGCTGATTGAGCTCTAGCTGGCCTACTTCATTACCCTAATTTCATAGACTGTTTGAAACTATCATGCTAAAATGTCCTCAAGCCAACAATGAGGCAGAGACCAGAGGATGCAGGAGGGTGACTCCGTAGGATGAGTTTGGGGTAAAGCTTGAGTACGATCCAGGCAGAGTTCCCTGTGCTCAGTAGGTCAGCCAAAGCAAGAATCTCTGTCTTTGATGAAATGGCCTTATGGAAGAATAGTATCAGGGAAGACTCTGGTGATAGAGGCAAGGAGAACAGAGAACACAGGGGTCATTGCTGGGGTGTGCTGAAGCTAGTTCAAACTTAAATTTTCAGTGTGAGAATGTATGCCTCAGAAACCAGCAAATGCTGCATTTCAGGTCTTGATCTATGGTTTTATTAATTATCCAGACTTAAGAAAATGGTGGAGAAAAATAATACTAAAGTTAAAAATGTGTCCTGTTTATATTTTTTCAGAGAGCAGATTGTTAAACATTTAACAGGGGGATGTAATTGCACATACCCTTTTGATTTTGAACTGTGGGAAGGACACCAGAAATTATTCCTATCCCAGTCTTGTCTGGGTCAAGCTTCTTAGGCTGCTTCTGAGCTGCTCAGGAGTTTCTGAGAGCAAGGACTTGACTTACCTGTTTTGGAATTAGCATGAAATGTATAGTTGCACAAATCACTGTAATTAGGCATCACTGGCACCATGCAGGGCAAGAATACCCACAGCAGAGACATGGCTTTTTGATGGTCCAATCCCAGACATAGAAAGGGAAAACCCAGTCAGGGCAATTTTACTATTCAGGTCAAGCAGGGAAAGAAATGGGCATTTATTAAGTACTTACCGCATGGTCAGGCACTGTGCTAAATGATTTGCAAACATTATCTCATTTGACCCTCACAACAACCTTAGGAGATAAGTGGTATTATTAACTCCATCTTAAAGTTGAGGAAGTAAATAAATATTTATTTATTTTAAAGAAATTGGTTGAGAAAATAGAGGAAAACAAAGGGTTAAATGATTTGCCCAGGGTCACACAGCTAGTAAGTATTTGAGGCTGAATTTGAACTCTTCAGGCTCAATGCTCAATCCATTGTGCCATTTAGCTCTTACCTGCAGTCTCAATTTATGCGAGAGAAATATTGCTTAAAAAAAAAAAGCCATGTAAATCAAATAGAATTCTTTGGCTTCACTTCTGATTAAATCTAACACTTTTGTTTTCAATTTTCTTGCTTTTCCCTCTACTCTCCTCCTATCCTACAGCCGCCAAGTGATTATTATGGAAACAAGCAGTGAATTACTGTCCTAGATGGGTTTTATGGTAAAGGTACTTTTTAAGATCAACAAATATTTATTGAACCCTTACTAGGGTGCCACTGTTGAATGCAGTGACCTAGGACGGTGCTGTAGGAAGTACAAAAATGTGTGTATCACACAATCCCTATTTTCCAAGTAGCAACAACAACCTACTTTGTAAACCTTAAAGCGCTATTCAGGTGTTAGTTATTAGTATTGCCTTATCAAGAAAATAATTAGTTTTTAACATAAAGTTTTACTGGGGCCTTTTGTTTTAACATTAATATTTCCCACAATAGCCTGTTTCAGGGAACTGTCCTTTGTCACAGAGCAAAACAGTTTAAAAAACCAGACAAGAGTGAGTGGTCATGTATGCGGCTCCTGTACTCCTCCACCTAAGAGATACCCTGGACCCAAATTGGTCATTAGCTTTAATTACCTGTTTTTTAAGCAGTACTCTGGGTTTCCTTTAGAAAAAAAGAGGCATGGGGAGAGTCAGTCAACAAGTATTTGTTGAGTTCTTACTGTGTGCTAAGCACTATACTAAGCTCTGAGGATATAAAGAAAAGCAAAACAGAGCTCCCTTCCCTCCAGAAGCTTTCATTTTAATGGAGAAACATGAAAACGAAGATACAGTCTGAATAGAGGGAAGCCAATCATGGAGTTACTTGGCTCAGTGGAAAGAATTCCTGGCCTGGAGTCAGGAAGACCCAAGTTCAAATTTGACTTCAGACACTTATTACTCATGTGACCCTAGGCAAGTCACTTAACCCTGTTTTTAAGTAATCCCCAAATGGAGTCAAGAACAGTTGAACTCAATTGAACAGGGAGGATCCTGGCCCTGGCCCTGGCCCTGTGGCAGGGGAGGGGGAGGAAGAAGAATGAGAAAGGCTTTCTTCTGATGATGGGATTTGAGCTGAGTGCTGAGGCTAGTCTGGAGGCAGAGAGCAAAAAAGCGAGCATTGTAGGTCTGAGGGACTGATAGAAGGCAGAAGATGGGATGTCAACTGCGAGGACCAGCTAGTAGAAGATTTTTTGGACCTTGAGGGCAGACTGTGAAGGGCTTTAAATGACAAAGAGGGGATTTTATTTTATATTTGATCCTGCAGGAAACAGGGAGCTACTGGAGATGAAGTAGAGGGGTGACATCAACAGACCTGTGCTTTTGGAAGATCACTTTGGCAACAGAGTGGAAGGTGGATTGGAATGGGTTAAAAAATTCAAAGTACACAGGTGTACAAGGTTAGCTTTGTGTAAGATCTTGGACTCAGAGCTGGAAGGGACCTTTTTAAAGATTTTATTTAGTATTTTATTTTCTCCCAGTTACAGGTAAAAACAATTTTTAGCATTTGTTTTTAAAACTTTGAGTTCCAAATTTCCTCCCTTCTCACCTCACCTTACCTTATTGAGAAGGCAAACAGTTCAATATAGGTTATAGATGTGTAGTCCTGTAAAATATATCCATAATAGTCATCTTCAGAAAGAAAATATAGACTAAAAAAACCTCAAGAAAAATAAAGTTAAAAAAAAGTATGCTTCAATCTATATTCAGACACCATCAGTTCTTTCTCTGGAGATGGATAGCATTTTTCACAAATCCTCCAGAATTGTCTTGGATCATTGTATTGCTGAGAATAACTAAGTCATTCATAGCTGGTCATCCTACAACATTGCTGTTACTTTGTACATTTCACTTTGCATCAGCCCATGTAAGTCTTTCCAGGTTTTTCTGAGAGCATCTTGCTCATCATTTCTTAAAGTACAGTAGTATGGAAGAGACCTTTGTTGTTGTTGTTCAGTCACATCCTACTTGACATGACCCTGTGGACTTTTGTCCATGGAGTTTTGGTGGCAAGGATACTAGCGTGGTTTGCCATTTCCTTCTCCAGTGTGTTCCCATTTTACAGATGAGGAACTGAGGCAAATAGGGGTTTAAATGACTTGTCCCAGGGTCATACAGCTACTAAGTGTCTGACGACCTGAGCTGGCAGGTCTTCCTGATTCCAGGCCCAGTGCTTTACCCACTGAACCACCTAGCTACCCCAGAAGTGACCTTAGAGGTTATCGAAGCCAATCTCCTTATTTTTATATGTGAGGAAACTGTGGCTCAAAGAGATGAAAAATCTCTGAGGATAAACTGAAGCCAAGAACTCTAACAGCCTAAACAAAGAACCACCATTACTGTGACTCACCTCTGAAATTCCTGAATCTGTGATTTTGACACATTTAAGGCCCAAGGAAAAACAAACAAACAAACAAACAAACAAAGAAAAAGCCAGTAGTAGAGATTTCTCCCAAGCAGGCTTATCTTTGATAGTAAAGGGCCCAGAATATAGAATATTATGTTTTTCTGCCCATCTCACAGGAATCCTGTTATCTTCAGTGGTTAAGTTTTCCCCTTGGCTACCCTTGCCTAGAGATTCCCTCTAATCCAGGAAAGTCTTTGAAATTCTGGGAATGAATTATTGCTTTGACAATTGGATTAAAGCAGGGGTTCCATTTTTAAAATTAACTTTTTTCTTGGTTACATGTAAAAACAATTTTTAACATAGATTTTTTAAAAATTTTGACTTCCAAGTTCTCTCCCTCCCTTCCCTCCTCCCTCCTATTTTTTCCCTTTCCCTTTCCTCCTTGAGAAGGCAAGCAATTTGATAAAGATTATACATGTGCAGTCATTAAAAACATTTCCATATTAGACATGTTGCAAAAGAAAATAGACAAAAAACCCCAAGAAAAATAAAGTTTAAAAAGTATGCTTTGATCTTTATTCAGATTCCATCAGATATTATTTTTCATCATTTTTTTTTGTTGTCTTGGATCATTGTATTATTGTCAGTCACAGCGGATCATTGTACAGCATTGCTGTTACTATGTATGATGTTCTCCTGGTTCTGTTCAATTCACTTTGCATCAGTTCATGTACGTCTTCCCGGAGTTTTCTGAAAACATCCTGCTCATCATTTCTTATAGCATAATAGCATTCTATTATAATCATATACCACAACCTGTTCAACTATTCCCCAATTGATAGGTATCCCTTCAATTTACAATTGTTTGTCAACATAAAAAGATAAAGCAGGGGTTCTTAATATTTGTGTGTCATGGACCCTTTGCAGTCTGATGAAACCCATGGATCCATTCTCAGAATAATGTTTTTAAATGCATAAAATAAAACACATTAGATTACAAAAGAAATCAATTTCTTTTTCAGTCAAGTTTTCAAAGTATTGTTAAAATGCTCACAGATCCCAGGATAAGAACTCCTGGTCTATCAGTCAGACTTTCCATGCTGGATTAATGAACGACAGCACTTATAAGGGTTGAGAGATTTCTGAACGTATTTATCCTCACTATGAGAACACCTGTCTGCACCAACACTAATTCATTTCAACAAATACTTAGATACCTACCATGCGAAGGGCCCCAGGAATAGAAAGAAATAGTACTTGCCCTAATAGATATTTGCTGACTTGAATTGTCCTCATTAGAACTTGAAGTCTAACGAGATCTCAAATGAGATAATAGATGTAAAACATTTTACAAACTTTAAAGCAATATGTAAGTGGCGGTTATGGTTATTATCATTATTAGCATACAGTCACCAGGCCTACAGTCTGGTGATGACTTCATCCCTATATCTTCTAAGACACTCCTGTGGAGCTCAAGAAATTATAGAGCAACACTAGGGTGTGCCAGTAAATGTTTAATAACTGGGCTGGGGAGCATGTGGGAGGGTGAAATGTATGCTCACACATAAGCTTTTAGGTTTAATATGCATTGTTAACTCTTTCTTAAGCCTCAGCAATCAACAAAACAATAGATGAAGCTCAGATTTGTGCAAATTGCCAATTCCTGAGATGTAAATACTACTCACACTAAAAATTTAACAATCAGCTCAGGAAGAGCTGAGGGATACAGAGCATCCGTAACAATCAGCTCAGGAAGAGTAGAGGGATACAACATGCAC
Organism: Trichosurus vulpecula; assembly: GCF_011100635.1. Classification (NCBI taxonomy): domain Eukaryota; kingdom Metazoa; phylum Chordata; class Mammalia; order Diprotodontia; family Phalangeridae; genus Trichosurus; species Trichosurus vulpecula. Next base: position 541,317,109 of record NC_050573.1, read on the forward strand.
ACACATCCAATTCAACAAACATCTACTGAGTACCTACTAGGTGCCAGGCATCGTACTATATTCTGGGCTTACAAAGACAAAAATAAAAGTGCCCACCCTCAAGGAGTTTAGAAGGACATAACACATACAAAGACAAGTAAATATAAGACATGCAATTCAAAATAGCTTTTTTTGGAGGGTGAGGCACTAGAAACTAATGGGATCAGGGAAGGCTTTTTGTAGGAAGGGCCACCTGAACTGTGATTTGATTGTATGAAGATGCTACGAAGTACTTCCTATGCTATAAAGACCCTCCTATGCATAGAAGACAGCTTGTGCCAAAGGCAAGAGGGAAAAGACATAGGATGTCTTGAACAATGATCAGCAAGTGGGCCAGTCTGGCTGGAACACAGACTGTGTTCCATGGAGTAATGTGAGATTGGTCTGGAAAAATAGGTCAGAGCCAGATATAAAGGGCTTTAAAAGCCAGACAGGCAGCTAGGTGGAAGAGTGGATAGAGTGCCAGACCCAGAGTTTGAGTTCAAATCTGGCCTCAGACACTTACTAGCTGTGTGACCTTGGGCAAGTCACTTAACTCCAATTGCCTCAGTCCTTCATGTAGAGAAGGAAACTGCAAACCACTCCAGGATCTCTGCCAAGAAAACCCCCAAAAGGGGTCACAGTCAGACACGACTGAAACCATTGAACATCAAAAATGCCAAACTAAGGAGTTTTTATTTTATCCTAAATGCAATAAGAATTCACTGAAGCTTCACTAGCAGAATAGTCAAACCTGTGCTTTAGCAATCTTGATTTGGCAGCTTTGTGGAAGATGGATTGGAAAGGGGAAGACCCTGGAAGCTGGGAGACTAGTGAGGAAGTTAATGCCCAGGCAAATGTTGTGAAGGCCTAAACTATGGTGGAAGACCAGAGAGTAGAGGGAAGGATGGCTAGAAATATGATAAAAGTTGGAATATGATAAGGCCAAAAGGGAAATTCAGACAGAGTACTATGAAACAATTGGAGGAAAGATCACTTTCAGTAAGGGGGAGCAGAGAAGTTTATATGGAAGAAGTCATGCCTGAGTTGAGACTTCCTTCAAAGATTTCAGTAGGTAGAGTAGGTACTTCATATTTCTTGAATTATTTTAGTTGAACAAGTAGGGATGTGAAGAGCATACATTAATAGGACCATAGACTAAGAGTTGGGAAGGGCTTTAGAGGCCATTGAGCACAACTCCTTTGTTTTACAGATGAGGAAACTGAGGCACAGAGCTTAATGATTTGCCTAGGGCCAAATAGTGTCTGAGTAAGACACTAATGCACCCAAGTGGGAGAGTGCAGGACAAATGTGGGGGGCATAACCAGTAGTCCAGTTTGGCTGAATATGGAGTTCATATCAGGCAGTGGTTCTCAAGCTTTTTTGGTCTCAGGACCACCCTTCACTTTTTTTTTTTCAAAATAAGTTTTCATTGATGTTGGTTTTTTTTTTTTTGGTCTCATCGTAGTTTTCCCCAGTATTCCTCTCCTTCCCTGAGAATCATCCTATGTAACAAATAGCATTTTTTAAAGACAAAGAGGAAAAGAATCAGCATAATGGGTTGACTGGTATATGTGCCATTTGCAACAGTTGTGGACCTCCTACCTCTGCAGTCCCTTTACACTTAGCTTTTATGTGGGTTATATCTATCAATGTTAACAGTATTAGGAATTATAATACCTTAGTATTACTAGGAAAATAGTTTTGACCCCCTGAAAAGGGGGTCTCAGAGACATCCAGACTACACTTTGAGAACCATTATTGTGGGGGAATAAGGTCAAATGAGGCTGGAAAGTAGGTTGGAGGCCAGATCACTGAGGCCCTTAAGTGGTTTGTATTATCTCCTATGGGTGCTAAGGAGTCACTGAGGGTTGTTGAAGACCAACATGCCAGATGAGTCTCTTATGCTAACAGGAGGAAGAAATGTTCTGTAAAAGATTTCAGAGACAAAAGGAAGCCTTCCAAATTGGCTAAAATGTGTAACTTCTATTTTAAAATAATCACTGCTTTTTATTTACTTGGTTCATTAAATTCTGACCCTATAGGGGACCAGGAAGGAATCATGATTAAAATGAAGCAACTGGCTGTCTTCAGAAAACACAAAGAAAGAGATGAAAGAAGTGACCTTATTCAGAGGGATGAATTAGAACTTGGAGGGACAAAGGGACGACCAAATAATGTAAGCCATCTTCCCAGACATAAAGGGTCCATGTGGTCTTAGTCAGAAAGCTTGCCTAAGAGGAGTAAGAAATACAAGGAGCCAGCTGACCTTATCAGGTTTTGCCCCACTACTCTCAACACAAGCTGAACATACCTGTGCAATGTAAGAAAACTGTGCCAGAATGAAATTCAGATGGCAAACAAATATTAACAAGGGCCAATCCTTACCTTGATTTCCTGGGATTCACTTAAGTAGTTAATTTCACAGTCCTGTTATCTTACTCTCCCTCCCTTCCATCATCCCCAACCTGAGGAGAAGCAGACTTCAACAGCCAGAATCACTGTATTTTTACTTTGTTATTTGTGATACATTTAAATAGCTCCATCATTTATTTATTTATTTTGCATTCAGACAAATCAGGCCATTGAATACCTTTGTTATTCAGTTGACTCTTCATGACCCCATTTAGGGTTTTCTTGGCAAAGATACTGGAGTGGTTTGCCATTTCTTTCTCCAGCTTATTTTACAGACGAGGAAACTGAGGCAACCAGGGTAAAGCAACTTGCCCTGAGTCACATAGCTAGTAAATGTCTGAGGACAAATTTGAATTCAGGAAGATGGGTCTTCCTGACTCCAGACTTGGCACTCAATCCACCTTGCCACCTAGCTACTCCCACTGAATGGTAATCATACCAAATTGACTTCATGGGCTCAAACCACCTCGTAGTCTTCTCTAAAAAAACTGACCCTAGCAGAAACAAATTACTTGCCCTGTTTTCCATGAACTAGCATTAGAACCACTCTGGACCTCAGTTCCCTCATTTGTAAAATAAGGAGGTTGATATTAGGTGACCTGTAAAATTCCCCTTCAATTCTCTAGGTCCAGGGTCTTTGTGGAGGTGGCACCTTCTACTTTAGCCAGGCTACCAGCAACTATCGGATAGAAATGCAGCCCACTTGACATCAGAAGACTGGAATTTTTGAAGTGGAGTAAATTCTTCTACCTCTTTAGAAAGGCAGCTCTTGAACACAGAAAGACTTTGAAAGAATATGCAAAAAAGGGCTTTGACTGAAACTTCTGCTTAAACTTCCCTAGTCTCTAAGACATCAAAGAAACATAAGGCTACTTAATTCTACCTCCTGATCCTGACTAAGGCACCATTATAATTGGAAGAGCAAGAGAAGAAACCTGACTAAAGACTTGATCTGAAGAGGAGAGGTTAGTGTGGGTTCTCAATCTTCTTCCTTCACTCACTTACCTGGAATTTATTGGGCAACTACTTTGTACAAAGATGGATGATATATATGGAAGATAGAAAGATTCAGTCCTTACTCTAAATAATAATACCTGATTCACATAGTGCTTTAATCTCATTTAATACTCACAACAACCTTGTTTTACCTGTACTACATGTGTTATTAACCTTAATTTACAGATATGGAAATGGAGGTTTAGACAAAGTAACAATAACTAACATCTATATAGGGAAAGTGCTTTATAATTATTTCACTTGGTCCTCACAACAACTTGGGAGGTAGGTGCTATTATGATCCCTATTTTAGAGATGAGAAAGCTGAGGCAAACAGAGGAAAGTGAGTTACCCAGGGTCACACCACTTGAGGCCACACCTGAACTTTGGTATTCCTGACTCCGGGCATAACGCTATCTACAGCGCCACCTAGCTACCTCATAAGTTAAGTGATTTGTTCATGGTTACAACTACAAGAATTTAAACCTGACATGGATTCTAACACTTTTCCCACTACACCAGCTGGCCTCTAAATTAATTTATAATCTAGTTTCAGAAACAGAGGGGAAAAAACAGTCACATCAAACTAGTGGCCAGATAACACATCTGTCACCCATACAGTAAGTGAAACTTCAATAGGATTAAGTAGCAAAAATTTTGAATTACATACTTTTTTTTTTAAAGAAATGAATTTTTATTACTTTCAAGGACATACAGCAATTCAAACCAGACTAACAAAAGTGCTTCCCAGTAGTATTCCTTAGAGGACATTCTTCAATGACCAGATAAAAATGCTTTGTAATTAGCATATCGCTTATTTCCATGGAGATGGATGCTACTAAAGTGCTTCAGACTAAATGATAAGTTTGTTCTTATCCATGTTTTTAAAACACTTGCCCTGAAATTTTATTTATACTATTAACTTTCAGTCTCCGAAGAGAAAACTGGATAAGCAAAGATAAATTTCAGTCTGGCCATGTGTGAACAAACTGAATAAGCTGAGTATGAATGAACAAGTCTTTCCCTTACTTGCAATACAGTTCTCAATGGACTATAAATGGAACTAGGGAGCTGAAAATTACATTCAGATCAGTGACGATTCAGACAAAAGGTAATAATGAAGAAAATCTGATGGATGTTGAAGGCCAGGAATGGTATACCATACAAAGGTCTTCAGTGGTGTGGTGTGTTTGTTTTTACATTAAGATGCTGAATAAATTTCTACTAGGATGAAAAAAAAAAGCTCAAACATGCAACAATATCATTTTCTCAAACATTTTCTTTCTAGCTATCCTGCTCCCCACTAGATAATTTAAGACTTGGAGGTAGAAATATGTTGCATACGTTATCAAACCTCTTATTTAAAAGCTTGCTGAAGGAAATATAATTCAAAATAGTATATATATATATATTTTTTTCTTTTTGCTGTGTAATAGTAATAGTCAAAACATTAAAAATAAAGGCATCTGAGTTGAATGAATAGAGAGAAAATCAGCAGAAAGCTCCCCATGGTGGAAAGAGCTTAAGTGAACTACATTCCCTCCTAACTTGGGCACCCATGGAAATCTGGAGGAATAATTCCATAGGAGGAGACTTTCTAACTTTATTTCAGACTATTTCCAAACTTAATAGCTTCCCCAATCAGTATGCTTTCCATGGAAGGCAAACCTGAAGATTCTTCCTACCTCAAGAAATGAAAGAGTCTTTGGAGTCATGAAACCTAAGGTTTCCTCCATTCGGCCAAGGTTGTTTTGGTGACCAAAATATTAACATTGTTCACAGAAGACAGGAAGGAGTGAACACAGCTCAACATATATAGCTTCTTCTCTTGGAAAGGAAGAAGCTCACTCAATTCTAACAGTTAAAAAATATATTTTAAAAAAAGATTATGTTCATTGGTAATATAACCTCAAAAAGTAGGTCTAAGTTCATGACACTACTTCTGTTTATCCCTTCCCTCTTTCACCCCAACCAATATACTGCCTTCACAGGCATGTATATGTTTCTTTGCTTATAGCAAAAGGAAATCCAAAAGTCCAAATGTGAAATACAAAAGTCAGTTTCACAACACATTAAAAATGCATTTTTAGGGACAAATGAACAAAGTCTTTTTCTCCCTTCCAGCTTTTGAAAAAAAAAATCCCTCCCCGCCCAATATGTACAAGGATGGTGGTAAAAACTTCAGTGGGCTATTCCTCCATCAATGCCCATGCTTCTTCGGCCTTCTCATAGTACTTATTGGCTAGACGGCCCTTCATGGCTTCCATGGCAGCCTCTGCAGCTGCAGTGTAAAGGTCACCTGAAAGAGAAAGCAACGTAAGAAAGGAATGAAACTTATCCTCTGAATAGGGTTACAAAGACAACTGCAGGCAAAGAAAACCAGATTTAATTGGCCAAGGGCCAAACTTGCTGTGGAAAAGACTTAGGTCAGACTTAGCAGAAAAAGATTTCTCTTTTTCAGGGCTGTTAAGACAAGGAGCCAGGAAGAACCATGAACTGCTAGGTAGCACAGTGGAGAGAGCTCTGCGCCTGAAGTCAAGAGGACTTGAGTTCAAATGCAGTCTCAAACACTAGCTGTGTGACCCTGGTCGTCAAGTCATTTAACTTGTATTGGCCTCATTTCCTCTTCGGTACAATGGGGATAATAAAACAGCACCTAACTCATAGGGCTTTTGTGAGGTCAAATAATATTTGTAAAGTGCTTAACATAGTGCCTGGTGTTTAATAAATGCTTCCCCTTTTCCTGAAAAGTTCCAATATACAAATACTCCTTCCTGATTCCCATTCTATGTAAGAATGGCTCAGGTACATTGTGGAAGTAGATTCTATGATCCTAGGATGTGCTTGATGGCTTAATAATATGGGAAACCGTAAACTGGGGGGAAAATCTTTGCAGCAAGTTTCTCTGATGAAGAATTCATTTTTAAGATATAGAGGAAGCTGATTCAAATTTATAAGAAAAGAACCATTCACCAATTGAAAAATGGTCTAAGGATATGAATAAGCAGTTTTAAGGTCAGAATAATAAATTATACACAGTCACATAAAAATTCTCTAAATTACTAATAATTAGAGAAAAGCAAGTTAAAATAACTCTGAGGTACTGTATGACCTTACACCCATCAGATTTGCAAAGTTGACAAAAAAGGAAAATTATAAATGCTGGGGGACTGTAGGAAAATAGGCACATTAATGAAGCTAGGTATATTGGAAAGTAATTTGGAACTTTGCCCAAAAAGTTATTAAACTGTGCATACCCTCTGACCCAATGGTACCTAGGTCTATAGTCCTAGGTCTAATACCCCAAGGAAATCAAAGAAAGAGGAAAAGGACCCAGAGAAACAAAAACATTTATAGCAGCTCTTTCTGTGGTGGCAAAGAATTGGAAACTGGGAGGGTGCCCATCAGTTGAGGATGGCTGAACAAGTTATGGTATATGAATATGATGAAATACTCCTGTGCTGTAAGAAATGATGAAGGGGATAGTTTCAGGAAAGCCTGGGAAGATTTATATGAATTGACGCAAAGTGAAGTGAGCAGAGCCAGGACAACTGTTTATAAGATAACAACAATCCTGTAAGGACAAACGACTTTAAAGGATTAGGAACATAATGGAACCAATCAGAGTTCCAGAGGATACATGAACAAACATGCTATCCAACTCAAGATAGGGATGATAGATTCAAAGTGCAGACTGAATCATATATTTTGGACATGGCTATGGCAGGAATTCATTTTGCCTGACTATTGGGTTTTGTTTTTCTTGCTTTCTCAATGAGGAGGGGGAGACCAAAGGGAGAGAATTTGGAACTGGAAATAAAATAAAATTGAATTAAAATAGAAAACCAATTTTTTTTTAAAAAAAGCATAGTCACTCAAAACTACACATTAAGTATGTTAGAAAATGTATGCTGCCTTCATGATTCCATCAGATTTGTCAGAATGGAAGTGGTTGCTAAAAGATGCCACCAATCTGTAATTCTACCAGAGATGTATGAGTATACCTGTTTCTTCATAACTCCACCAACATTTTCATAATTTGTGTTTATTTTTTTTTGCCAGCTGGGCACCTATGATTATTAAGCAGATGGGACATTTTTTTCCTCAAATGATTAGTTGAGATCAGCATGTATTCTTTGGAAAATTATCTGTGTATATTCTTTTACATTTATTCATTAGTGAATGGGTGTTTTCCTATGAGTGTTCATGTTAGCTCATCGTAAGTTTTAAATATCTGCTTCTTGTCTTCTAAATTTGCTGAAAATAAACCCTCACTACATACACACATATCTTTCTTTTTTATTTAGATTTTTTGTTCTACATAATTTTATTTAATATAATTGAATCCATTTACATTATCTTCTAAATTTTTTCCTACTTTCTCAAAAGATAAAATTTTATAAACCCACCACAGTTAAGATAACAATATTATTCCATTTTCATCTAACTTTTTGATATTGATTTGGAGTTTCCTTTAGGAAGACTGTATTAAGAGCCAAGTATATAAATTCCCAAATATTTAATTTTTTTAATGTGTAAATGGGGTTTCTTGTTTTTATAACATTTTCTTGGTCTTTACTGGCAGTATATGCGAATGCAAATAAGTATTTATTGAATGAAGGAATGAGACCACAGCTTCTTGGAATGAAGACGCTGAGTAAGAATATTACCAGAAATACTTTTTTCTACACCTTTGACTTATTTTTCATCTTTTACTTTTTCTAGACTCAGTGGCATGGTGGGAGTTTTATCAATATAAATGAAATCCTCTACTTTACCACAGTTTTAGAAACCATAAATGACTAAGAGTTGTTTTATGAGCACATCTTTTGAACACTACACATGAATGAGTACAGTTTTTTGCATATCAATAAAAGTGCTAAACCAATGCTAGCTGGAGAAATTCAGTTGGAGTTTATTAAATAGATATTTATTTAGCACTCAAAGAAATTGGTGAATTTGTTTTTGTATTTATAAAATTTTTATGCAGAAAAAGTTTCTTAAATAAAAAAAATTTACTGTGTTTTTGTTTATTCCTTTAATTTTTCCTAATGATCAAAAAAGGTAAGACCTTCCTTTTTCCTTGGCAGTTCTTCCAGTGATAAGTAAGTAGCTTTTACAGAACTGATTATTGTAAGTTTCAATGTACAACTTTTTAAGTATACAAATAAAATGATACATTTTTCAAAGTAAAAAAAGATTACCAGACAGTTGAAAAACTGTTTATAACCTGCAACCTAAGCTCATTTATTTTGTCTAGTCTTTCTTGTTGAGGGCAGTAGATTTTCTAACTATTCTATCAAGTTATCTACAAAAAAATGGTATTCTGACCTCTTCATTAACATGTTAATGCTCCTGATTGCTTTTACTTGCCTTATTGCTAGGATTTTTCCTAGCGATAGAGAATGGATTTGTGATTTTTACTGATAATAATAATGATAGCAGCTAATACTTACATAGCCCTATGTGCCAAATATTTTACAAATATTATCTCATCTGAGCCTCATCAAAAGCCTGGGAGGTAGGTGCTAATCCCCAATTTACAGATGAGGAAACTGAGGCAACCAGAGGTTAAGTCCAGGGTCACACAGCTAGGAGGGGTCTAAAGCTGGATTTGAACTGAGGTCCCTCTGACTCAAGTTCCAGAGCTTTATCCACTAGTCACCTAGTTCCTTCTTGATAAAGGAACACCTGGATAAGGAAATTCCTCTACGGGCTGGTACCTTCTCTTTATCATGTAGTTTTTAAGAATTGCCTAGACCACGGAGATGTTAAGTTTCTTGGCTCTGATCACATAGACAACATTTTTCATACTATGTCATTTATTAATGATGAAAGTGAGTACCCTTGTTTTGGGCCTGTTTTTTTGTGGGAACGCTTCTCTTGTTCCATTTCATGTTATTTTAGCTCTGGTTTTCCCTAATGCTGGTGTTTAAAGTTCTCCTGAAGTAGTAACAAAAGGCTACAAAGCTATGCAAGAGGTTCTGAAAATCCTACTCCATCATTCAAGGTCCACCTTCCTCTTCTATGAAGCCTCTTAAGAATACTCCAGCCAAAATGGATTTTTTCCCCCATTTATAGTTTCAACAATAACTTCTCTCTTTCATTCTTTTGTATTTTACTTAGGTCTTCTAAACAGAATTATAAATTCCCTGGGAGCAGGGACCTTATCTTATACTTAGTTTACAGCTACTGCAAAATTAACATGGTGCTGGGTACTGAGTACAGTCTCAAGAAAGACTTGATGAATTGACCACCAATAAGGCCAAAGCTTCCCCTCCACCCATTCCACCTGATAAAGGAAATAGCCATTTTACCTGATTTTTTTGGATCCTTCTCTAGCTGGAAGCCACCTGTAAGTAGCATTTCAGCTTCTCTTGCCAGGAGTGTGTGTCGGGGTTCATCCTGTATTCCATCATATTCACCTCCTTCATCATAATCTGTTGTGTTTAATGCAGTATCATACCAGTGTAGGGCCTCCTTCCAGTTTTGTGTTCTGGGGAATGAGGTAGAAACAAAAGAGGCATGTTTATCAAAGCAGTAGGGAGGAAAGCTATGTAATAGAGAAGATACAGGTGGATCCACGATAGAAATAGGCTCCAAGAGAATCACAATGGTGCTAAATCAGTGGTTCTCAAACTTTTTGGTTTCAGGACCTCTTTACACTCTTAAAAATTTTGAGGACTCTTCCAAAGAGCTTTTGTTTATATAGGTTATCTCTATCAATACTTACTATATTAGAAATTAAAACACATAAATTTTAAAAAATATTTATTAATTTGTTTAAATATAACAAGCCTATTATACATTAGTATAAATGACATTTTATGAAAAAAACTACCATTTTCTAGAACAAATAAATTTAGTAAGAAGAGTAGCGATTTAAATCTTGTTGATATTGCGAATCTATAATGTCTGGCTTAACGGAAGACAAATGGATTCTTGTTTCTGCAGCATTTAATTGTCTGGACTATGTTATTTTGATTGAAGTATTTCAAGAAAGTCTGGGCTCACAAAGACATGTAATTAGAAAAGGAAGGAGTATCTTAATAGGCATGTAACCTTAGTATTATTATGGTCTATTTTGACCTTGTGGACCTCTGAAAGTCTCTTGGGGACCCCCAGGAGTCTTTGTACCATGATTTAAGAGCCTCTGGGCTACAGCAATGGGCTGGACCTAAGAAGATTAAATTCAAAATGGAGAATTGTAAAATATTGCACTTGGGTTGACAAAATCAACTTCAGAAGTACAAGATGGGAAGCTGGAGAGAGAGAGCTATTCTGAAAAAGAGCTGAAAAAAGTCTCAGTGGACTGCGAGCTTAATATGAGTCAGCAGCATGATACAGTAGCTAAAAAATCTAATGCAAATTTGGGCTGTGTTAAGAGAGGTACAGCTTCCAGGATTAGAGATGTGGTAGTGCCCTTGTACCTCTGTCCCTGTCTAGTCTCAGCCGGAGTATTGTGTTCCCTTCTGGGCACCATGGTTTAAGAAAGACACTGATAAACTGGAGAGTGACCAGAAGTGGTCAACCAGGATAATTTCATGGCCTTGAGGATATGATCTAAGAATCAGCTGAAGGAATAAGGCATGTTTAATCTGGAGAAGGAAAGACTCAAGGAAGAGGACATGACAGCTGTCATGACAATTATCTGTAGGGATGGCATGTGGAGAAGGGATTAGACTTATTTTGACTGGCCTCTAGAGCAGAGGTATCAAACTGAATGTGGCCTGAACCAAATTACTGTATTTCCCCATGTATAAGACTCACCCTTTTCTGAAAAATTTGGGGTCTAAAAAATGGGTGCATCTTATACAGTGATTGTAGATTTTTTTACTTGCATTTCCTATTTTTTCGCACTTGTTTTTAGGTCATTGTTGTAGATTTTTTTCACTTGCATTTCCTGCTTTTTCGCGCTTGTTGTCTTTGTGCTCATTGTTTTGCATTTGTTACCGATATATTAGATTACGTTTTGCCGCATTCTGTCCAGAAATGATCAGAAAAGATTTTCGTACAATGCTGAATTCAAGTTAAAAGTGATCCAGTTTGCAAAAGTGAATGGAAATTGTGCCACTGAACATTAAGTTTGGTCCTCCTCCAACTGAGAAAACAATCTGAGACTGGCTATGGGAAGAATTAACCCTACTGAAAATGACACGGCAGAAGAAGGCCATGAGAGGCAAGTCAGCAAAATGGCCTGTTTTAGAGGGAATTGAAGATATGGATTGAAGAGCAAAGGACAATTGGAATTTCTGTGTCCACAAAGATGGTTCAGCATGAGGCAAGAATTGCTGATTAAAAAGAAGTTACTGATTTCAAAGGAGGCCACAATTGGTGCTTCAGGTTCATAAAACAGAATGGACTAAGCATGTGTATACGCACCAGACTTGCCCAAAAGATGCCTGAAAGCTATGAGCAGATGAATAAAACTTGAGTTCAATAACTTTATAAAATACGTTATTTTTTCAAATTTCGGGCCCCAAAATTAAGGTACATCTTATACATGGGGAAATACAGTAAAATATAATTGAGAAATATTTAACAAAATAAATAAAAATGCAATACAATATATATAATGTTAATTTGTAGTTTTCTAGGACAATATGCCACCCTGAGGGATCTCTTTCTATTTGAATTTGACAACATAATTTTAAAGTTTGCCTTTCCTGATCTCCAACTGCTAGTGCCTTCCCTCACTAATCACTTTGTACTTAATATGTACATAATTATATATTCTCCCCATAGAATATAAGCTGAGGGGGGGGCAGACATTGTGCCTTTTTTTTTGCTTTTGTATCCCTGGCACCCAGCACAAAGCATGAATGACTGATCGTCTCTCACAGTGGGTAGAAGAAACAGCTTAGCCTAGGTTTTGTGGTAGAAGAGACCACACTTCATTGTCACCTCTAGACCACAAGATCCTCTAATGGAGCCTTTTGGGAAAAGAAGGTTGATCAATTAAGCTGGAACATCAAAAACCCCAACTTCTACCTCATTTCCTCCATTCCTTTCCTTCTGACAAGAAACAAATGCTCCTCGGCTAATTCCTTATCCAAATTAGCATTGGAAAGAGTTCATTACACCTCTCTTACAGGATTGGATTAAAGATTTCCTCCTTAGAGCTGACACCAAGTGCGAGAAATTTTAGCCCCAGAAGGAATTTAGCCAAGATCATTCTGGAAGAGATAAGAGGAAAGCCAGGTGTTAAGCAGACAGAATGGCTTTTCCGTCCTTCCAGAATGCCTGGCACTCCAACAGAGGTACGAAACAGTTGTTCCCTTGGCTTCACTCCCAGTGAATGTCTGCTTCACCATTTAAAAAAAAGCAAAATGAAAAAGCTCCACCTACAAATGTGGTTTGTGAGCTAATTAAGAGCTTTAATAACTACTTTATAAACCACTCTTCACCTAGTTCCTCAAGTGTGGGAAACCCAAGCAAAGGGGCCTACAACTCTAGTTCACTTCACCTTGGAAAAGTAATTTTTACCTTTCTGTTTCTTCACCTCAAAACTGAGAGGTTTGGGCTAGAGTCTTTTTGGCTGTAATATTCTAGGGTTCTCTTTGAATGCTAACATATCATCTCCTGACTCACTGTTTGTTCCCCAGCCTAGAAGGAATGCTCTCTCTCTTTTTCTCTGTCTCCTGGCTTTCTTTAAGTTTCAGCTAAATTCCTACCTTCCACAAGAAGCCTTTCCCAATTCTCCTTAATTTTAGTGTCTTTTCTCGGAAACTATTCCCCATTTTATCCTGAACATATCTTGTTTGTACACAGTTGTTAGTATGGTCTCCTCCGTTTGACTACGTGGTTCCTGAGAGGAGAGATCCTTTTTTTTTTTGTATTCCCAATGCTTAGCATAGTGCCTGACACAGAGTAGATACTCAGTAAATGCTAATTGACCCTATCATAATACTGTATCTCCAAAACTCAGCCATCTCCTACCATTAACAAGTGAATAAATGAAGACCACCTTTCCGAGACATTGGAATTGATAGAGGGAATAAATGAAATCAGTTAAACAAGACACAAGACTGAAACGATGTAAATGAAAAGAACAACCAAAAAGGAAATGATGTATAATTTTATATGTCAAGCTTGGCCCTACAGAAAAGCTGAGAAAATATACCTCACTTTCGTCTTTGAAGATGGTGGGGGACGGGGACTGTGGGTCCGGAATATTGCAAATACTATTAAGAATGAGGATGGATTAATTGGTTTTGCTGAACTTTTTTTCTCTCTCTCCTTTTCATTCTTTGTCAAAAGGGATGGCTTGATAGGACAGGGACATATATAGAAATTAAAGTTATGTAAAAAAAAGTTATGTTTTTACCTAACAAAAGGTACTAGTAAAAAATGTTTTAACAAATACATGCTCCCACATCTCCCCCATCAGGAATATTCTGCCCTTAAGTCCTCAACATGCCTCATAAAGATTTTAGGCTCAAGGACACTCTGGACTTTTCACTGGTTTTTTTTTAACCTGATCTTGAAGACTTATGGTTAAAAATCTCTTTTTAAAAGTTTAACTGATGTCTTTAAAACAATATTACTATTACTTTCCCCTATACTGCTTCCCCTGCCAATTAAAACTCCTTTGTAACTAAGAAATTCAGTTAAACAAATCAGACAAATTAACCATATCTGACAGCATGGGTCTTAATCTGCACCTATAGTCCACTACCCTTCCACCAAAAGTGGGGACAGCTTCTTGTAAAGATGAAAAATAAATAAGGCCACTCAAGAACCTGCTAACTGTACACATTACTCTGCCCACACATCATGTTAACTAGCACCCAACATAACTTACAAGGATTTCACTGGCAACTAAACACATTTTATTGGAAATGCCATTGATTCTTTCCATTTAAATTACATTATGGGACAGCTAGGTGGTACAGTGAGTGGATAGGGCACTGGCCCTGCAGTCAGGAGGACCTGAATTCAAATCTGGCTTTAGACACTTACTAGCTGTGTGATCCTGGATGAGTCACTTAACTCCAACTGCCTCCCCCCCCCCCAAAAAAAAAAAGATTTAAAAATTACATTGTTTCACCATCATTTATCTGGAGTTAAGATTGGTCAATGTATTGATCTGAGTTCTAAGGTTTTTTAATGGAAACAAGTTTCTCATTCCACAATAAATCCACCCCCCTCAAGGCATTTAAATGGATCTATACCACAACTTTCCTGCCCACTTCAGCTCAGTAGAGAGTAGACAAGGACAAAGAGGCCAAGGCTATGGCTTCATTCCCTGAGTGGCTCCGGTGTTTTTGTTTTGTTCCTTGGTTACAGGAGGGGGAGTGGGGGTCTGCTAGTAAATGTTTAACAACAGGATGGGGGGGGAGAGGGAAAGGAATATATATCCATGATACACTTTTTAGTTTAATCTGCACTAGTGACATTTATTTGATCACTTTCTCAAGTATATACGATCGACAGTACAGTAAATCAAGCCCTGATTTGTAGCTTTTACTAATTTCCAAGGTATAAATCCTCACACTGAAAATTTAATCAATAGCCTTTGAGAGGGAGTATGACCTGGCTTCAGTATATACCCTGGTGTGTGTGTGTGTGTGTGTGTTTGTATATCTACAATACATATAAAATTTATGTACATATACATATACATATACATATTGTTCCTTAAACTCTGTGCTTTTTATAACTGCACATCCTTGGGCAGGAGGGGGACTAGGCAAGAGAGGATACATGTGTCAATGCAAATCCATCAACCATTACTAGGAAAGTAACTTTGGAATGTCTGTTCAGGTGTTGGGAGATCAAAAACATCATGAGTATGCACAACAGCCATAACACTCTGACAAAAGGCAATCACAACTTCATGAAACTTTCATGAAAATGAGGTGCATTACAGGAGCAACGGCCACACATATAGAGCCTGAAGTGTTCACAATCCACAGAGAAGTTTGCATTTTTATAACAGCAAGACAGAGAAAGGAAAAGATACCAGAAATCTCCACTGAAAGGAGCACAGCATGGGAGCGGGTAAGGTGAAGTAAAGCTGGGAAAAGGACAAAACCCCTCCTGAAGGGGAGGAGCAAGAAGATAGCAAAAGCCTCATTCTATCCCCTGGGAATGGCTGCACTATGACGATAGGATGGTGTGCTTGTCTACAGGGTCCCAGCTGTATAAGCAGTTTCTCAGCCTAGTGTAGACCAACTGGCGCCTGTCTTGACTCCCAAGGACACACAGGGAGTCCACTTTGAGATGCAAATAATAAATCATGTCAGCTGGGGGAGGAAGGGGCTTCATCCTTGACACAGTCAGGGTCTCCTGTATACATTATATCCAGTGTTTGTGGAAAATACGGCAACTCAGAAAGATAAGTTCAGGGGATCCCTTAACAAACAGTTCTTAGTGACCATACACAGATCCCTGGCTCCAATGTCACAAAAAGGTGATCCCACTGCCTTCAAAGTAAAACTCTCTGTTCCTTGAAAAGAGAGGGCAAGTGGCCTACAGACAATTAATTGCAAATTCAGAACTAGAATCTAGGTCTCCTGGTTCTCAGGTCAGTGTTTTTCTATTTACAAATTTTTATTTTTATTTGGAACTTAGTAAACACCAAATAATACAGGTATTTCCATATAAGTAGGACAGGAAAAGTGGTATGAGAATTACAGATCTCTATTATATAGTTTGCTTTTCTTTTTTAAATATCTACGTACATAATAAATTCAACACATAACTTTCAAAGCTGTCTTGCTTGTATGTTATTCTTTCTGGCTTTCCTTCTGTGTATTTCAAAAATGCTTGAATGACTCTTTTTTCTTTCTTTTCCTTTTCTTTTTTTTGGATACCCTTTCCTTCACACCACCCCTCATCCGCCTCCACTGGAAAAAAAAAGAATTAAGCACTTATAACAAATATGAATAATTAAACAAAACAAATTCCCACACTGCAAGACAGGGCTCTTTGAAGTGCATTGTGATTCTTCAGGATCTGTAACCATACCACTCAACATTGTCCCTAAAGAGGCAGTGTGGTTCAGTGGACTGAGTACCAGACTTAGGAGTCAGAAGAATTGGGTTTGAGTTCTGGCACTGAAACTAGCCTCACAAAACTAAGATAGGCCTAACTCCTTTGAGCCTCCATTTCCTTCTATGTATAGGGATAGGGACTACATCTGTGATTCCACTGGGATAGGGTATTCTGGATCAGGAAACTCCCTCTACCAATGTGGGTAGCACCTTCTCTGTAACTTACAGCCTTAGAGTTGCCCAGGCCACTGGGGGCGTGGGGGTGGGGAGTGCCTAGAGTCACACAGATAGATAGCATGTGGCAGATGCTGCATGTCAGCCCAGATCTTCCATGCTTTCTCTCCATGCACATGAAATGGGGATGGTGCCAGTGAAACTACTTATCTTGCAGGATTTGTAATCAGAAAAGTATCACGTTTGATATAAATGCAAGTTATTATTATTACCTGTCAGAGCTGAGGTTCAGGCCTGTGTCATAGGCTCTTGCCACAAGGATCATAGAATGCCTGTCACCTGCTTCTGCAGCCTTCAGTAAGTAATCAAATCCTTTTGTTCTGTTCTCCTCTGATTCCTAACGAACACAACCAAAAATATTATTTATTTGTGTATATATATGATCTTTCTGTCTGTCTTTCTCTTTTTTCCTTCTTCCTATCATGTTTTAAGAAGGAACCTCTAGGAATCTTGCAGATCAAGCTTTTTCTTTTTTAATGAAATTAAATAAACATTATTAGCCACTCCAAGCACTGTGCCTGGGAGTAGGAGAGACTTGACTTTGAATCTTGCTTCAGGAATTTGCTAGCTGCATGGCCCTGGGAAAGCCATTTACTTTTATAGGCCTCAGTTTCTTCGTTTAAAAATTGAAAGAAGATACATCCAATGGCTTCTAAGATCTCTTTCCAGCTCTAAATTTATGATGCTATGATCTCCAATATGCAATGCTGGACATTGATTATAATCTCCTTGCTGAATCGGCTACAAATACATGTCTGGAAGAGCAGGCCCCCTCTTTTTATGATACTACATCTATTTTGGTGCATCAGGCAGGGAGCATGGCAATCTTGGCCTATTTGTCGCTAAGACAAAAAAAGAAGACCGTGGAGAGAAGATGTGGATAATGGAGTAGTATACTTGAGAAGAAACCTGCCAAATTCAAGTGATCCGCCTTCCCTCAGCACAAACAGTACTTATGGTGATTTTCTACACCCAGTATCCGGCCTTGGCTTAAAAACCTGATGATCTCATGTTGCCAAAACTGTCATCCCTCTTTCTCATTCAGAGCTCCTCTGCCAAAAGGACTTACTGCATTTGCTGCTTCAGAAGCCAGGCCATTTCCATTACTTCATGGAGAGAAATACAAGATATAAACCCTCTCAGTTGCTAATACCTTCCTTTCTAAGGCTACTTCCATCTACTCTGCATTTAACACACACACACACACACACACACACACACACACACACACACACACACTGATTTATGTATATGTCATATGACCATTAGAATGTAAGCTCCTTAAGGGTAGGGCTTGTTCTTGCTTTTTCCTCCCCTCTGAATCCTCAAAGCATGGCACACAGAAAGTGCTTAATAAATGCATGATGACTGATTGATAAGGCACTTACTAGTTGTGAGGGAGATCCCTTTGGAAGTTGCATTCACTTGCTCTGTGTGTTCATTAGGGTGCTGTCCAGATAAGTGCCATAGTTGTTTTTAGGCAAATAGAAGTGCTCAATGTTTCTCCAAGCAGCATGCCAAGACATATTGGTCTTTTGACATCTTATCTGGTGGTGTATAAACCAGTTAGGCTTTTCCTCACAACTCTCCCTTTGGCTTCCTTTATCCACAAATTTTTGGTCAATAAAATGTATATTTTCCCCATGGCAAATCAAAAAATTTACAGGCATGCTACACAATGTAAAAAAGGCTGAGAAGCAAGATGGTGATTATCACCTCTTTTGGTTTACAATACACCTAGTCATAGAGGAGAAAAAGTCCCTCCCATCCAATCATATTCCATGTGCCCAGGAAGCTAAAAGCACAGAAGAGAGAGTGCTGGACCTTTTAGAAGTCAGGAGGAACCTGGGTATAGATCCTGCCTTTGACACCTAAATAGGTGTGGCTTTAATTCCCCAGTCTGATAAATGGTAAGAGGATATGAACAGGAAGTTTTCAGAAGAAACCAACAGTCACATGAAAAAATGTTCTAGATCATTACTGAATAGAGAAAAGCAAATTAAAACAACTCTGAGGTACCCACTTCACACCTATCAGATTGGCTAATATGACATAAAAGGAAAATGACAAATGCTGGAGAGGATGTGGAAAAATGGGAACACTAATGCACTGTTGGTGGAGTTGTGAACTAAACCAACTATTATGGAGAACAATTTGGAACTAAGCCTGTAGAGCTATAAAACTGTGTATACCCTTTGATCCAGTAAGACTACTACTAGGTCTGTATCCCAAAGAGATCAAAGAAGAGGGAGAAGGACCTATTTGTATAAAGATATTTATGGTAACTCTTTTTATGGTGGCAAAGAATTGGATGCCCATCAATTGGGGGATGGCTGAACATGTTGAAGTATATGATTATGATGGAATACTATGGTGCTATAAGAAATGATGAGCAAGGGCAGCTAGGTGGCACAGTGAGTAGAGCACTGGCCATGGAGTCAGGAGGACCTGAGTTCAAATCTGACCTCAGACACTTGACACATGTACTAGCTGTGCGACCTTAGGCAAGTCACTCAACCCCAATTGCCCTGCCAAAAACAATAAATAAATAAATAAAAGAAAGAAATGATGAGCATGATGATTTCAGAAAAACCTGGGAAGACTTATATGAACTGATGCAAAGTGAAGTAAGCAGAACCAGGAGAGCACTCTGCAGAGTAAAAGCAATATTGTAAAGATAATAAACTCTTGTGGAAGACTTAGCTACTCTTAAACAATACAAGGATCTAAGACAATTTCAAAGGACCTCGGATGAAAAATGCTATCCACCTCCAGAGAAAGAACTGATGGAATCTGAATTCAAAGTGAAGCATACTTTCTTCACTTTCTTTATTTTTATTGTTTTATTGTGTTCTTTCACAATGTAGCTAATAAGGAAATTGTTTTGCATGACTTCACACATATAATCGATATAAAATTGTTTGCCTTCTCAAAGAGGGGGACAGGGCAAGAGAAAGGGAGAGAATTTGGAACTTAAAATTTTTTTTAAAATGAGCACTAAGATTTTTTTTACATGTAATTAGTAAATATTTAATGAAATAAATACAAATAATTAAAATGTTAAGAAATAGTTGCAGCTTTACAAGTTGCAGTTTCCTTATGTATAACTGTGTAATGATAGCAGCCACTTCACCAGGACCTTACAGTGTGGATTTGAGGATCAAATGAGACAATGTGCTTTGCAAATTTTTAAGTGCTATATAATTGCTAGCTATTACTGTTGTGGTTGTTACTGTATCAAAAATTATCTTATCAACAGTCAAGTACAGTATGGTGGTGCATGCTCTCCTGTGAACCTTGCTATGGGAGAAGCTGAACCTGGTAAATCACTTGAGCTCTAGAGTTCTGAGATGCTGTGAGATAAAGCCAATCAGGTGCCCATACCACGCTAATATGGTGAGCCCCTGGAAGGGGAGAAGGGGTGTCTTAGGCTGCCTAAAGCGGGCTAGACTGGCCCAGGCTGGAAATAAAGCAGGTCAAAGTGTCCATGATCAGTAGGATTGGGCTGGTGAGTAACTGCTGTACTTCCTGCCTGGGTGAAATAGGGAGACTAAATCTCCCAAAATAACTGACTAAAAGAGGTGACACTGCCACCCATAAGTCAATGGAGCTGTTACCATAGCAACAGCTACATTCAGGAATCATCCCCTTGGTCCTGGCCCGACCATCTCTTACCATTAAGGAGACATCAGATAGGATATGGTGGGGGAGCTGGGAGTACATGAGCCCGAGCCCCACAATGGCCTCAAGCTCCCCCAGGTCTGCTGCATGTTCCAGGTGGAAGACAGCTGACTCTTGATCCCAGGGCTGGTCTTTCTCGCAAAAGCGCCCTCCTTCATGGTAACGCACCATGGCCAGGTGAACCTGCCACACAGACAACAGTATCAGTCTGGAGGGCCTATGAGGAGGCAGCTTGACAGCTGCATCTAATAAGGTAACTCATCCCTACTGAGATAGCACATGGAAGTCAACCTGCAAGAGATAGTGATTAGCAAAGGAGCGGTGTTGAGTCTTTAGAGAAATCGCTTATGATAAGTGCTAGATGGGCAGATTCCCTTTGGTGTGATGCAAAAGATCTTTCCCCCTTTTTGTTTCTCTCAAATGCACATCACCAATACCTTCCCCAAAATGGACTTCCCGATTTTCCTTTCAAGGTCCAGATCATTAAGTCTCTGCATTTCCACAGCAACACAGGATGGCCTCTGGAGGTGAAGCCTGGCAGAGTTATAGAGATTCCATTTCTCCACACTGACCTGGAAGAAGAGAATGTAATACAGCATTTACCTTTGAAAGAGGAGAGATGCTCAGGGAGTTAATGCATTTCACCTTCACCTGGCTGGTGAAACCTCAGCACAGAAGACACTGCTTCACAAACACCCTGGGTTAGTACTGGGAAAAGGCAAGCGCTAGGTTCATATGGCTGTTGCAGACTTACACCACTCCATTCCTAATCACCCTTAACACAGCCACTTCAGCTAACATGGAAAAAGATGGAACATTTTAGCAACTGACAAAAACATTTGGCAATCCTGAAAGCAGCCACTGTATAAAGACTCTACAGACTTGGGACAAGACCAATCAGGGAATAACTCCAAAAACCAACACCAAATAAGCTGTCTCAGTTTTATAACCACTGATGACTTTCAGCCAATTTCTCTTGCATTCCATTTTTTAAAAAATAAGAAATAAATCACCATAAAGGCAATAGCAGTAAAAACAATTAGCAAGATTCTCAAATCAAATGGTAATGGGCTAAACTGAAATCAACTCCATTTTTCTTGGTCACTATTTGGCCCAGCAGTTAAAAAACGAGATAGACATTTGAAAGGAAAAAGAGATAGTTTATGATCTAGGCCAACAAGCTGGGGAGGCCAAGTTTTAGAATGGAACCAGCCCACTAAAGTATGTGTTGGATGAGGTGCAAAAGGTAGGAAGCAACAGAGGAAATTAAAATCTCAAGATGGGATCCACTTAAGACAGTGAGTCCCTAACAGACTTAAAAATTAACTTGTGGAAGATTAGGTTTATTTCTCACCATTCCCATACACAAACTCTCCATTGGTCTATTTGCTGTCCCTCAAAGATGCCTTTATTCACAATATTTTCCCCAGATGGGGATTCCTATCCTTGCCACACACTCAGATCCTACCCATTCCTCAAAACCCACATCTCTTTCCTTTCCTACCAAAGTGGGAAACCATCTTTAACTCCTCTTAACTTCCATAGTTCTTAAACATTTGCTGTCCTATCCTGTTATCTTTTCATGTATCTTGTCTCCCCCCAAACTAGACCATATGCTCCTTGAGGATAGCAAGCATGTCACAACCTTTGTGTCCTTCACAGAGCCTTGCTCTGCATGCATATGGTCTCAATAAATACTTGTCACAATACCTTTCCTTTGAGAAAAAGAACTAATGGGGAAAAATGACCCAATGTAGAGGTGCCCCTGTAAACCAGAGAGTACTGGTTATGTGAAAGGGAATGGCCAGTGGATAATCACAGCTGATATATAGCAGATTCCAGTTTACGAAGCACTTTTACACACAGGACAAGAAGCAATTCTTTATGAAGAAATAGTGTTATTTACCCTTCCATAACTGCCCAGACTGTCTTCATCAGATTCATACTGTTTCCGGTTGCCATTTGATTGGGCCTAGATAAAGGCAAAGATTTATACGATTCAAATCATGTATCTCTTCTCCTCTTCCTGCCTCCCACCTTTAATGTTCCATTTGATCTGGAACTGGATGAACCATCTGTGACTGAGGCTTGTTCAAAAGCCACGCCTTTTACTTCTTCCCATCCCCGAAAGAAACCAGATTAGCTGGTTCTCTGTCTGAATCACCCTTGGGTAAACCACATTTATTCCTTGACCCAGGAATAACATTCTGTTATTATTTTAACTTATATCCATCGTTCCAAGGTCAGACCATGGAAACTAAGGCTCTTCTAATGATACATCCTCAAGAGGGCAGCCACTCTTGAACAAAGCCTTGTCGCCAGGATGCCACTGGAGTTGTAATGAAGAGCTAGCATAGTCCACCTAGGCTTGCATTAGATATTAGATCTGGAAGGGACTGTAGGACTGGAGGGATGGTACAGTACAAAGAGCACCAGCTCTACAGAGGACCTAGTTTCAAATCACAACTCTGACACTTAGTACCTGTGTGACTGTAGGCAAGTCACTTGACTTTTCTGTTCAACTGTTCTTGTCATGTCTGACTCTTCATGACCCCATTTGGGGTTTTGTTGGCAAAGATACTGGAGTAGTTTGCCACTTCCTTCTCCAGCTATATAATTGTTAGCTACTACTGTTGTTATTACTGTATCAAAAATTATCTTAACAATAGTCAGGTGCAGCATGGTGGTACAGGCCCTCCTGTGAACCCTTCTCTGGGGGAGGCTGAGCCTGGTGAATTACTTAAGCTTTAGAGTTCTGAGATGCTGTGGGATAAAGCCAATCAGGTGTCCATATCATGTCTGGAACTAATATGGTGAGCCCCTGGCAGGGGAGCAGTGGGGAGAGAGATGACACTTAGGAAGAAACTGAGGCCAACAGGGTTAAGTGACTTAACCAAGGGTAAGGGTCCAAGGCTAGATTGGAACTCAGGAAGGTAAATCTTCCTGATTCCAGGCCAAATGCTCTATTCATGATGCCTAGATGCCCAACTTCTCTGGGTGGCCTCAATTGCAACAGGAGAGGATAGAGACCTCAATGGTCCCTCTTCCAATTCTAGACCTATGATCTTATTATCTAGTCCAGTTCCAAAAAAACAAGCTTCACATAATAGAGATTCATATTTTCAGGTATATTTTCTCTTTCTGTTTATATATGTACATATACATATGTCTGTATGTATGTCTGTATATGTATACACATACAGATACACAAACACACATATGTATATACATACATACACATACAGACATATATATATATATATATATGGAAACGTTGTAAAACAAACAATTTTGAAAGATTTGAGAACTCTGATCAACCACAATTCCAAAGGACCGTAGAACAATGAATAAGACTACCCACAGACTACCCACTTTTTGACAGAGAGGTGAATGAGTAAATACACAGAATATACAGAATGAGACACATGTTTTTGGATATGGCCAAGACAGGAATTTGTTTTGCTTGACTGTATATTTCTTATGATGAGAATTTTGCTTTTGTTTGTTTATTCTTTAGTGAAGTGGGGGAGATAAAAATGAGATAAAATAAATACTTGATAACTGAAAAAATTAACAAAAAAATAAATAAAAACAATGCAGTTGGAGATGCTAGTTTTATATGATATTTAAGTTCAGGATATTTTTTAAGTGAAAAAAAAAGATTAGTCCAGTTCCCTCATTTTATAGACAAGGAAACAGAGGCCTAAAGATAGGTGACTTCTGGATTCTACAGTCTGTTCTCCAATTGCAACATAAAATTTGACTGTTACCTGGGACAAAAAACATCTTCCTGCCCCCCCCATAAGACCCCACTCTTTTTATTTTCCTGCCAAAAGAGGAAGCAATGAAAGATGCTAGGAAATAAGGGGACAGGATATCAGCAACTCTATTGATACACGCACTCAGTCCCTACTTTTTCTCCCATCGCCTTGTTCATTTTTGTGACTCAAATCTCAGGCTTTTAAAGCTAGAAGGAAATCTCAGAGACCATTTAGTCAAAGCCTTTTTCATGAGTTAAAATGTTTGGCTTGAGTTGCATTGACTGTGAATGGCACTCTGGTCTCCTGACCCAAACACAAAGACTGAAGTCAGAGGCTCCCAGGTGTCCTGACTTTGGGTCAGCAATGGATTTCAGAGGGGAATGGGCCTGAGAGCTAACTCTGAAATAAACAGTCCCTTTCCTAGTCTCTGCCCAGAAATTACTGCGACAGAGAATCGTCACTACCAGGAAAGAGGGTAGTGCCTGGTCAGAGGAGTATCTGTCCAGGTTGGATCTGACTACTGATGAAGGAGGGGCAGGAAATCCACCTAAAAAAGTGGTGGTGGGGGGAATACCCTCCACTTTTTCACGTTGTTTCTTCCCCTTCAAAAGGGGAAGGCTTTTAGCTTAAGGAAGGCACATATACCCAAACTTTTAGGAAACGGAAAAACTTTTGAAAACAGTCATTTCTCTATTCCTATCCAAAGATAAGAAGGAAATAGCAGTCCATGGGGCAACAGGGGATATTTCCATACCCCAAAAGGCTTCCTTACCCTGTCTCGGGGATCTATGTCTTCCAGTTCGTTCCTCTTTTCACTGGGGTATCCACTGTCCCCACCATTCTCAGAATCCTGTGGAGACAGGTTGGCACTGGTGTTCATGGGAGTCTTCTTAGGGTGGAACCCCAGGAAGCACTGATAACCTTGGGCAGGCTCAGCATTGTGCACCTTCCCTTGGTACATTCAAGGCATTTTGTATCCCCCTGACCCAATAGGGGTGTCCTTATCCATTTTACAGATCAAGAAATCAAGGCAGGTTAAAAAGGATACAAAAGAATCTTTCTTACCTATATCCAAGTCACATGATACATGAAGAGTTGAGAAAAAAAATATGGAAGCCCTGGCAATGTGTTCACCATTTTCAACCCTGCACTATATTTCAGAGAAACCTGGGAGGATATGTTTGAACTGATGCAGAGTGAAGTGAAAAAGAACCAGAATAATTTAAACCATAACAGCAATATTGTGAAGACAAACAACTCTGAAAGACCTCAGAACTCTGATTAACACAATGACCAACCAAAAATCCAGAGGGACTCATAATGAAACATACTACCCACGTTCTAATATGGAAGTGATGGACTCAGAATACAGATTGAGACATGTCTATTTTCTGACACAGCCAATACGGGAATTTGTTTTGCCTGACTATATGTTAGTAATGGGGTTTTTATTTATTTATTTTAGCTATCTCAGCTGGGGGAAAGTGAGGAGGTAGGAGGTGGGAAGGAAAGAATATAGATATGAAAATAAAATTTAATTACTCGCATCCTATAGCTGTATGTTTGTAGGGGTCTGTGTGTAGTAGGCACTACATGTGTAGGTATGCTTGGTTAACTCCATACACTATCAGCTGCCACTAGGAAGTCACGAAGATGATTGTCCTGCATTATAGCACTAGACATAGAGGTTGAAAATTATCAAACAATAACTGCTGTGTCTAGATGAATTAAAACTGGGTATGAATCTTATACACAAAAAAGAAGAATGCTGCTGATTTGAAGCATATTACCAACTCAGGTCCCTGGCCCTTTTCTAATGGGCTTAATTAATAGACCTGCCATCCTTTTGTCTTTGAGGGGAAAGAAAAAACCCAACCAAAACCCTTCTATCACCATTTCTATTAGAATTTGAGATGAACCACCCCCCTTTCTCCTGTTTATGATCCTTGCCCCCTCCACCACACACAGACACAGAAAGTAGAGTATATGTATACATTAATGGAGCATAGATGTTCACTGCTTTAAAAGCTGACCTTTCACACTCAATTTGGAGACCCTGGTTGACCAATTTTGCATCTGAAGAGGTATAACTTGGTTCTTTATTCACTTGACTTATTCCACCCTCACTCCTTGTCCTTCTCTACCTTTCTCCTGCTCCTCACCACCTCTGGTCTCGGACAACATTTGGTTCCTTTAGACCCCAAGCCAACAGCTTCCACAGACTACTCAGAATTTGACTGCTTGTCTGACAAGCAGTCATACTCACTCGACGGTTATCCAGGTGATCGTGGTCTTTGTGCCCCAGGTTATCAACGTCACTGAATTGTGGCCAGTCTAGGAAGGGAAGCATGAATGAATGAGTGAATGAAAAAACATTTATTTTGTGCTTTGTATGTACAAAGCACTGTGATTAAGTGAAATAAGAGAATAGAGAAATAAGAGAATTTCTGCTGTTCTCAAGGGAATTCACATTCTTATGAGGGGAGAAAATTTAGAAGGATTTCAGCTGTGAGTCGTATGGAAAAGCCCAGGGGTCTTTCCAATGACAGGTAACCAGATTTAAGCTTCCTAAAGAAATCACATGTGTCATGGAAGTGGTGATGTAAACCAAAATGTGTGTGAGGGCCTAAGGCAAGGACACAAAACTCTAACGCGGCATCTCTCTTCCAAAGAATTTTTAAACCATGATGATGCTTAAGATAGAAACTGAAAGGCAGTATGGCGTAGCAGACAGAACGCTGGCCTCGGAGTCGGGAGACCCGGCTTCCAAGTGCTGCCTCTGACATAAGCTAGCTGTGGAATCATAGCCAAGTCACTCAACCTCTCAGTGCTTCCGGCAATTCTCTAAAATTGTAAGTTACAGAGGAGCTGACAATCTGCATCAGTGGAATGTGGAATTCACACCAGGAGTTCCCTACTCCAGTGAAATCACCAGTCTTGTCAGAGAACAGAAAACTCAATCATCTGCTAAAAGGGTAAGTAAATGGGACTTAACAGTCAAAGGATGTTTCATAGCCAGTAATGACTGGCCACTGTCTGAATCTTGTCTTGAAGACAGGACAAAAACAAAATTGGCTTAATATTCCAACATAAGGAATTCAAATTAGATTTTGGGAGATCACAGAATCATTTAACCTTCTTTTGATTCAGCTCTCCCATGTGTAAATGGGAATTCTAGCAGCACCAGGTTTTTGCAAGGATCAAATGAGATACTATACAGGGCATACCAGCTTAGACTTTTGGGACACCTTGAAAATAAAGAGTTTTCGCAAACCTTAAAACACTGTATGTACCAGCTATTATTATTACTGTCAATATGTATGTGGCCTTATTCTGTTGTTCTGATGTTTGTTTATGGGAGTTTAAACAGTCTGATCACATAACACTAAATAAAGCCTTCAAGACTCATTTAGCATAAGCCCCATGCAGTTCCTCAACCCAGCCATTCTTACTGCCTGGAAACCCCCGAAGGAGAGGCTTAGCCCACAGTCAGAATTGTGACTTACGGAGGTGGTCTATTCTCTGGCTGTGTGGTGTGAATGAAGGAGAGGAAGGGAGGGAGTCAAATGTCACATCGCTCATATTTTCATCTCCAGAGTTCTCCGAAAGGCGGGAAAGCAGTGGTGGACGGCTCCCTGAGAAAGTCCTCACCCTTGGGCTGCCACACTTTTCCTCTGTGCCCCGAACAAGGGTCTGAGCTGATTGCTTGGAAAGAATGTCAAGAGGGGAAAAAAACATTACATACAAAACTGGAAATACCTTCAAGGTCTTTCTTCTATAACACTAAACTCCCTAATAGTTGACATCTCCATATGCTCCCTTTAATGGATGACAAATCTTGGCTTCTGGAAATGATCTCAAATTAGTTTTCTGTGGGTCCCCTGGAGTTTTACAGCAAATGCCGTTCAACCACCACATCCTGGGTATGTCATATTCATGAAGACAGGCAGGTCACCTTTTATTATCCTTAACAGAATCCTAAGCCAAGATTCTCCAACATTTTCTAGTAGTCTATATAATATTTGTAAATAATATGAAAAGAAACATTGGGTCAGATAGAATTCTATACCTTTCTCTATTTACTTAGGCCACTATAAACAACATGATCATACCCCAGGCATACTCTCTCCTCCATGATCAATACCAATTATTCCAAGTCCCCTCTGGTCAAAAACTGGTCAAGAATAGAGAATGCCAGGTTGGTGGTCACAGTACCCAGAGGAGACTTAGCTCTGTGACACACCAGTGGCTTGGCATGCTGACGTCCCAAGTTGGGCAACAGGGGGCACCTACCAACAACTTTGTGTTCTGACTGACAGCATCCTTCTCCTTTGGTGAGAGGTCAAAGGGAGTGAGGCCCATGCTCTTGCAAATCCGGTTGCAGGCATGAGAATGGAAGAACAAGGCCATGCCTCGCACACCTATAAGCAGAAAGCCAACTGCAATGATTCTCACAGAGAAAAATCAGAGATGACTGCCCTACACCCCTTACCCCCAACTCTTCCTCCAGGCCAGTCCTTGTCCCTCTTTTCAATCCTGGGCGAAATAATTTAATCAACTCTGGAGTAAACCCTGAGGCAGAGCTGACCTGGCCCAGGGTGAACCCTTCCAGTATACCTTGGCCCTCTATAACCAATTTGGCCTTGCCTCCATTCTTCCCATCATTCTCAGGGATCCAAAGATATTATCAATGTTATCTTTATTCCTGTAAGGGACAGAATAATTTGCTGTCTTGCGGCCCCACTCTGACTCCTAGTGATTCTGAGACACAGACTGCTGAGGCCAAAGCTCCTGGTTCTCTCATGTTCATCCATCCACATAGTGACCCTATCACCCTTTCCTCAATTTCCCCTGTGCCTTCCGGAATCCCTGCTCTATCACTAACAAACTGCCAATCATTTTAGACCTCTGCCTGCCTTGAAATGACTTATCTGTGTACATGCTTGTTTCCCCTCAATGGAACGTAAGCTTCTTGAGGTCAGGGACCGTTTCGATTTGCCTTTGCATTTCTAGAGTCTAGTGTAATGCCTAGCACATGGCGGGCATTGAAATACTTACTGAACTGAATTGTTTTCTAAGACTAGAATACTGTTACGAACTGTTAGAGTACAAGGGGCAAAGGGAAGAAGATAAGAGTGCCAAGCCTGAAATCAGAAAGATCTGAATTCATATCCAGCCTCAGACATTGAGACCTTGGGCAAATCACCTAACCTCTGCTTACCTCGGTTTTCTCACCTATAAATAGGGGATAACAGGCTGAGCTAATATAATAAAAATGGCAATTCTACCTAAATTAATTTACTTATTCAGTGCCATATCAATTAAACTACCAAAAATTATTTTATAGAGCTGGAAAAAATAATAACAAAATTCATCTGAAAGAACAAATGGTCCAGAATATCAAGGGAATTAATGAAAAGAAATGCAAGGGAAGGTGGCTTAGCCATACCAGATCTTAAATTGTGTTATAAAGCAGCAATAATCAAAACCACTTGGTACTGGCTAAGAAACAGAGTGGTGGATCAGTAGAATAGGTTAGGTACACAAGACACAGTAGGCAATGACTATAGTAATGCACTGTTTGATAAACCCAAAGACTCCAGGTTCTGGGAGAAGAACTCACTATTTGACAAAAACTGCTGGGAAAACTGGAAAATAGTATGGCAGAAATTGGACATAAACCAACATCTTATACTATATACCAAAATAAAGTCAAAATGGGTACACGATTTAGATATAAAGGCTGATACTATAAGCAAATTGAGAAAGCAAAGAATAGTTTACCTGTCAGATTTATGGAGAGTGGAAGTATTTATGACCGAACAAGAGATAGAGAACATTATGAAATGCAAAATGGATGATTTTGATTACACTAAATTGAAAAGTTTTGGCACCAGCAAAGCCAATGCAACCAGGGAAGTAGAAAACTGGGAAACAATTTTTACAACCAGTGTCTCTGATAAAGGTCTTATTTCTAAAGTATATAGAGAACTGAGTCAAATTTTTAAGAATATAAGTCATTCCCCAATTGCTCAAAGGATATGAACAGGCAGTTTTCAGTGGAAGAAATTAAAGCTATCTACAGTCATATGAAAAAAATGTTCTAAATCACTATTGATTAGAGAGATGCAAATCAAAACAACTCTGAGGTACCACACCACACCTATCAGATTGGCTAACAGGACAAAAAAGGAAAATGATAAATGTTGGAGAAGCTGTGGGACAACTGGAACACTAATGCATTGCTGGTGGAGTTGTGAACTGATCCAACCATTCTGGAGAGTATTTTGAAACTATGCACAAAGGGCTATAAAACCCTTTGACCCAACAATACCACTTCTAGGTCTGTGTCCCAATTAGATCATAAAAATGGGAAAAGGACCCACATGTACAAAAATATTTATAGCAGCTCTTTATGGTGTCCAAGAATTGGATCGAGGGGATGCCCATCAATTGGGGAATGGCTGAACAAGTTGTGGTATATGAATGTAAGAACTGATGAGCAGGTCGACTTTAGAAAAACCTGGAAAGACTTATATGAACTGATGCTAAGTGAGGGGAGCAGAAACAAAACATTTTACACAGTAATATTAACATTGTGAGATGACTAGCTTTGATAGACTTGCTTCTTCTCAGCAATATAATCATCTAGGACAACTCCAAATGACTCATGATGAAAAATGCTATCCACATCTAGAGAAAGAACTGTGGAGTCTAAATGCAGATCACAGAATACTATTTGCTCTCTCTTTTTTTGTTTCTTCTTTCTCATGGTTTCTCCTATTGGTCTTAATTCTTCTTTACAACATAACTAATGTGAAAATATGTTTAATCTGAATATAGATGTACAGCCTGTATCAGACTGCATTCTGTCTTGGGGTTGGGGGAGGGGAGGGATGGGGAGAAAATCTGGAACTCAAAATCTTATGGAAGTGAATGGCGAAAACTAAAAATAAACAAACACATTTTTTTTTAAAATGGGGATAACAATAGCATAACCTACCTACCTTCCAGGGCTATCGTGAGGATTAACTAAAAATAACTGTAAAGTGCTTAGTATAGTACTTAGCACACAGTACGCAATATATAAAAGTTAGTTTTTTAAATTAATTTATTTTTAGTTTACAACATTCAGTTCCACAAGTTTTTGAATTCCAAATTTTCTCCCCCCGCCCAAGACGGCATGCAATCTGATATAGGCTCTACATATACATTCACATTAAACGTATTTTCACATTAGTCATGTTGCAAAGAATTATAACCAACGGAATGAACCATGAGAAAGAAGAAACAAAACAAAACAAAAAAGAGAGAGGCAAACAGTTTGCTTCAATCTGCATTCAAACTGTGTAATTCTTTCCCTGGATGTGGATAGCATTTTCCATCATAAGCCTTTTGGAGTTGTCTTAGAACCTTGCATTGCTGAGAAGAGCCAAGTCTATCAAAGTTAGTCATTGTACAATGCGTGTGTAATTGTGTACCATGTCCTCCTGGTTCTGCTCCCCTCACTCAGCATCAGTTCCCAGAAGTCTTTCAAAGTTTTTCTGAAGTCTGCCTGCTCCTCATTTCTTTAAAAGTTAATTATTATTGAAATAAACCAGGAAGTAGAGGAGTCAGATGTGAGGTCTAGCCTGGCTTTGAACTGCAATTAGCCATGTTTACCTGCTAGGCCTCAGTTTCATCATCTATAAAATGAGAGGATTGGGCTAAATCCTTTCAAAAGTCCTTTCCAGCTCTCACACTCCACAATTCTTGCAACAAACCCAGAATTCAGGGTTCAGGGAAGCACATGTTTGGTGGAAATTAACACAGTTTCCTGACCTACCTAGGTTGCCATCTCCAAAGTCTGAACCCGTCTCTGTATGGATCTGTGGGTCAGTGTAGAGATCTCCCACTCCCTGAATGTCCACTACAATCAGCTGATGGCCAGAACGTTCGAAGGTGAAGTGGCTGAAGGCCTGGGGGAGTGGGACAAGAATTCAACACAAAGGGTAAGAAGCAGCCTGGCTCTGGGGCACAGTGACATTTCTGCTCATTTCCTCCAGCTCTGCCCTTGGCACAATGGCTCATTTAAAACAGCCCAACTTAATGTCATAAGGGTTGCCAATGTGTCTGATCTATAAAGGTCTATCTCTGAACTTCAGGACTTGGGTTCACCAACTTTAACAGGCCTCTTTGGCAGGAACCTGATGTTTAGCCCCAGTGGCTTGTCAAATAACATAAATGGAGAACAAAGGCACTGCATTTAAAATGATTAGATGTGAAGTTTGATAAAAGCTGAAAGACTCCATATAAGGGTGGGTGCCCTGGGAGGATTTTACTCCTTAACCTGGGAAAATGAGTTGGCTTGAGACTAGCTGAATTTCATTAGAACAAATAAACACAGATCATGCAGATGAGAAAGGTCAAATTTAATATCTGGATTAAAAACAAAACAAAACACCATCCACTATCCCCGCTTAAAACAGAATTTGACAGTGCTCTGGCCAAACATCAAACTGGAGAGATAATATCTAAAGGGAACTCTTCTGAGGGTTGGAGTACAAACTATCAGATGTGCTTCAGTCTCACCTGTGGGGTTAGGCGGATGTTGTCATCCCGGACGAAACCCGAATTGGAATTATATTTGATGTATTTGCCTTCAATATAGTGTTCCAGGTGAAAAAGGGGCTTGTCTGCCCGGTCCTTCAGCTCGATGATGCACATCTGCATAATATCCACCTGGCAGAGAGGGTGGAGAAAGGTGGCAAATCAGCATCCTTCCCTCTTCCCACCTGTCGGAGCCAGGCCTGGGCTTTCAGGTCTGGCTTCACCAAACTGACTGAGAGAGAACACGAGCTCAGTCTCTGGGCGCTCCTTGCTCCATAAACAAATGAAGATTTCTTTGAAAACAAAATTTTTCCTTTATGATCCCAAAATCACAAAATGTGATTAATAATAGCGTTAATATAGCGCTTTAAAATGTGCAGATTTTTATCTCATTTGAACCTCACAATCTTGGGAGGCAGGTGCTATTTTATTATCATTCCCACTGGACAGATGAGGAAACTGAGGCAGATAGAAGTTAAATGACTTGTCCAGGGTCACAAAGCTAATAAATGTCTGAGGCTGAACAGGAACTGGGGTCTTCCTGACTCTAGGTCCAGTACTCTACTATAGCAGCCGGGGTCATGGCTCTAGAGCTGAAGTGAACCCCAGAGGCTACCTATTCCTTCCTCTCATCCTTTACTTCTACAGACGAGGAAACTAAGGCACAGAGAGAGGTAAATTGACATGCTCTAGGTCACTTGGCAGAGCTTAGACTTAAACCCTGGCCTGCACTTCCGTGTCCAGCCAGAGGATGAAGCGGATAGGGCTGGGGGCCTGGAGTCAACAAGAACCGAGTTCAAATTCAGCTGTGTGACCCTCGGCAAGTCAGTTAACCTCTGCCTCAGTTTCCTCAACTGTAAGACAAGGATAATAATAGCACCTACCTCCCAGGACAGTTGTAAGGATCGGATGAGACAATACTTGTGAAGTGCTTAGTACAGGACATATCAGGTGCTTATTAAATACTTGTTTGTTTCCTTCTACTATGCCACACTCTTGTTCTTTACTCTCTTCCCACCCCTATCCCCATTCCCCCATTCTTGAATCTATTCACTAGCCCAACACTGAAGCTGGTGGCTTGGGGTGAGCCAGCACACCTGCTTGGGGGGCTTGTGTCGGTTATATTCCTCGCCCCAGAGTTTGGCCTCCATTTGCAGGCGCACATCCTCGAAGTACACGTCTCTGTTCACAGGCTCGATGTACCTCTTTGCCACGTAGTTGGAAGCACCTTTCCAGTGTTGAGTGTGCAGGAAATTAGACAGCTTTTTCCTGAGGGGGAATAATAGACAAGGAAGTAGCCTGGGGCCCCAGGGCATGGCCGAATCCATGGCTTTGTAAGGGACCATCTCCCAGTCCCTTTCACAGACTGACCTCAGAAGCCCACCTTGGCTGCACTTTCAAAGGCCAAATGGTGTGAACTCAGGAGGCCTCACACCACAAATGAAAGGAAAGGGGGTGGTGTTTCCCTCTTCACAACTAAGTTCCCAATTGGAGACCTCCCCTTTGCTCAGTCCCCCTTCTACAGCCAACTGATGAGGTAGCCCAACTTTCACTCTTCCTATGGGGCTATCTATGGGCCTGGCAAATTCTGCCTAAGGTTCACCCCCTCTCCTCAAGAACTGACTCAAAGTTCCCCAGAGTGTCTGAGGTTAGTCAATCACTCAAGGAAGCATTTATTAAATGCTTACTGTGGATCCAGCTGTGTGCTAAGCTCTGGAGAGAGAAAAAAGGCAATAAACACTGTCTTTACACTCAGGGAGGTTGCATTTTAATGAGGGAGATAAGAAAGGCAATAAACATAGTACCTGCCCTCAAGGAGTTTACATTCTAATGGGGAAAATAACTTGTAAATAACTAAATTTATACAAGATAGATACAGAACAGTTGGAAAGAAATTTCAAAGGGTAAGGCCCTAGCAGCACCTGGGGGGAAAGGGGGGCGACCTGGAAAGGCCTCTACCAGAAGATGAGATTTGAGCTGAGCCTTAAAGGAAGCCAGAGCAAATCAAGAAGTAGAGGTTATGGGGAGGAGCATTCCAGTACAGTGGAGTACCAAGGCAAAGAAATCAGATGCTGTATTCAAGGAGAGTACAAGTAGGCCAGTGGAGGTGGATTGTAGAATTCATGGAAGGGAGTAAAGTATAAGAACACCATGGGTCAGCTAAGTGGTGCAGTGAATAGAGCACTGGCCTTGGAGTAGGAGGACCTGAGTTCAAATCGCCTCAGACACTCGACATACTTACTAGCTGTGTGACCTTGGGAAAATCACTTAACCCCAAATGCCCTGCCTTCTCCCCTCAAAAAAAAAATTATAAATACAGGACAGGAGCAGGCTATTAAGAGTTTTGAGGAAAACAACAGACCCCATATATATCCCACCTCCAAAAGTGACAAGGTCTGAGACTAGAGCAATATCCCCAAGCTCTGCTCCCTTTCCCCTCCACCCTTCATCCTCATCCCTAACCAGATTAAATATACTGAGGAACTCCAATCTGAAAGAGGTCTGGCTAGATAGACATCCTGCCCTTATGTTTTCATCAACTAGAAAGAAATCTGGAATACCAATACATACAGTAGGGCCCTTTACGGTGAGGGGGAAGGGATGAGCTTTGGTCTAGTTGCAAAGCATTTGGTTTGAGCCACTTACGTCCTGAAACACTCCCGCATTGCTCCACGTCCAAAGGGCTGCAGACAAAATAGAGTGGGTTCATTACGAATTGTGTGGAGCAACCATCTTCTTCCCAGGATCAATCCTGGTGTGCCATGCCAGATATCTGAGACTCAGTATCACCCACACCCCTTCTGCTCCCCACCCCAATCAAAAAGCGCTCTCCCCACCAACTCTAAGACCCTTCAGTTCGCCCCCCTCTCCCGTTTGTATCAACTCTGTTTCCTTCAAGGGCTGAAGACTATCCAGTTGAGACTGGAGTCCCCTAGAAAGAAAATGGATATCTGACGTCTTCTCCCACAGAGGATACAGAGAAGTTATACAGTAGGCTAAGGCCTTGGGGGAAGGCTAGAGAGGAGAGAAAGAGAGGGGCTGCTATTGGCTTTAGTGGGGTGAAAGGTTGAATGGAGGAGAGGGTAGGCTAACAAATACTCAGAACCAGTCCTGTGCCCATAGATGCCAAGGAGATAAACTCTTGATGACTCTTACCTGTGATGCCATCTTGATTAAAACTTCATCCTCGACCCATTCCCCAGTGACTGCATTGTACCTGTGAACACAGAATTCATGCCTGGAGTGACTATTACTGAAAAAGCAGGTACATAAAGGAAGGTGCACGATCCCTTGACACAGGTCCTCTCCTTTGTCCCTCCTAGCTAACTCAGACAAATGAGTCTGGGCCCACAAAAGTCCAGCAAAATCTGGCTATCTATCATATGCTACAAAACTTTCTTTTAATCTATCTATAATTTAATTTTGTCAATTAACAAAATCTATTTTCTCTTCCTCCTACTTGCCCCATGACCACCTTGACACAGAAAGAAAACAAAGCCTTTGTAACAAATATGCTTAGTCAAGCAAAACAAATTGCCCCATTGGTCATGTCCAAAAAATCTATCAGACTCTACAAAAATTTTAATCAAAGCTAAAAATCAGTTTTATGTGCCTGGTCTGCAGCATATCCTTGTATGGTCTAGGCTAAAAATCAGGAGATATGGGTTCGCTATTAATAATGGCTAATATTTATATATTATTTCTGTATTAAGGTTTGCAAAGCGCTTTACAAATCTCATCTCACTCGGTCCTCCTAACAGCCCTGTGAGGGAAGGGCTGTCATTATCTCCTATGAAGAAAATAAGGTGGAAAGAGTTAAGTGACTCATCTGGGGTCACAGCTAATATCTGAGGCCAATTACTCAGGTCTTCCTGATTCCTGGTCCGACACTATGCTACCTCACAGCGGCTTCAACAAAGTGAGGCTTAGTTCCCAGTGCTGGTCCTCTCTGAGACTCTGTGTCTTCACCTGGAAAATGGGGGAAATGGTATCTATAGAGTCTATCCCATAAACGTGTATATGTATCAAATGAGATAAAGTAAGATGGTTGCTTAATGTTGGGGCGTGTGTCTGTGTAAAAGCAATTATATGTTTTGAGCTAGGAATTAGCTCACATTAGTATCTGATTTTCACTATACAAATCCTTAAATGACTTTAAGGATTTCAAAGCACTTTACAAAGGTTATCTCATTTTATCTTCAGTAAGTGTAAAAAAATTTCACGAACGAGGACTCTTGCCCAACGGGGTCACATGTCTGTAAGGAGCAGAGCGGGAACTTGTTTGAATAACTGGAGGCCCAAAAGAGTAGCCACTAATGGAGGAATGCCAGCTCTCAGGTTCTACTGGATCTGTCCTGGGCACTGTGCTGTTTACCATTTTTATTTGATTTCTTGAATGGAAAGAAGGGACATGTGGTAAGCTCATCACTTTATAGACGACACAGAGATCTGAAGGATGCCAAGAGACTCCAACATACCCAACATCAAGCTGAACTAAACATACATGAAGTTTAATGGTTATAAATAAAATCCTTCCTAAAACAATTCCAAAAGACTCATGATGGAAAACGCCATTCGCATCTAGAAAAAGAAATACGGAGTCTGAATGCAGATCAAAGTAGACTATTTCCTTTTTGTTTTGTTTTATGTTTTTCTTTCTCATGGTTACTCCCATTCTATACAACATGACTAATGTGAAAATGTTTAATAGGAATGTATATGTGGAGCCTATATCGGATTGCATGCCATCTTGGGGAGGGGAAGAAAATTTAAAACTTATGGAAGTGAATGTTGTAAACTAAAAATAAATAAACTTAATTTTAAAAAACTGGAAAAATAAAGTCCTTAATGATTATAAACTAATTTCTACACTTGGGATGAAAAAAATTGATATCGCAATTATATGATGGAGAGGTGTGTCTACAGAACAGTCCATCTAAAAAAAAATCTGGATGTTTTAATGGGCTTTGAGCTCAACCTGGGCCAACAATGAAATATGGCAGCCCGAAAAGATAATAGCCAAGTGACCAGAGCACGAGAGGTGGTGGTCCTGCTGTATCCTGAGCCCAGGAGAGACCATACCTGAACCAGGGAGCTTAGTTCTAAGCACTGAATTTTAAGAAGGGCATTGATAAGATGGAAAGAAGAGACAGAAGGAGAAGAGGATAGACTTGACTTGAGATTGGACTAATTAAGTGGGGGAGGAAAGGGAGAGACACAAAAGCTATCTCTTTTGTACTGATTCACTATAAATTTATGCTGTATAATTTTTATATTTGTGCTGTCTTCCTCATTAAGAAAATAAGCTTCTCTTGAGACTGATTTTTTTTTTTGGCACTTGTAGCCCTAGTAGAGTGCTTGGCACATTCTGTTGCTGTTTCAGTCAGTGGCCCCATTTGGGGTTTTCTTCGAAAAGATACTGGAGTGGTCTGCCATTTCCTTCTCCAGCTCATTTTACAGATGGGGAACTGCTTAATAAATACTAGTTTACTGACTGACTGGTCCAAGTATCAGAAGGATTACACTTGTTCTGCTTTGTCCCAGGAGGCAGAATTAGGAGCAATGGATAGAGGCTGAGGAAAGGCAGACTCAGGCTTGATAGAAAGAAAAACTTCGTAACTATTAGAGTTATCTCTTCCTCCAAGGCGATTGGCTGCCATGAGAGGTTGTTCTTATCAGAGAGCTTCAAGCAGAGGCTGGATAATTTCTTGTTGGGAATACTACTACAGAAGGGATTCTCAGTCAGGTACAGGTTGGATTTGGGAGCTTCTGTTTGTGTGATTCAGCCTTGAGATGTTTTGATACAATTATTCCTTCCACAAAACCAGGCTGTCTCTCTGAAGGGGACTTAATCCAGGGGTGTGCGGGAGCCCGCTCAAATAGGTGAGAGCCTGATGGTGAAATTTTTAGTGTAAGCATTTATACCTCAAAAATCAGCCAACCTATACATCAGGGCTTGGTTTGTTATGCTGACTCTCTAAACTTAAGAAAGTATTAATGATAGAGAATAAACTTAAAAGTGTCCAGCAGGCATCCATTTTCCCCCTTAGATCTGGTTGTTAAAACATTTGCCAGCATACCCCCATCATATTTCTTTCTATATATATATGTCTGTCTGTCTCTCTCTATCTCTCAACATACAATACATACACAAGACTACTTATATACAATATATACACATGACTTCTTGGATAGGAACCAAATACTTCCATATACAGGCAGATGGCATAATGTAGGCTGACTTGTAACCCATGTTAAAAGCACTTTACAAAGAAACAAGCATTATACGGAGGATCATAAGACAGCTATGTGACTTAGTGAATCGCACTGTAGATTTTTAGATTGAGGGAGGCACAGATTTAAATTTCTAAATACTCCCTATCTGACTCCAGGCAAATCAGTTACATTGGCTCAGCCTTAGTCATTTCATTTGTAAAAAGGAGCACCCTTAACCTTACAAGGTTGCTGTAAGAATCAAAGCAAGAGTGCTTTGCAAACCTTAAAGCAATATAGAAACATTATTTTTTATCACTGTTGTTATTAATCATTAATGTGCCTGTCAAACTAGGACGTACCATTCTGTCACTGACTCAGGTCCTTTAAATTCTTTCGGAGTCTTTAGCCCGCAGATGCTAATTCACTTTGGCTGTCAGGCTGATTTGGGCTTCATCCAGACAGGTTGGTCAGGGAAAAAAGAACCTCACACCATGTAACACCACCCCAGGAACTCACTGTTCTCAAATCTAGTACAAAAACCACATCCTCGCTTCCCTCAGGGAAGACCCAAAACACTCCTTTCTCCACTCAAATAAGAGCTAGTTATTGAGAATTCCCAGCCAGAATTAGAGCTTAGGAATTGGTGGGGGGTGGGGGAGAGGAGTGTTGGGGCTTTTTTTTTTCTAAATAGGTTCTTCCATTTTAGCCAAAAATGGTAGATTAGAGGACAACACTTAGATACATAGTTAAGAAAACTCCCTGAATCATTGAGAAGGACCCAGAAAAATCCCTACCAAAAAGCCAGAACAGAACTTCATGGACTCTTGAAGAAATATTCCTGTTCTCAGAAGAAAGGCCACAAAGAATTCCAGACAAGTTGCGTAGCTTTGAAAGTTATACATAGAAGTAAATAGAGCACCAGCCCTGGAGTCAAGAGGACCTGAGTTCAAATCCAGCCTCAGACACTTGACACTTACTAGCTGTGTGACCTTGGACAAGTCACTTAATCCCAATTGCCTTGCCTTCTCCCCTCCAAAAAAGAAACAAACAAACAACAAAAAAAGAAAGTTACGCATGGAGCAATGAAAATCGTGATCCTAGAGACTGATGATGAAAAATGCTGCCTACCTCCTGGTACATAAATGAAGAGCTCAGGGTACAGAATGAGACCCACATTTTTTGGAAGGGTTCATGGCTGATAACAGGAACTTGTTTTGCTTAATTATGTGTGTAAGAAATGGGAGGAGGAGTTTTGTTTCCACAGAACTAAAGGTGTGCTTCCCCGCCCTCCCTCACCCCAGCTTTAGCAGAGGCCAGGCCTCAAGGTCGGTCAGGTGAGGTCAGAGGCTTGTACACAAGTGCATGCTTTTTGAGAAGGCAGTCTGGGGAATTAGAGAGGCCAAACCCACTTGAACCAGTTCAAGCTTATCTAGGGTCTGGTCTTGGTCAAGAATCCAGGCCTACTGATTTGCGTATGTTAAGGAGGGAACTTAGGGGAGTAAGGAATGTAGATGTCCTAAACTCAGATAAGTCCAGGCCTACTGATTTGCATATGTTAAAGAGGGAAAGTAGGGGAAGTAAAAGAATATAGTTTAATCCTAAACTAAGACAAGGAAAATCTAATTAACTTCACTCTTGCTTCTGTATCCTTATTATCCTATTTATATAAACTGTATAACCTAGGAAAACTATGTAAAAAAACAGATTGTAAACTAACCATAATTCTAGCAGGAGTGGAGGGAATGGTTACCCCTGCTCCTGCAACTGTATTGGTGTGAGTGTTCCTGTTCCTACACCTGCTCTCTCGAGGAACATAATAAAATGCCTTCCTCTGCCCACTCTGGTCTTGAGTTCTTTGGGTGGGAATGGGCAAATGGATTTTCTAAGGTCAAGTGAAGGGAAGCAATAGGCAGCAGAAGCTTGCTGGGTTTACTCCTGGATCTCGTCTTAGGGTGTTCTGTGATCCCCACTGCGGTGTTAAGAGGGCTACCACTCTGGATTCCCTTGGGGAACCCTGTGGTCTGCATGGCCTTCTTAAGCAGACATCACTTGGGACTTCCGGCCCTGTCTCAGGAGCCTTGTGA
Source organism: Trichosurus vulpecula (assembly GCF_011100635.1). Taxonomy (NCBI): domain Eukaryota; kingdom Metazoa; phylum Chordata; class Mammalia; order Diprotodontia; family Phalangeridae; genus Trichosurus; species Trichosurus vulpecula. The sequence continues at coordinate 541,358,101 of NC_050573.1, forward strand.
TCTTACCCCCATCCTAAGGGGCCTTCACTTGGGTCCTCCTTAGGGTCTGACCCCTAGGAGGCCCTGTGATCCCCAGATTAAGGGATGGCTACCAATTGGTCTTCCTCTGGGAGTCCTGTGGCCTGTACAGCCTTCCCTAGGGATTACCACAGGGTTCTTTCTCAGGACTTTGGCCCTGCCTAGGAAGTCCAATGATCCCCAAAGCCGTGTTCTCACAATTTGGGGAAGTCCAGTGATCCCCAAAACCACGTTTCTCACAATGTGTATTTGCTATAAGGGTTTCTTTTCTTAATAGGAGATGAGAGGGAAAGAAAATCGAATTTTGTTCATTGAAACATATTGATTATATTGCATATCTGAAAAGAAGAGTAAGCTTTCCATAATAGCAATTCAGTTTTGTGGACAGATCTCTCTCTCTTATTGTTCTACACTATATACATCTATATATAATCTACATATCTCTCTCTATATATCTACATATCTATCTATCTATCTATCTAACTGGCAATGCTTATTTTCATCCAGAGGCCGTGTGACCTTGGGCAAGTCAGTTGGTCAAGTCTCAATGATTCCCCATCTTTCTTATGAGGATAACAACACCTGTGGTATTTATCTCATGGGGCTCAATCAGATAGGTAAAGGGAATGGACCTGTGATTTCAGTGGCTGAATGAACTCTCTAGAGAGGAAAAGGTAAAGGTCAGAAAATTCTCTGGAACATAGAAGGTCTTTGGGAGTTGCCTGGAGCCCTGAGAGGTTAAGTTATAAGCCCAGATTCTACCCACAAGGCAATAGTGCCTGGGAAGTCTATCATTATTCTGACATTCTCCTTTTTAAATTGCTGAACTCTGAACATGTTAAGGATATCTGCTGCTTCCAGGAGGTTCCCTCCCAATAATCACTTTTGGAGGAAAAAGACCCTATTTTTTCATTCTGAACTTCTTGTTGTTCAGTCTTTTTTTAGTTGTGTCTGACTCTTTGTGACCCCATTTGGGATTTACTTGGCAAAGATACTAGAGTGGTTTGCCACTTCCTTCTCTGGCTCATTATACAGATGAGGAAACTGAGACAATCAGGGTTAAATGACTTGACCAGAGTCACACAGCTAGTTTAGTATCCGAGGCTACATTTGAACTCGGGAAGATGAGTCTTCCTGACTCCAGGTTTGGCACTCTATCCCCCGCACCACCTAGGTGTCCCATTCTGAACTTAAAACAACAAATAAATGAGCATTTCCACATCTATTTTAGAAGAACCTGGTTCTGACAATGACTCTATATCCATTACACCAAGCTACTTCTCAAAAATGATAACGTATTAAAGTTTGCAAAACATTATGTAGGTGAAAGCTATTATTTAACATGTTAGAAGTATTGTAATTGCCTTGGGAGGAGACAGGATGACATCTGCAAAGGGGAGAGAACATCCGGAAGTCTGGGCAAGTTAATTCAATGATTAAAAGGAAAGTGACAGATTGGAGTGGCTTTTTAGGAAAAAAAAACCCAACAACTAAGAGACAGAAACTAGGCTGAGATTATTCAGGATCAAATCACGCCATACACAGGGGTCATCTTAGCAAGAAAATTTTAAAAAGTGAAAATTATGTTTTTATTTTGACTTAAGATACCAGGAGCATTCCCTTGAGATTCTGTCATTCTGAATTTTAAAAATGAAAAGGTCAGAAAAATTTAATTCTGAGCACATGCTCATACCCATCATGAATCACCGCCTTGTTGGGGTGGAGGGCCTCGAGTAATTCAATGAAACTATGAGCTACGCTGTGTAGGGTTATCCAAGATGAACAGGTCATAGTGGAAAGTTCTGACATAAGGTGATCCACTGGAGAATGAAATGGCAAATCACTGCTTGCCAAGAAAACCCCATGGATAGAAGGGCCTGGTGTGCTATGGTCCATGGGCTCACCAAGAGTCGGACACAACTAAACCACCAAGCAACAACATGCTGACAGGGAGGGAATCAAAACCCCCACAAAAATAAAGGGAAAAAAAAGACAACAACCCCATATAAAAAAGATTAATTTCCAGAGCCCGGTAATAAAAATGATATTTGAAACTTAAAGCGGATGGCACCCATACTCATGAAGGAAGACTTTATACGTGGGCAAGTCTAACAGGATAAGTTGTAATGGGAAGCCATAAAGAGGACAGGCAGTGCCTCTGTGCATCAGGTTATCATTTACAGGCTCAGAGAATTTTAAGAGCTAGAGGGAACAGCCAACAACTAGTCTTAACGCCTTCATCTTACGTTATAGGAAACTGAGGCTGAGAGAAGAGAAGGGATCTGCCCAAGAGCTAGTTGGCTCCCAATTCAGTGAGTGCTCTTGCTGCTTAACCAGCCTCCCTCAATGGGGGAAAATAAGAAAAAGCAGAGATTGGGCAAGAATGCGAGACATGCTGATGACTCGAGGAACCTGAGCAGTTAAGGACTGAAAATGGGGGCAAATATCTTCCTCCCTTTCTTTGCCTCCCCTTAAAGTCTATGGCTTCTAGTAACAGAAAAATAATTCAAACTTATCATCAACAGGGAACCCAAGGTGAGGAGATTTCTGTTTGATAGGAGAGGGGCACGCCACTCCAACGGGGTACCCCACTTCATTACAGGAAGCAGAAGGAGCTAAAAGCAAAAAGAAAATATGAGGGCCATAGGGCCAGGAACCACATCGGCTTAGTTTTAGTTCTGGGTAGAGGAAACCCAACTCTGACAAAAAGGCTTTGGCTTCCACTAGACCTATTTTAAGGGAAGAATCTGTCCAATTTAGAAAGCCAAGGGGATCCTAATAGTCAACACCCAGCAACCAGGCCCAGGGAAAGTGGGCTACTCAAATTTCAAAATAAACAGATGCCTGCCCAGCAGAGGGGACACAGACAGTGCTATACACGGAAGGGACACAGATAGGCCTGCTGCAGCACGTCTGTCACATTCTCCTAGACTGGTCTTTTGGAAGAAGCTGGCTCCAAGGTCTTAACTTCCAGGCCTGAAAGCCCTGCCCATTCAGCAAAAGGATGGCTATTTTAGGCAGAAAGGAGCATAATCTGAGCTGAAACCAGCTCTCAGCCCTCACAATGGTGCTTCTTGTGTGTGTGTGTGTGTGTGTGTGTGTCATGGCTTACGGACTGGACTGACAGTGCAGTGGCAATCAAAGGACCAGTCTTGATGCTAGCCTGTTCAAAGCACAGATTCTTTTTCCTGCATCATGCAAGATGAGGAATTAGGAATGTATAGTGGAAAGCGCCCTAGTTTGGAAATAAGGAAAACTGGATTCCAATCCCAACTCCTAAACTGTCTGTGTGATCTTAGACATCAATCAATCACTAAACTTTTATTAAGCACCTACTGTGTGCCAGGCACCATGCTAAGTGCTGGGGGTACAAAAAGCAGCAAAAGACAGTTCCTGCCCTCAAGCAGCTTTCCAGCTTCAGTTTCTTCATTTGTGAAATGGAGGGATTTGACCAAATGTTTTCTGAGGTCCTTTCCAGTACTAATATTAGATAAATGGATGAATAAACCTGAAATCTTCTGCAATATAGCTTGGACCTACCTTTCCAGCCTTTCTGGTCACCTTGTGACAATCTATGCCAATTGAACTATTTGGGGTACAATGGGAAAAGCCTGGCTCGGGAGTCAGAGGACCTGAGTTCAAATTCCACCTGTAATGTTAACAGCCCATGTGACCCTGGGTTGCAAACCCAAAGGCTGACTTTGGCAAATCACTTCAGTGCCCTGGGGCCTCAGTTTCTTCATCTGTAAAATTAGAGTGTCAGTCAATAAACACTCATTACACACATATTACGTGCCAGGCATCGTGCTGAGCCCTGGAGATACAAAGAAAGCCCCTGTTCTCAAGGAACTCACAATCTATTAGAGGAAACAGCATGCAAAAAGCTCATGTTCAACAGTAACGGCAATACCGTACCATGGTCAACTGTGAATGGCTTAGCTATTCTGAGCAAGACAATGATCCAGGACAATTCTGAAAGACTTAGGATGAAAAATGCTATCTATCCCCAGAGAAAGAACTGATAAGAGTTTGAATGCAGATAGATTGCGGAAAGTAAAGATACTTTATTTTTCTCGGGCTTTTTTTTGGACTGTGTTTTCTTCTGCAACATGTATAACATGGAAATATGTTTTGCATGACTTCATGCAAAACTTCTTGCCTTTTTAAGGAGGGGGGAGAGAGGGAGAGAAAGAATTTGGAATACAAATTTTTAAAAACCCAAATGTTAATTTTTTTACATATAGTTGATAAAAATAAAATAAAAGCTATGTACAAACAAGATAAATACAAAATCAACTGGACATAATCAATAGAGGGAAGGCGCCAGAATTAAGAGGGATTGGGAAAAGCTTCCCCAAAAGGTGAGATTTAATCTGGGGCTTGAAGGAAGCCAGGAAACAGAGATGAGGAGGGAGAGAATTTCAGGCATGGGAGTTGTTCAGTCATTTTTCAGTTGTGTCTGACTCTTTATAACCCCATTTGGGTTTTCTTGGCAAAGATATTGCAGTGATTTGCTATTTCCTTCTCCAGCTGACTTTACAGATGAGGAATCTGGGACAAACAGGGTTAAGTGACCTGCCCATGGTCACCCATCTAGTAAGTGTCTGAGGCCAGATATCAACTCAGGAAGATAAGCCTTCTTGACTCCAGGCCTGGCACTCTATCCACTGTACCCCCTAGCTGTCCTCAGGTGTGGGAGATGAAAAATATCTGAAGTCAGAAGATGTTTGTTGTTGTCCTTTGTTCTCAAAGAGGACCAAAATGACCTCACTATGCTAAAGTCAAGTGAACTGTGGCTGAGCAAACCAATACAAGCTTGGAACGCTCTATCACAGATCAAGCACAAGTAGTCCATGTGAACATTTGGGGTGGATTCTCTAAATTTGCCCATGTTGCCTTTCTTTTGAACTACTTTAATTCTGCTTTGCTTATAGTGTATAGTACCTTCTCTGATGTGGGAATGCTATGCTGGGTGTCTCCCATGTCACAAAATCAATTCCAAAGTTCTTAAGAAAGACCTTGAGAGTGTCCTCCTACTGCTTTTTCTGAGTACCATGTGAGTACTTGCCCTGTGTGAGTTCTCCATAAAACAGTCTTTTTGGGAAGTGTTCGTTTGGCTTTAGTTTAATGTAGTCAGAAGATGGAGTATCTTGTAGGAGGAACACCAAAGAGGCCAGTCACTAGATTACAGTGGGAGTGGTATAAGGTGCAAGAAGACTGGAAAGCCGAGGGAGAACAGCTCATAAGGGTCTTTGAACATCAAAGAGGATTCCGTACTTGACCCTGGAGGTGAGAAAGAGTCCCTGAACTTTACTGCGTTAGGAGGTGACACAGTCAAGCCTGAGACTTAGGAAGATCACTTTGACAGCTAAGTGGAGGATGGACTACATAGCTTCTGGGGCCCTTCTAAATCTATGATCCCATGAACCCACTGACCATTCTTCAGACTTATCCTAGCCTTTATCACCTCCTTTCCTTTCCTCACACCTGTGCCAACTTTTATTATCTAAGTGCCTTTCTTTTATTCACAATGTGCTTTGTATTCCTTCCTCCAATCTCTCCATCTGAAATTCTTTCTCTCTTATGCTCTAAGGGCCAGCTCAGGCACTATCTCTTTCCTGAAGCCTTCCTCTATCTCCCCAGTCAGAAGTCATCTCTCATTGTACTCTATATCCGCTCTTCGCATGTATCACCTCCGATCTCATATTAGAGTTACTGATTTCTCTATCTTCTGTGCTTCTGTTGTTTGAGGGGCAGCCTAGCTAAGTTATGAAATGTTCATCACCAGGTTGCTTGCAGGGAGTTGAGTTTTTTGATCATTGAGTCAAGTGACAAGCATTTATTAAGTGCCTACTATGTGCGAGACCCTTGTGTAGGCACTGGGGATGAAACATCACTTAAAGACCATCTACAAGTCATAGAATGGTTCTGATCTTCATCAATGAAGTCATAGATACTCAAAATATTAAAATAAAATCAGTCAATAAATATTTATTAAGCACCTACTATGTGCCAGTCATTGTGCTAAGCAACTAGGGTTACAAAGAAAGGCAAAGTCCTTGCCTTCAAGGAGCTTACAGACCAGTGGGGGAGATAACATGTAAATAAGTATGTAGTATTAATAATAGCTAACATCTATATAGTGCCTACTATGTGCCAGGCACTGGGAATGAAGCATCACTTAAAGACCACCATAGAAGAGTTTTGATCTTCATCAATGAAGTTATAAATCCTTGAAATGTTGAAGTAAAATCAGTCAATAAATATTTATTAAGCACCTATGATATGCCAGTCACTGTGCTACCCATTGGTAATACAAAGAAAAGTAAAAAGATAGACCCTGCCCTCATGGAGCTCATAGACTAATGGGGAGACAACATGATCGGAACTCATGAAGAGGAGTCTTCCTGACTCCAGGCCCTATATGTTATCCAATGTACACTTGCTTCCCATGGGTATATATGGTAGGTGCTCAATAACATTTGTGAAGACTGATTTGGTCATGAGGAAGGTTATTTCAGAGAACATAATGTACCAATTTGAAATAATTGATTTGCATGGTGGTTTGCATTAAGTAAAACCCTCTCCTATTTTGAATTGATCAATGTTTAATAAGCACTTACTACTTGCAAGGCACTGTGGGATATAAAGAAAGGCAAACACAGTCTCTATACTCAAAAAGCTCGAATTCTAATGGGGAAAACAACATGCAAATAACACCATGTATAAGACACAAACAGTGGAAATGAAAAGTAAACTGAGAAGGATACTAGAAGCTTGGAAAGACCTCCTGGAGAAGGATTTTAGCTGAGTCTTGGGAAACCCAGAAGTGGTGGTCAAGAGGTCGAGGAAACTCAGAGGTGGCCTGGGGAATGGCCAGGGCAAGGGCAGAGACACAAGATGGAACTCGGTGTTCCGAGAACTGCAAACAGGCCAGTGGAGCTAGATTGTAGGGACGTAAAATGAAAGGAGACTTGGAAAATTAGGAAAGGGCCTGGTTATGAAGAGATTTTAGTGCTCAAAAGAGGAATTTATATTTGATCTTAGAGGTGACATTAGGTCACTGGAACTCAAAGAGAGGGAAAGTCAAACCTACAATTTAGAAAAATCACCTGGGTAGCTGAGGAGAGGATGGATTGAAGCTGGGATAGACTTGAGGACAATGGAACAGTCTGAAGGTTATTGCCATAATTTGGTGAGAGGGAACAAAAAGGGAGTGAAAGACAAAAGGTCAAAAGAATGCTAAGATACTGTGTTAACTATGAGTCAGTCTACATGAAGCAGGCTCAGTAGGGTTAAACTTACTGAATTCTGTACTAATTAACCATTTCTAATCACACCAGGAAATGGTGTGGACATTACTATAGTAGAAGTCCTGAACCTTTGGGCACTTTGTGAAAACCTCATTTCTCATTTGCTTGTCACTCGATCGAATGATCAAAATTCTCATTTCCAGGGTAGGAGTTCTATCAGTGGAGAGAAGGGGGCATATATGAGAAATGTTGCAAAGGTAGAAATGACAAGAGCTGGCAGGTGATTGGATATATGGAGTGAAGTGAGTGTGAGGAGTCAGGATAATACTGAGGTTGTCAGCCTGGGTGATGTCTGAAGGAAGGTTCAGGTAAGGGGAGAGTTTGGTGAGTTCTTTTCTTGGACATGCTGAGTTTAAGATGCCTGTGGCATATCCAAAGTCAAAGAATTTACAAGCTAAAAATGACATTGGTGTTCACAGGATAATAGGTTACTATGGAAGGGAGCTCCTAGGTAAAATACTCCAAACTCCTCTATTTACACCTCAGAAAACTAAGGTGTAGAGAAACTGAAAGACCTGACCAAAGTCACACAGCTAGTAAAAATGACACAGCCAGAATTGGAAACCAGGTCATTTAACTCCAGATCTAATATTTTTTTTTCACTGCATCAGGAGATCCACACTCATTTTTATAAAGGGGGGACACTGAGGTTCAGATTAGGGAGAATAAGTTGTCCAAAGTCACATAGAGAATGAGTCAGTGGCAGAGTCCAGGCTAGAATTCAGGTTTCTGGAGCCCCAGAGACTTCTCACTAAACCATCTTGTACTCTAGGCTTCCAATGCTTAGGAGGGTAGATGGGACTTACATAGCCTGAATGGCCATCTTGCTCAGCTCTGCCTCTGGAGGTGCCTGGCCTTATTTTGAACACATGGTATTCAACCAAGGAAAAATTAGGCACCGGCCTCTCAGTCCCACCCCCTTAGAGCCTTCTTTTGGGGTCCAAACGATGCCAATTGGAAAAAACCAGACACATTACTGACCTGTGACGAGTAGCACACTCTGTTTCAATGTCTTCGAGATGAAATTCAGCCCAGGGATCAGGCATGTGTTTTGCTTTCTCAATGGCATGTTTCCAAGTTTCCTGCATAAGTCATACACCAACAAGTTAGGAAAAGAACGAAACCACAGTCAAATTTAATCAGAGCAGCCTTACTTCCTTCTGAACTTCTTACTCCCCCAGATTTCTTTCCTTTCTGGGCCAGGTGTTAGTTCAGGAAAAGAAAATAATGTCATTCATTATGCTTTTCAAGAACACAGTTCACTAAAGCACCTTCAAATCCTGGGTGGAGAAATGAGGTTTTCAAAACGTGCCCAAAGGTGCATTTCCTGGTATGATTAGAAATGGTTAATTAGTATAGAATTCAGTAAGCTTAACCCTACTGAGCCTGCTTCATGTAGACTGACTCACAGTTAACACAGTATCTTAGCATTCTTTCAAACTTTTGTCCTTCACTCCCTTTAACAGTTGTGTAAGGGCTGTGCTCCCTATTCTGCACTGACAAAACTGGCCCCCAAAAACGTGACCCTTGAATAAATATGATCCAAATATCAAGAAGACCTCTGATACAGAGGAAAAAGCCCTGACTATGCCTTTCAGCTATGTATGATGTGATGAGTAACAATTTTTGATTTAGCTTGTGACACAGATTCTCAGCTTGTGATTCTAGCCTAGAATTCAGCCTAGAATCTTCTACTTATCTTTACTTTTAAAACAAACAAAAACCAGGCTGGGTATGGTGGCACATGCCTGCAGTCTCAGCTACTGGGGAGGCTAGGACTGGCAGATCTTGAGTTTGGGAATTATGAGTTGCAGTGGGCTAAGCCAACTGGTTGTCTGCATTAAGTTTTGACTTTAATATGGTGGATCCAGGGAGAGCAGAGACAGCAGGTTGCCTAATGAGGCATGAACCCACTTAGGTTGAAAATTGGACAGATCAAAGCTCTCATACTAATTAGTAAAGAGGGTTTGGGCCCCTGAGTAGCCGCCCTGAACTTCCAGCTTGCACAAAATGGGGAACTGGAGATGACTTTTTAAAAGTGATATAGAAAGAAGGAAGGAGAACAACTTACATGATGATGGCAATAATGTAAAGGGGAATGGCACTCAAAGACATGAGAACACTGACTGAATGCAGCTTTACTCCTAGCCAGAGCATCGGTGGATTACAGGTAGAATGAGGTTGACCTTGTCGGGAGTCTGTGGCCCAAGCAGGGATGCGTTTTTCTTAACCGTGGTACTTCGTTACAAGGGAGGGTTATAAGAAAGTAAAGTGGTGTTCATTTGCAAGTGAGAGCAGTATAAAAAAAAGGGGGCATCAATAAAACATTTAAAAATAAAAATCTTAACCCAAGAGGGTTACACTCTCCTGGTTTCCCCAAAGAAAACTTTACCATATAAGGAGAAAAGTCACCAGGACTTAGCCATTGCCAGGCAGATTCGAGAGATAATTATCTAGTCTAAGACCAGCCAGGACTCACAAAACTGAAATTATTTTGTAATGGCATGTTGGTTTTAGAGAACTACTCATTGATTACATTTTCACAAAGTGGAAGAGAGAAGATGCCATTCCACAAAGGCTCCTTTCAGCCCCTGTTTTTATAAAGACCTTTATGTTCCTTCTAGGAATTATTTTTTCACTAACTTCCCTTTAATTATTCTCCCCACCCACCTCTAACCAGGGCTGGTTATAACCAGGGCTATCAATTCACCATTCAATTCAGCATTTTTTTAAAGCTCTTACTCTACGCAAAACACTGCTTGGTTTAGTGGTGGCACAGGATTGGGAACCTGAGAGTGTCGTTGTCAATACTGGAATAGCAGAACAAGTGATGGCATGTGAATGATCACATATTGTTCAGTAAGAAATCATGATGACGATGGGTTCAGAGAAACCTTGGAAGGCTTGTATGAACTGATGCAGAGTAAACTGAGCAGAACCAGAAGTAATATTGTCAAGACAAACAACCTTGAGTTTTAGGAAATCTGATCAACACAATGGCCAACCACAATTCTAGAGGACTCAAGAAGAAAAATGCCATGGATTCAGAGGACAGAGTGAGACATATTTGGACATGGCTAATAAGGGATATTGTTTTGTTTGACTATATGTTTTTAATGGGGTCTGTGTTCCTTGGGGTGGGGGAAGGGAGAGATGGAGATAGGAGGGAGAGAATTTGCACTTGAAAATAAAATAAAATGTAATTTAAAAATAAGCAAAAAATACTGTGCTAGGCAAAACAGGATAATGATCATATTGTATGCTGTATATCTACAATAATACTTCTTCCTCCCTATTTATTCAGAGGGAACAAACTTACCAATCTTTCCCAAGATAGCTAATGATTATCAGTGAAACTGAAATGTCTGTTTGGACTAAAAAGAATAATCCTTCCTGTGCTTGATGGATTTTCTTCTCTTTTTTAAATTAAATTTTATCTTTTTCAAAAAAAATCAGACTTCTCTCCCTCTCACCTTCTCACCAACCCACTGAGAAAGAAAAACAAAATCCTTGTTAGAAATATGTATTGTAAATCAAAGCAAATTAATATTTTGCTCATGTCCAAAACTGTATACCTCAATCTGCATTGTAAAGGTCCATCATCTTTCTTTCAGAGATGGATAGCAAGTTTCAAAATCAGTTCTTTGGAATCATGGTTGGTCATGGACCTAAAGTTCTTTGGAATCATGGTTGGTCATGGACCTAACTAGAGTTCCAGAATCTTTCAAAGTTTTTTGTCCTGAAAATATTATTGTTATTATTTAAACTGATCTTCTTGTGTTCATTTCACTACGTCAGTTCATAAAAATTCTCCCAAGTTTCTCTGAAACCATCCCTTCCATCATTTCTTATAGCATAATACCATTCACACACCAAATCCATCTAGCCTTTTCCCCACTGAGGTGCTTTTGATGAACCTTCCATGGTTTTAAAGTCTCAGAATCAGAGACTTTTCGGAATGGGTTTTAGAATGTGTCTAGACCATCTTTGTACCCTCTGAAAGCATGACTGTGCAATATACTTCTCAGGGTTTGGACACCATTTCCCCCTCAGCTTTGGTTACATACATGACACAGCTGCCGTAAAGAATGGTTCCCCTCAATGCCCATCAATTGGGGAATGGCTGAACAAGTTGTGGTGTATGAATGTAATGGAATACTATTGTTCCATAAGAAATGATGGCAGGCGGACTTCAGAAAAACCTGGAAAGACTTACATGAACTGATGCTGAGTGAAGTGAGAAGAACCAGGAGAACACTGTACACGGTAATAGCACATTGTTCAATGAACAACTTTGATAGATTTGGTTCTTGTCAGGAACACAATCATCTAAGACAATTCCAAAGACTCGCCATTCAAATACAGAAAAAGAACTATTGGCCCCTCTCTCTCTCGTTTCTTCTTTCTCGTGGTTCCTTCCATTGGTTCTAATTCTTCTTTACAACGTGACTAATGTGAAAATCTTTAACATGAATGTATATGTAGAGCCTCTATCAGACTGCATGCTATCTTGGGGTGGGGGAGAAAATTTGGAACTCAAAATCTTATGGAAGTGAATGTTGAAAACTAAAAATTAATTAATATTAAAAAATAAAAGATTGGTTCCCCTCCTATTAATTGTCTCCATTTTATATTTGGAAACAGAAGTAACACACTAACAGTAAACACACTAATAATATAATCTACTATTTCTGTAACCTCGATCTAGTTCTTAAACCTAGTGCTGGAAGGGCTCTCAAAGCCAATCTAATCCAATCCTTTCATTTGGTGGATTTTAAATCGGAAAAAAAAAACCAGACCAACCAACTTAGGAAAATTATACATCTTGCCCAAAGTCACAAAAAAGCAGTTAAGTGCTATAGCTGAGAGAGTGCTGGACATGGAGTCAGAAAGAACTGAGTTAAAATCTGGTTTTAGGCACTTACTATGATCCTGGTCTGATCACTTAACTTCCTTCTGCCTCAGTTTTCCTATCTATAAAATGGGAATGATAATGATAATAAAAGCACTTACCACCTCTCCGGTTGTTATATGAGGATAAAATGAATCATTTGTGAAATACTTTGCAAGCCTTAAAGAGCTATATAAATGCTAGCTATTCTGAATAAGAGTCAGAGGCAGAATTTAAACCCAGAGCCTCTGTTTTTTCTACAGCAATTCTACGAAGTTTCAAATCTATCAATTACTCTCATTACCCTGATTTCAAGAGATGCTCTAATTAAGTCAATGGCCAACCATGATTTCAGAAGATTGATTATGAAACATGCTACCCAGCTCTGACAAGAAAGATGATGGACCTTTGGGGTGCAGATAATTATCAAATAATCTCTCCTTCCTTTGAGGAAGAGCAAATCTAATATAAAGTATAACTAATATATCATAAATATCGAATATATAACATAATCTAACTCTAAATCATTTAATATTTGACTCAAAATCTATCCCCTTAAGTGAATGAAGGTAAAAGCTCTTCTAAAATTGATATTATTAATATCAATATGAAATTGCTTTCTGCTTTATTCTCTACAACACAGAAAGAAAACAACTTTCCATTTGAAGGATAGTGAAGGCTCCAAGTTTAGTAAGTCAAAATCATTATGCAAATCTATCTAAAACTAAGAAGAGGACCAGACAACCTTAACTGACAACAGGCAACTCTTACCTAATTGTTTTATTTAACTTTTTTGCTTTGTTTTTATATCATCTTTATTGCCAAACATGTCCCTCCTGTCTACTCCTTGTAACAGAATTTTTAAAAACCCAACAGATCAGTGAAATGAACCATCAAGTGAGTTTAACAGTATGTGCAATGGACCATACCCACAGTTTCCCTGGGTCTAATTTTTGAGGAATAGGGAGACAGGGACTAGATAAGAGACCTCACTGGTATGCGGAAACTCCTAGGTGAGGAGACTTCTAACAATGCAGACTGGTGCTTTCTCTGCAAATTATGGCTTTAAAGACCACTAGAGCACAGAAAGGCTATGAGATTGGCCTAGGACCGCAGTTCATCAGGTTCATCACAGTTCATCAGAGAGATTATGAGACAGGCCTAGGACATTCAGTTTAAAAGGTCTGAAAGGCAATTGGAGATTTGAGATTAGAGGTCAGAAGAGAGGTTAGGGCAGGAAAGGTAGATTTAAGAATCATAACAGAGATGGTATGGGAGCTGATGAGATCACCAAGTGAAGTAGTATAGAAGGAGAAGAGAAGAGACCCCAGGCCAGAACCCTGAGGGACACCTAAAGTTAGACGATGCAGAAAAAAGTGGAAAGAACTGTATAAACAGATACAGAGCAAAGGAAGCTGAACTAGAACATACACTCAACAACACAGCATAAATGAAAATAACACTAAAAAGCATCTAAATTCAGATGAATTGCAATAAGCAATCTTGGCTCTGGAGAACTGAATATGAAACATATTTCTCTCATACAGAAGTGGGGGTAGGAACACTATGGGCACAGAATGTCGCATTTTCAGGTACAGTTGGTTCTTGTCCCTTGACTTTGCTTGTTTTTCTTTTTTACAAGGAAGGGTTCTTAGAAAGGGGAGGAGGGTGTCAGTAAATGACTGTGGTAAAGAAACAAGTATAAAAATGTAATTAAGAAATGATAATTCAAAAAAACCGAAACCAGGGCCAGTAGCTATTGTTCTCAATAAATTGCTTTCTGAAAACTGGACAAATATAAGAGCATAGGTTAAAACAAAACCCTTATCTTCCCAAGAATTCACTGAGCCTCTGAACGTTTTGTGCCTGGGCATGATTCCAGAATACTAAACCAGCAAAGCAATCCTCTGTTGACTGACTCAGGTGTACCCAGCTATGTGCAGCACAACAGAAGTTCACATTAGCATGACTGGACCCACAAATAGTGAACTGATTTACTGGCCAATTTCTCCTTGCTAGAACACACTGCTCCCTTTTGCTAGTCCACAACCTTTTTTCTGATCCCTTGGCTTAAAGCCCACCTCCTCTCCACCCTCTGTAAAGATGCCCTTTGCTCTCTGCCAGGTAGCAACAAATAAATGCTTCCCAATGAGGTAATGTCCCAATTGTAGCTTCCACCAAGGGAATCCTTCGGGGGTGGGGGGTGCGGAGGGGGGAGAGTAACAAAAGAAAAAAGACATTTTTTAAAAATCACTTTGATGAATTTTAAAAATATAGATCTAAATGAGCTGATTTACCTCTCCTGCCTCTCCAGGGCACAAAAAAACCCCAAGTATTTAAACCTAAGATGCCCTCTTCTCTCCTTTTTTTCCTTCCTCCCTGACTGCTAGCAGGAATTCACCCTCTCCCCTGAGGAAAACCATATAGGCTCTTGCTCCACAGATGAAAACAAATCAAGCTGAACCTAGAAGCATTTTAATGAGTGTTGACCACCAGCCCAGAAGGGGTCTGGATAATGTCTTAAAATTAAATGAAAGCAGCTCTGTAGGAGTGAATTAAGTCTTATGCTGCCGCTTTTTCATTTATCAGAGAAGATCCGAAGCAATGGCCACGGGGTGTAAGAAAAGAAGGAACTAGAGGCCCTCTTCCTTTTTCTTCCAAAGTACTTTCAACCAAGGATCTCAAATCACAATTTAAATTTTGTTTTGAAAATCTGGAGAGACAAGAAGATCGGGGAGACCTTGATAGGTGCTTATTAACTGGCAAAGGGCTGAACAAACTGAATGTATTCAAATAGCACTGGTTATAAAATACAACAAACTGAAAAATTCAGAGACTGGTGAGAAGAACTGCATGAACAGAAGCAGGGCAAAGAAAGCTGAATGAAAAAACCATTTATTCAACATCACCATAAAGTAAATGCAGTAACTTCACAGGTCAGAGATTTGGGACTGGAAAGGAACATGTATGTATGTATGTGTGTGTGTGTGTGTGTGTGTGTGTGTGTGTGTGTGTGTAAATGGAGGAGTCTTCTGGTGCAAGCCTCCCATTTTACAGATGAATAAAATGAGACCTAGATAAGTAAAAGAACTTGCCCAAGGTTACAAAGAATAAATTCAGCATTTCTCTTGCAAATATGCACATAAACTCTTTTTTAATTTGTTTATTGTTTTTTACACTGCACTTGTTGATAAGTCTTTTTTTAGTCACATCTGATTCTTTGTGGTCCCATTGGGGTTTTCTTGGCAGAGACACTGGAGTGGTTTGCCATTTCCTTCTCTAGCTCATTTTACAGATGAGGAAACTGAGGCAGACAGGGTTAAGTGACTTGCCCAGGGTCACCTAGCTAGTCAGTCGGAGGCCATATCTTCCTGATTCCAATCCTGGTGCTCCATCCACTGCACAACCTAACCTCCCTCCACTGCACCACTTTGACCTCAATGAAAATACTGACCAATCCAAGTCTCCACAGCCATGTGCTCACAAGGTGTATCACATGAAATCCTCAGGGTGTCTGCTTGTTACTATTCTTCTCTCTAGCCACAGATAAAATATCCAGGCTATGTCCAAGTGTACACAAGTGCCAAACCTCCACTTTCCCCAAAGGGCTAGAGACAAAAGTCGGATCTATTCCACAATTCCCATCATTTGGGGGAATGGGGTGGAGAGGGAAGACACAGGGGGCTAAAGCACTTTATCTTTCAATTTAACTTGTTCCTACCTCCCCAATCCATTATAGCAGACATACATTTAAAGCAAATAAAAATTCATCTTTGAGAATTACATTGTCTCTCTCCCTCTCAGGATAAGTTAAGATATCCCCATGCTTCTCAAGCTGGGGCAGAAACCACACTTCTACTAGTACTGCTAGAAAATGGGAGGTTGCCCAGTGGAAGGAATAACAACTTGAATCGGAAGACCTGGGTTTGTGTCTTAGATGTGCTACTTACTAGGTGTGTGTCTCCTACATTGTAAAGACGAGCTGCTATCATAATCATTACTATTGTGTGGAAATACATGTGCTATTTAATTATAGTCAAGAGTCTGGAGCTTTTCAGTTTCATGCTGAGGGCACAGAATGATAAGAACTCTGAATTTGATGTCAGAGGACTTGGGTTCAAATCCCAGCCTCATTTTGGTACTGCCTGTGGGACCTTGGACAAATGACTTCAGTTCCTGGGTTTCAGTTTCCTCATCTATAAAATCATTAGATGGTCCCTTTCCGGCTTGAATTCTTTGGATCTTATTCATAAGATCTTTTCATTCTCTTGCTCATTTTCATCTCCTTGATACCGCTCATTTGCCTTTAACCAAATTACTATTTAACCTTAAACTTTAGGATCCCATTTTTAAGAAAGAGACAAATCAGTTGATTGGATAGTTTCATTTTCCTGGTTTCCTAACCCCCTGACCCATCCCCGTTCTGGAATCTAAGGTCTCATCTGACCAAAGGAACTTCTAATTCAGCCAGTATAACATGGTCACATGCATCTAGGGGTGGTGACTAGCAAAGAGGAATGGGAGGCAGAAGGGAAGCTACTTCCTGGACTGGAAAAGCAGAAAACAAAACAGTTAGGTCCTAAGGAGGAAGGGAACTTTATTTTGCAGCTTGCTCACACATGCCACTGTTGTTGGGATTATAACAGATGCAGTGGTACACTAGAGCTAGTTGTTAAATTTGTAGAAATTTTGAGAATCGGTTGTTAAACACAACCAATGGATAGTTTGAACAGCTCCTGTACCAGTAAAGTTATTTGTTGCTTTAGAAGAATTGGTGTCAATCACAATAGAATGTATTTTCAATACATTGTCTACTTTAAATGAATGTGACTTCAATAATAAATATTTGAAAGCAAACTTGGACTAAGACAATTCCAAAAGGTTTGTGATGGAAAATGTCATCCATGTCCAGAGAAAGAATTACGGAGTCTGAATGCAGATTGAAGAACACTATTTGCTTTCTTCTCTTTTTTGTTTTGTTTTGTTTCTTCTTTCTCATGGTTCATTCTATTGCTTATAACTCTTCTTTGCAACATGACTAATGTGAAAATATGTTTAATGTGAATGTATATGTACAGCCCATATAAGATTGTATGCCATCTTGGTGGGGGGAAGGAGAGGTAGGGGGAGAAAATTTGGAACTCAAAAGCTTGTGAAACTGAATGTTGTAAACTAAAGATAAATATATTTTTTTTAAAAATGAAAGAATATTTCTGGATGAGCTTTATTTTATTTATCACCAATCTAATAAAAAATTAAACCAAGCTAGAAAATATAAAGAACTTAAAATTTATAGTTCTTTATAGGTAAAAAGAACTATTAAAATAAATTGAGTACTGGGACTGATAGGTGCCATGTGCTTTACAAGATATTACTGCTATATGGCACAAATCCTGCATTTTTTATTCTTATTCTGGTTTGGCAAAGAGATTAACTAATATTAATTTCTTGTAAGACCTTGCTTTAATGATTTACATTCTGGAAGAATTTTCATTACTTTCAAATGCACTGTAGTCAAGATGAACTAACATTCAGAAAGCTCAAAATCAATCAAACCCACCAGAAGAGCTTCAGAAAAATTTCAATATTGGTACTGGAAAGCATAAGTCTTGGGTTGAAGATTTCATTAATTCGAATAAATTTAAAGACATTCCATTTAATGAAAATAATAAATTTAATGCTCTTCCTAGATATAAGCTACGAGAAAATATACTTCAACACATAAACTTATGTCTTTTATTGGACAGAAAAAACAATGAATGCATTTTTAATTATTTAAATTTAGAAGAACTATCTTCACAATGGAGAGAGAGGGTAAAAAAAATACATATCATGTTAAACTGTAAAACATGAAGTTAATTTGAACAATTTTCAGGATCTTGTGGATAATAATGTTGAACCAAACTGTTCCAATCCCTGCAACTATGCAAAAAAAGTTTGCATTATTGTAATCGGTCATACTAAGGCAGAAAGAAGTTTCAGTTTATGAATGTAACTTTCATGAGTGTGAGAAATAGATTAAAAAGTAGATCACACGTCAGATTTAAGGCCAATAAATTTATTGGGAAAAGAACGGATTGGGATGCAACTCCATTTGTCAAATCATGGTTGAATTGCAACCATAGATTGGCTATGGAGACAAGTTGGCAAAAATCAACAAAAGCATTCTGGGATAATTAATTGGCTACATGGAATTTACAATAAAGAGTACTGTATGCTTTATTATTTATAAATAAAATATATGTATCCTTTAAATCAGTAAAATTTATAATAAGCAAATATATACTTATACAACGGCAGCTAGGTAGGTCAGTGAATAGAGTGTCAGGCCTGGAGTCAGGAAGACCTGAATTCAAATCCAGCCTCAAACAGCAACAAGCTGTGTGACTCTGGATGAGTCACTTAACCCTGGTTGCCTCAGTTTCCTCATCTGTAAAATGAGCTGGAGAAAGAAATGGCAAACCAGTCCAGTACCTTCGCCAAGAAAACCCCAAAATGGGGTCACAAAGAGTCGGACATGACTGAATATCAATGACACACACATATACAAACACACACATACTTTTTCTGTGTGTGGAAAGCTGGTTCAGCACATCGCTGCATTTTAACCCAGGTATCATCTGTTTTAGTAGCTGTGAGCCCAAGGCAGTTTGCCACTGTGGCTATTATTTAATAATAATAATGGTTTAATTATACAATGCTTTAAGGTTTATGAAGCACTTTCCCCAAGACAACCTGTGAGGTAGGTCATATAAATATTATTCCCTTTGTACTTAAGTCAAGCCAATAAGGCATTTGTTAAGGGCCTACTATGTGCCAGGCACAGTGCTTAAGTACACCAAACAGAGGATTTTATATTTGATCCTGGAGAGTTTATTGAATAGAGCAGGGACATAGTTAGACCTGTATTTTAAGAAAACCAATTTACTAGCTGAATGGAGGGTGGGCTTTACTGGGGAAGGAATTTGGGTAAGGAAATAAACCTGAAGGCTATTTGAACAGCCTAGGTGCGAAGTGATGAGGGCCTGTCCTCAGGTGATGGCAGGGTTGAAGAGAAGGCAGCATACAGGAAAGATGTCACAAAGGCAGAAGTGAGAAGACTTGGCAATGGAATGGATATGGGGGGCAAGAGTGAGGAGTTGAGGATGATCCCTAAGTTTGAGCCGGGGTGACTGGGAAGATGTTGGTACCCTTGACAACAATAGGGAAGCTAGGAAGAGGGAAAGGTGTGGGAGGGGGACATGGTAAATTTAGTTTGGGAAATGTTGAGTTTAAGATGTCTTAGGGACATCTATAGAGTTCGAGATGTTCAGTAGTCAGGCAGAGATTTGAGAACGGAAGACAGGAGAGATGTTAGGGTGGACAAATAGATCTGAGAATCATCTGCCTAAGGCTGATAATTGAATCCACGGGAGCTGACGAGATTTCTATTCACAAAATTAACTCAAAGTAATTACCATCATGGACAAAAACCCATGGACAAGTGAATCCCCATCCTAGCCATTAGTTTCAACTTTCTCCTTCTATTCAATCATCTTTTTTTTTCAAAACAGTGTTAATTATGAACTTAATATATAGATGAATATATTCAAAACTATTTACAAAACAGAATATAATATAACAATTTATCAGTTATCCCACTAAGCCCCATTCCAATCTCTTTGTATAGTCCCATTTGTATACATTGAATAGTTTTTTTAAGTAGTTATAGCCAGTATGACTCTTGCTACACTAATTCTACCTTACTTGCTCCGCATTCCATATAAAAATATGTCCTTATTTCTTTGAACTGGTCACGGTAAATGACATAATGGACCCATCAACACATCCTTTGTCATTTTTATAGCGCTATATGTACCTATTAATTATACTGAAATACCACAATTTATTCAACTAATAATTAAACACCACAAATTTGGCCTGCTCTTAGGTTTTTTGCTGTAATAAATAATATAGATATAAATATTTTTGTATAGACAATAGTTTTTCCTTTCAGTATGACATAAATTTCTTTAATGGGATTACTGAGTAAAGGCTATTTACCAATTTGCAGCTCCACCAACAATATAGGCTTAAACCTGTACACATGCCTCCTCAATGCTTATCCATTTTAAAATTATTTTGGGGGATTTTGAGTGAAGTTGTTACTTTAACATACATTTCTCTGGGTACCAGGGAAAATGAACATTCTTTCAAGGGATTTTTTATAACTTGTGCTTCCTCTTTTGTAAAATGTTCATTCGTGTTCTTTGACCACTAATCCACTGTGGACTGGGTGTTGTCCTTGTAAGTCTGGAACAATTCCTAGATCAAAAAACTTTCATTGAATGTATTTACCATGGAGATTTCTTTCCCTAATCTGTTGCTTTCTTTTGATTATATTTGGTTTCTGTTACTGAGAATTTTTAAGTATTCATATGACCAAATCTATCTTGTCCACAATACTTTACTTCATAAGTTTATCCAGAATTTATTTTCTATTCACAACTGAGATAATGGTCCGAATAGAGGCAGCATTGAAATAGAGGTTGCTGTGTCACCCTCTTTCTCCCATCTCCACATTATTACTATGAAAGGAAGAAAACCATAGAGCAAAATAAATAAATACTACGAAATTTAAAAAAAACTAATTATAAGTCACGTTGGTTCTATACAAGATGAATGGCAGCAGGGAGAGAGTGGATGGAAGAGGGACAGGGGAATTAGTGGAATGAGGGGAATGGAGGGGAAGGAGGGGCAGGGAAAAACAAGATAACTGCAGCCTACAGTAGAAGTATTCCTTATTCCTGTTTCTTCTAGTAATTGTTTTGACTCATTGATCCAACTGGAATTCAAGAGATAGTATGTTGCGTGCTATGGATATAAATGTTGTGGGGTTTTGGGCTATATTATCTTTTCCTCCCATTTAATCTTTTGCTGCCCAAAGCAACCTGAAGATGAGGTTAATTTTATAATTTCTCTCTGTCCTTGCATGGCACCCATGAAATAATGGAGGTTCTAAGGATCCTCCTTACCCAGACAAAAGATGCTAAGGGATACAACAAGGCAAATGGTCAGGAAACAGAGTAGTCTGCAACGGGCTCAATGGCCTCCAAATAAGAAAGAATTGGCTCCATCAGGCACCTTTATTTGTCTCATCTACAAAGTAACTTAGAACTACACTTTATAAGTACAGAATGATTTTGCCCATCACGATCAATGGAAAGGAAAAAAAAATCTGCCTCAGATAGCAGATAGCACAAATTGAAAAGAAGCAAATTTAAATTTGATGTCATAACAACTAGACTTGTCCAAAAGTAACATGGGCTTGCCTTGAGAAGCGATGAACTCCTCCTGCTTAGAGGTCTTCAGGCAGAGAGGTTGGACAAACAGGCAGTTCATGAGCATGATCGCTTGTTGGGTACACTGGAGTAGGGACTGCCTACTCTACATACATAAGGAAGTATGGGGCTTGGACTACAGTGGCTACTGAGTTCCCTTCCACTAACAAGCTTTTTTTCAGTTGGTCCTCAAAACCAGCCACAGAGCTGCATTTTTTAACACTGCAATTTTTAACACCAACATTTGAAGAGGCTTTAGGAACTCTAGGCAAGGTGAGACCTGATCCTATCATGGGGCCATCAGTTGAACAGCTTGCAAGAGGGTTGAGCAAGTGAGAGTACAGTGTATTTTAAGAGAGACTTCAGACTACTTCAAGAGAAGGAACCTTATACCCAGAAAGATAACTACCTTAATTGTCTTCAAGACTCATTTAGAATTAAGGCTTTAGCTCCAAAGCACAGAGAGTTCCCCCAAATCTCCAATCTTGGACGAGGTCCTACAATTAATAAGTACTAGAGACAAATTTTGAACCCAGGTCCCCTGACTCTAAATCCAGCATTCTTTTACTGTGCCTTGAGTGGACTCGTGCACTCCCACATGGGTGACTCCCAAGAAGATACTTGCCTTAAAGTGGAAGGAATTTCCAGGAGAACAACTGGATCCATATTGTTCATTCTTGGTTAAGTTGCTGTAGTAGTCAGAGACCTTGGAATTAGCAATCTTGTTACAGCCAGGGTCGTCTGTGATGGGGCAGATGTAATAGCTATCCTCCCCATCACTGTCATCATCAGAAAAGCCAGCATGATGGGAGTGAAGTGACCTGCTATTGTCAATGCCTTCCAGGCGAAAAATAAGGTCTTCGTCTGCCATGTTTGTAGGGTGCCCGTTTTACCCACGTGGTGACGGAAGCAGCCAGAATGACAGGGCAAATTTGATGAGGAGGTGCCTGTCAAGAAATCAAGACAAAGGAGTGAGTACCATTCAGTCAAAGGCACATACATTTTCTGGGAACTTTATTCAGGAGAGATTACAACAAACAAAACAAAGCACCTACTAAGTCAGCCATGCAAATAAGCATCAACCCACAAGCCTAGGGCCTGACAGGAATCAAGCTGATACTAAATTAGACCTACAGAACACCTTATTTCTCTCGTACAGTTGTGAAAACCTCAAGTAGAAATGGTGGCTGCTAACCTGCACATAAGGATCCTTGCAGGCTGCATATGACTTGATTTCCTAATGTAATGTTATCTATGTTTTCCTGTGTTTTTATTCAATTTATTAAATATTCCTCAATTACATTTTAATCTGGTTTGGATTTTCAGGGAGACTGTGCTATAATATAGCACCATGAGAGTACTGCTGAGGGTGGATGGAAGAAAACTTAGTAGGATGCAATGATTAGTACATTCTCTCTAAGGTGGGGGTAGGTGGTGGGTGGGTGGGTGTTAGGGGTCTGTGAAATTGTTTTATGTATTTATATCCATATATATCGTATTTCAATGCAATTGGTTTCCTTTGTAATCCTGTGAATTTTAATTTATACATTAAAAATATTAATAATAATAACAGCTAACATTTTTATAGTGCTTACCATGTGACAGGCACTGTGCTAACTTTTAAAATTATCTCATTTGATCCTCACAACAACCGTGGGAGATGCAGTTATTATTATCCCCGATTTTATAGATGAAGCAAAGAGAGACTAAGGGCTTTGTCCAAGGTTAAATATCTAGTAAGGGTCTGAGGCTGGATTTGACTCCTGGTTTGACTCAGGTTTTGACTCCTGTCCCTGTGCTCTGTCCACTGTACCACAATTTTTCTGAGAAGGTGGTTCATACCCTTCACCAGACAGTCAAAGGGATCCATGCCAAAAAAAAAAAAAAAAAGATTAAGAATCCTTGCTTTAAAGCAGCATGCCACATCAAGGTTGTACCTAATTATTATCATTTTTTATTTAAAATTAATTTTTTTGTTATTCCAAACTTGACAAACATTTACAAAATGATCATTTCCACATATGTAGAAGAACAATAAAAAGAGGGTTGTTCATTAAACATGCATCTCAAATTACCATACTTAGATACTCTTGGATATGTGGAAGAATAGTATTTTTGAGCTGGTCCTGACAAGGGCCCTCCAGATCTAGAACTCAGGACCTCCTCCTCCTCCTCCTCCTCCTCCTCCTCCTAATCTAATGTATTCAACTCCCTTAGGCTTGAGACATTTTTGTGTGCTTTTCATAGATTCACTCTATGGAGTTTCTTCTGAGCTCCATTAGATTGTAAACTCCTGGAGGACAGGGACTGTGCTTTGCCTTTTTTTTTAAATCCCTAGTGCTTAGCACAGTATCTGACACTTAATAGGTGTTTGATAAACATTGACTGATTTATTTTGATTAAAAAGGCATCCCTCTCTGACCATATTTGCTGTGCCTTGAAGTCAGCCCTGCAGTGTGATTAGTAAGGTCAAGAAGGGTGTGGCCAGGGCTGAAGGAGTAAACACCTGCCAGGTCTAGTTTTACCCAAGTATGGAGGTAAGAAAAACCCGTATTCTTAGTGCCAATGTGGTCATTAATCAGCAATGGGCAAATTTTAATCTCCTCCTGCCAGTGTCTTTATCTGTAAAAGGGAAGAATACTCCCAGCTCTACCTTATCTCAACACAACCCCATCTATTTTTTTTAAAGACAAAATAAGATAGTACATATGAAACCCCTTTGGACTTTTATAATACAAAATGTAAACCAATCATTACTGAGGTTACGATTAAGAGCTTTCTCAGCAGGAACTATTGCAATCTTTTATTTTATTTTAAAACTATTTTCTGGAGCTTCCTTATAGGGAGCAAGATCAGTTTCCCAATAAGGGGCTGGAATCAAATCTTTCTGGCTATGTGATGCTAGCCTTGAATTGGGTTTCTAATTTCTAGAGGATCTTTTTTGGAACCTTGGCCATTCTGACCCCAAGCTGACACTTCATCTAGGACAGGATGGTCCCTGACTAAAGGGAAATCTAAGCCAGGAGACAGCATAAGCCATGCACTACATGTCTGTTGTGGAGCTGAGCATTTGGCAAAAAATATGGATTTAGGACTGAAAGGAACCCTTGGAGGCCATCAAATACAACCCTTTTATTTTCTAGTTGAGGCACTGACTTGCCCAGTCATATAACTAGTAAATATCTGAAGTCCCAGGTTTTCCACATGTGGGACTTCCCAGAATGTGAGATGCAAAAATGTGAGATTAAAACTGCTATTGACATTAAACACTTTTGGAATTCAAATAATCACAACCTAATTGATTTTTTTATAAGCTTGCCTTTTCCTAGAAAATATTTTCTCCAAAGGGGTCCCACTTGCAAGCCTGTACTTTGGTCATGAGGTCAATGTCTAACATTAAAGACTTCTGACCAACCTTAGTGGCCTGTGATAATCCAAGGTAAGACTTGGCCCTAAGTTCCTGGCATAGTCAGCTGCTTTGGACATTCTAGCCCTACCCACAAATCCAGGATGTGTCTAGGGGGTCCCCTCTGCTACATGTTCCTTTAATTCTCTGGCTCCCTTCCCAGAACACCAGCTTCAGCTTCCCAGGCATCCTGGGAGATTTCACCCTCTCCAAGCTCATTTATCATAGAAAGGGGACAGCTCCATTGGGTCTTTTCCAAATCTGGGCATTCAGGAGGCTCTTCCCAGCCTCTAGGAAGACCAGGTGTTTCTATTCTTAAGTAGCCTCCAACTTTTCACTCCCTCCTCATCCATCAACATCTCTCCTTACAAGATCTTACACAACCAAACAAGTCACTGAGTGTTGAAGTATTTAGGGTATTACACAAGAAATAATGCCTGCCTGTAATACACTGATCATTCCCCATCCTTTCCTTACTCCTTCAAAGTCTCTCTGAAAAAAATGGAAGCCTTTCATCCTTCTGATCCCTCATAGACTTCAGGGCCTTACCTATTGTTGCAACATTCTTAAGACTATTCTCTCTTTTTTTTCTGGAGGGGGGAAGGCAGGGCAATTGGGGTTTAGTGACTTGCCCAAAGTCACACAGCTAGTAAATATGTCAAGTGTCTGAGGCTGGATTTGAACTCAGGTCCTCCTGACTCCAGGGCCAGTGCTCTACTCACTGCACCACCTAGCTGCCCCTATGACTATTCTCTAAGTGTGCTATGCATATACAGTTATCTCCTTAATTGGACTTCTCAGAAATTCTCAGAAGGCAAGGACTGTGGTTCCACTTCTCCAGGATTTCCCACAGTGCCCAGAGGTGGCCCTCCTAGCCAATGTGTACTCAACCAAGGGGTACAAGCAAAAGGTCCGGTTAAATGTTGAGTAAAGTATGTGGCAAATAATATGGGAGATGTAGTAGTTGTTTCAATTTTCCAGGAGCAGCAGTAGTCCCGATTTTCAAAACTGCATCTAAGGCCCCCCATCCCACTCCATCCTATGAGATAGTCATCTCTGTCTTCAAAAGAAGATTTACAATGGCATGTCTAGCTTGGAATCTGGCTACAGGAGGTGCAGGCAAATTAGGTTCTTAGTTTTTTTTGGATCATCTGATAAAATCTTGGACCTCTTCTCAGAATAATGTTTTTAAATACATAAAACATACAGTATTACAAAGTAAACTAATTATATTGAGACACAATTATCAAAATTAAAAAGAAAAATTTATAGACTCTAGGTTAAGAACCCTCTAAGGAAACTGATTTAGCTCCATTTTTTCTGATGTGGGTCCTGGAGACCACCAAAAAGCAGAAGGTTCAGAGAAGTCTTCCTCAGGCTTAGATTCTCTTTGGTTAACATGGAACCACTGTCCTTAGAGACAGAATGGGACTTGTGACAAAAAAAGGGAACAGAATGGAAATGTTCTGCCTATTAGCACAACAATTTGAGTATATGAGAGAGAGGGCACTGCAGAGAGTTAGGGATTTGGGGTCATGGTGAGGTTAGCAAGATGGATGTCTGTTTAGTAGCAAAATTTCAAAAAAAAAAGCCCTTAAGGGAACATGCCATTTCCAGATCTGTCTCTGGGGCCATTTAATTCATCAGCATTTGACTATACACAGCTATGTCTGGCAGCCTCCACATCAGGAAAACTATGTTCAAAATGCATATTGCTGAGCCTCGTGACCTAACCAGAGCTCATCACAGTCCCAAAGCAGGTCTCATACTAGGCTGTGGTACCATTGATGGCCAAGTTTGGAGAAAAGGGATGGAATCTTTCCCTCACTTCTCCCTATGCATAGCACTAACCAGAAACAACGTCATAGCCACAAATCACCCTTTTGAGACCAACCTATCTTGCACAGTACTAACCACATAGTGGGACACTTAAAAAAATCCTAACTACTCATTTTCCTCCTACCCAAGAGAGTGGGGGAAGAGAAAAGATGTGTCTGCTCTTATCCTGAGTTTTCAACTATAATATTCCAGGGCTGATTCAAAAAAGGGGTTCCTTCTCAATAGTCCCTGGCTCTCTGCCTCACAGCTTTATTCTTTGTAGGGGAGCTATATTACAAAAAAAGATAAAATCACGAAGGCTTTGGTGCATGGCATGAGTTGAATAAATATTCCCAGCTTCATTTTCAACCTAATTGCCCCTCCCCATATGTAGGAGTAGCTACAAACCCAGTGCTATTTATGGCACTGAACTTTAGGCCCCAAGTCGCAAGAGTCCCGATTACCCTTAAGGGACCACTAACTAACCCTAACAGGGGGAGAGGACTCACTAAGCTCTACGAAATTTGAAAGCTAAGAAAAGCAAACATTTTCCCCCCACAATCATGAAAACAGCTCCTTCTACCCAAAAGTCATTATTTGGTCTTCAAGGAACACTATTTCTCTTTTCCTGGGGCATGAACACGAAGCAGTGGATTCATCACTGGCTCTTATTTAACCTCAGTAGATTGACTTACCAGGAGGCCGAGATAGGGACCATCAAATGGGTTCTGTGCACATTTGCATTAGCCCAAAGCCTGTTCCTTCTATCTAAAAGCAATAGATCATTTTGTCACCAACATCACCAAATATATACTGAATGTCGAGGGGTAGGGCACTGATTCAGACATTGCAAAGGATACAAAGAGGTACAAGGTCTTGTATCTGATTGCGATAGAATACTACTATGCTATGAGAAATGATGAAGATGGTTTCAGAAAAACCTGGGAACACTTATACAAACTGATGCAAAGTGGAGGGAGCAGGACCAGGAGAACATCGTACAGGACAGCAATATTGTAACAAGGATCAGCTGTGAAAGATTTAACTACTCTAATCAATACAATAATCTAAGACAATTCCAAAGGACTTGCAATGAAAAATGCTGTCTACCTCCAGAGAGAGAGAACTCATGAACTCTTAAGTACAGATTGAGGCATACTTTTTTCAATTTCTTTTTCTTTGGCAACATGGCTTATATGGAAATAGGTTTTCATGACTTCACATCTAAATTTGCTATGATATTGCTTGCAACCTTAATTAGAAGAGGAGAGGCTGAAGGGAAGGAGGGAATAGGAAACTCAAAAAATTTTTTTTCAAGTCTATGTTTTTTATTTTATTCAGTAGGCATATACAAGACCCAGAAGTCTTACCATGAACCCTCTGTTCCATTGGGATGCTTGAGAAAGAGATGGGGGGCAGGCACATGATCACTGGAACTCTTGCAGAGCCCTAGGCCTGAGGGGCGGATGGGGACAAGAGGAGAAAGGGGCAGCAGAGCCACAGGAGAGACCCATATCCCTGATAACTTTCCTTATCCTTTCTCCTGCCCCACTGTACTGAGGGTGGGGATGGAGGTGTTGGCAATATGACTGAGATGGAGGGGGCTGACAGAACATAAGTTGAACTTCCTGAGTGGAGAGGAGTCTGTTTCCAGTGTTACCCTTGGGCCAATGGATAGAATATGGTGACCTTGTCAGGAGTGCTAAGATGTATGTGTACTTTCTAATGCCCCTGTGGTCCTTGCTCTCATGTCAGCAGCCTGTTATTACAGCTACAGTCGTGACTGAGAATAGATAGTGAAATCTGCTAGTCTCTTCTTGCCCTTTTCTCCTGCCACCCGGATTTCTAGGTGCCATTTCCTTGAGACTCAGGAGATCAGGAACAATGGGACTATGCAGGAGAAGCTAAAGTAGGGACCCTCACTGTGAGTTTAGTCTCTTTATGGCTGAACCGTTTGTACCTTAAGGACACAGGGCAGTGAAGAAGAGATTCCTAGAGGAGTAAAATCTGCCAGATGAAAGCATTGAGAGACATGGTGCTGTGGGATATAGGGTCCGAGAAAGAGTTCTATGGGACACATATATGCAGTTGAGGGCCTGCTGGAAGTGACATACTTCAGGCTCATACCTCTTCAAAGGGTGTTCTGAGGCAAAGGCAGTAGATCACTTCGAGGAGATGGGATAAGGCCAAAACAAGGGGCACCAAGTTAACAACAGCAAAAAAGAAGACATTCATGCAGACACATACTCCCCTGCCACGCAACAGTCTTTGCTGGCCTGTTTGAAATGGAAACAAGTGACTGCTCAGGCTGGGGCTATTGCTGGGATATCGTGGTTAATGCCCAGTCCACAAGGGCAATCGATGGTGGTGTCTTGCAGGCAGAGCCAAATCCAGTGGGCAAACTTACTCAGCTGTACCTTCATACGGTCTCAGATCACATCACTTCTGCAGGCCTCCTGGCAATACTCCTGGACCTGAAACAATGCAGTAAGTAACACATGCCACAGAGGCAACAGAAAGTGCTGGTAAAGGAGCAGTAGCAACTCCCTTAGCTGTAGGAGCAGATGTAACAATGAGTCTGTGAACTGGGTCCCCTAGAAGATGTCAGCTAGGTTCTCATAGGCCCAAGAAAGACAGGATACACAATAGGCTGAGACAAAGGGGACTGTTGTATTGGTCTAGGTTGGAACTTAAAATTTTAAAAAATGAATGTTAAAGCAGAATTATTTTTAGAAAAAAAAAAAGACAAAAGTCCCTGCCCTGGAGAAGCTTACAATTTCCTTGAGAAATCAGAGTACATACTTGGAAAGATATGTAACAGCATAAGGCAACACAAGCCAGGTGGAAAGTGGACAGTAGAGTCAGCAAATGCCACAGGAATTCTGAGAAAGGAGAGATTGCTAAGAGTTAGGTTACCTGGAAGAGGCTTCATGGAGATGGTGCTTGAGCAGGGCCTTGTAAAACAACCAAGATAAGCAATATGAAATACGTCATATATATGCAATCATGTAGAACATATTTCCATATCAGTCATGCTGTAAAAAAATAAACAGACCAAAAGAAAAAAAAACCCACACACAAAAAAGAGAATAGCATGTTTCAATCTACATTCAGATTCCATCCATTTTTTCTCCACAGGTGGATAGCATTTTTCATCATGAGCCCTTTAGAATTGTCTTGGATCACCATATTGCTGAGAGTAACTAAGTCATTCACGGCTGATCATCATATAACGTTGGTGTTACTGTGTACAATGTTCTCTTGGTTCTGCTCACTTCACTTTGATCAGTTCATGTAAGTCTTTCCAGGTTTGATTGAAAGTGAGAGTAATTTCAATCAAAAGGAAAGAGTCTTAATAATTGAAAAAAAATCAAGAAAGGCCTCAAGTACAAGATGGACCTGAGCCATGCTTTAAAGAAAGCCAGGATAGATGTAGCTCTTCTCAGCAATGCAAGGTTCTAAGACAACTTCAAAAGGCTCATGATGGAAAATGCTATCCACATGCAGAGAAAGAATCACGGAGTCTGAAAGTAAGTAGAAGCATGTTAATTATTCTCTCTCTTTTTGTTTGGTTTTGCTTCTTCTTTCTCATGGTTTATTCCATTGGTTATAATTCTTCTTTGCAACATGACTAATGTAAAAATATGTCTAATGTGAATATACATGTAGAGCCTATATCAGATTGCACGCTGTCTTGGGGACAGGGGAGAGGAGGAAGGGAGGGTAAGTTTGGAACCCAAAAGTTTGCGGAACTGAATGTTATAAAAGTAAAAATATATAAATAAATAAATAAATAAAGAAGAGGTCATTCCAGACATGAGGGACCACTTGTGCAAAGGCATGTTGGAAGGAGGTGGACATCATGTAAGCAGTTTGACTGGAAGGTTAGGTGGGAGCCAGACTATGGAGAGCCCTAAATGTCAGGCTAAGGATTTTGTATTTTATCCTAGAGGCAGTGAAGATTTCTGAGTTAGATAATGACCAACCATAACTCTAAGGGATTAATGATTAAAAATGGAATCCATCTCCAAATAAAGAGCTGATGGACTCAGACTGCAGAATAACAGATATTCTTCTTCTCTTTCTTTCTTTTGGGGGACAATTTACTTTGTATAACTATTCATGTTTGTAATGAGTTTTATTTTTCTTGCCTTCTCATTGGGTGGGAAAGGGAGAAGGGGAGAGAGACAATTTGAAAGAGAACATAAAATTGAAATTAAAAAAAAAGATTAGGAATACAATTTGACAGCTGTGTGGAAGATGGATTAGAGAGCGGAGAGACTGAAGGAAAACAAATTAGAAGCTCATTGCAACACCAAGCAAGAGAAAATGAGGGCCTGAAATAGGGTGTTATCTTTATGAATAGGACAAAGTGGGGAGGGGTGAATGTGAAAGAAGTTGTAAAAGCAGGAACAAAAAGAAAGATTTGGCATCTGATTAGATATGAGTGAGGAGGACTCCGGGGATTTAAACCAGAATTTTTTTGTAGGAATTAAGGCTAGCCCAAAAGTGATCCTAAAACAAACCATTTAATTTAGTAGAAAGCAACAGAATTCCCCAGTCAAAGGTTACATCCTCCCCACCCATGTGCAAACATAAAACACAAACTGATTTGCTATCTTGCAAACCAATAACAACAACCCACACCTCTACAATCCCCTGAGGTTAACATATACTTTACTTACTATCCATGAAACTGGGAGGACCTTGAGGACATGGACTGTCTTTTGCCTTTCTTTGTATGCCCAGTGCTTAGTCCATGGTATGTCTACTATGATAGCACTTAATAAATGGTTATTGACTGACTCATAGTCCTGTGATACACAGCCAGTGCTATTATCAATATCTCAGTGTTAAAGAGGAGGAAGCTCTGCCTGGGAGAGATGGGATGATGTGTCTGAGTTCACACAGCTATTTAGCAACAGAGTTGGGATTCCAACCTGAGTCTTCGAACTTTTCCCCTACTATACTACCCTCCCTCACTGCCATCCCCTACTTTGGCATGGCCTATCTTTATACTTCTAAAAAGGTTTTTCACGTTAATTATTGTATGATTATAGCTTCACAACATTCCTTTAAGTTTGTAAAGGCAAGTATTGTCCTTCAAACTTGACAGATGGAGAAATTAAGGCCCAGGTGAATGACATGATTTATTCATGGTCAATTATCTGGTTGGGGTCAGAATTAAGAATAGAAGCTAGGCACTTAAGCTGTCAAATTGATTTTTCACAGGTTTCACCATGTCATACTCCTGCTCAAAAAATCTGCACTGGCTCCCTATTGCTTCTAGAATAAAATATAAAACTCTACAGCTTAGCATTTAAACTCCTCTACAACCTACCTTCCAGTGTTATCTTATATGATTCCCCCTCAAGCACTATCCCTTCTGTTCCAAGCAAACCGGACTACCAGATGTTCTCTTCTTTTGCCTCTGGGCATCTATACAAGACTGGAAATTCACTCCATTTATGTCTCTCAGAAACGTCTTCCTTCCAGGCTCACTTCCTCTACCTCATTCTTCCTGTCCCCCCACCCCCATCCCATTGTTAGTATTTAATTATCTTTGTATATGCTGCAGTCTCTGGGAAAATAATAATATAGCAATCTCATATAAATGCAGCATTTTAATGTTTGCAAAGCTCTTCTTTTTGCCTGTGAGGTACGTGGTTTCATTCCCATTTTAGAGATAAGAAAATTGTAGCTGTAAGAGATTATGTGATTTGCATATAGTCCACACGATCCATCAGTGGGAGGTGGGATTTGACCCCAAGTCTTCTTTCTCGATGAATCCACTACTCTTTCCATTATACAAGTAGCATAGTGTCTCACACATTAGTGATGTTTCTTAACTTAAGGCCTATGATACCCTTCTCTTCTGTCTTCCACAGCACCTGGGCACAGGGCTAAGCACGTGTGATTGCCAACTATAAAAAAAAACCCAGCTAAAAATAGGCTCAATCAATAATTTTGACCAAACGCATGCCACCACCATTCATTTCGGTAACACTGATGCTGTAAAGTGCCAGAGGTCACTTTGAGAATAGCCACATTGATAGAATCACTCAATCCTTCTAATAGGGAGGCAGTGCCTTTTGGATGTCAAAAAAGACAAAGCTTGGAGAACCTAGTTTATAGTAACTCCTTCACAAGGATGTTATGAGGATCAGACATCAAAATGTATATAAAGTGTTTATAAACTTTAAAGCACTATATAATTGTCAATTATTCATGGATAATTTGAAATGAAAATGAGAAACTGGGACTAGAAAGTGCTATCTATGCATTAGATGATTCCCAACCCTCCTATCTGCACCTCCTCCTCAAGTCAGGAGTTGCAATCATGCTATCAGACAGAAAAAATAAAAAATTCACAATATCTCAAGACATAGAGAAACCATACTTAAAGGAAACACAAATAAGGAATTAATAAAAAAAAACAAACATACTTTAACCAAAGGGCATACAACATACATTCACGTATGGAAGGATAACTGAATCACAAAAAGTCATTTCTGCAAAACTGTAGCAGGGTTCTTTTTTTTTTGTCATTTGGGACCTCTTCTATCATTTAAAATTAATTTTTTTAAACTTAAAATTCCATATACTTGGAGGATCACACATGAAACCACTCTTTTAAATATGTAGTAAATTCCCCACAACTTTGCTCTCCAAAAATCAGTTATTATTAGTTGCAACAAACTCTTGCCATCAGAGTTCAATTTACTGTAGTTACTTATTAGTTTAAAAAAAATTCAGGGCAGTCTTTAAGAAAAGAAAGGGTATAATCAAGATGTTCTTGAAATGCAGAAGCTTGGGTCCAGCACCAGCTTCCTAAACTCACCAAGGTCTTATTTTGTGACTAGCCTTTGCGCTGTGGCCTTCCAACCATTTAGTACTTTCCAAGACTGTATGATCTCCCCTAGCACTAAAGAAACTAGAAGGAGTGAAGAGACTATGGGGCTGTAATTTTATTTCGAGTCAGGAAATTGCTAAACCATGATCAAAAAGCATGAGTCATGTGGCTCTTAAAACACTACATACTTCCCAATGACTCCAAGATAGGCAAGCATCTTTTTTGTAGGATCTTCTCCAATGGAAAACTCCAGAGAACCTTTCTTTCTCTTTGCCTAGAAAGAGTGTGGTTACAAGTCTCCAGATTTTACTTGCCCAGATATGATAATTTCTTTTTTTAAGTTTCATAGGTTAAAAAAATCTAGGTCTCTTTTTTTAAAAGTTTTCAAAATTCATTTTTATAAGATTTTGAATTCCAATTTTTTCTCCCCTCCCCAAGACAGCAAGCAATCTGATATAGCTTATACATGTACAATCATATTAAACATATTTCCACATTAGTCATGTTGTGAAAGAAGAATCAGAATAGAGAAAGAAAAAAGACAAAAAACAAAAAAATGAAAATAGAATATTTTGATTTGCATTCAGACTCCATAGTTCTTTCTCTGGATATGGATAGAATTTTCCATCTTTTGGAATTGTCTTAGATTACTGTATTGCCGAGAAGAACCAAGTCTACCAAAGTTGTTCATCATACAATGTGGCTGTTCCTGCGTACAATGTTCTCCTGGTACTGCTTACTTCACTTAGCATCATGTAAGTCTTTCCAGGTTTTTCTGAAATCTGCCCGCTCGTCACTTCTTATAACACAATAGTATTCTATTACATTCATATACCACAACTTGTTCAGCCATTCCCCAATTGATGGGCATCCCCTCAATCCAATTCTTTGCCACTACAAAAAAGATGCTGTAAATATTTTTATGCATATGGGTCCTTTTCCATTTTTTATGATTTCTTTGGGTAGTGGTAGTAGGGGTATTGCTGGATCAAAAGGTATGCAGTTTGACTGCCCTTTGGGCATAGCTCCAAATTACTCTCCAGAATGGTTGGATCAGTTCACAACTCCACCAACAATGCATTAGTGTCCCAATTTTCCCACATCTTCTCCAACATTTATCATTTTCCTTTTCTGTCACATTAGTCAATTCGATAGGTGTGCAGTGGTACCTCAGAGTTGTTTTGATTTGCATCTCTCTGATCAATAGTGATTTAGAGCATTTTTTCATATGACTACAGATAGCTCTAATATCTTCCACTGAAAATTGCCTGTTCATATCCTTTGAGCAATTGGTGAATGATTTACATTCTTATAAATTTGACTTAGTTCTCTATGTACTTTAGAAATAAGACCTTTATCAGAGACACTGGTTGTAAAAATTGTTTCCTAGTTTTCTACTTCCCTGGTTGCACTGGCTTTGTTGGTGCCAAAACTTTTCAATTTAATGTAATCAAAATCATCCATTTTGCATTTCATAATGTTCTCTATTTCTTGTTTGGTCATAAATTCTTCCATTCTCCATAAATCTGACAGGTAAACTATTCTTTGCTCTCCCAATTTGTTTATAGTATCAGCCTTTATGTCTAAATCCCAAATCTGATATTCTTAAAGGAAAAGATTGGTACATTCAAGTTGCCATAGTTTATTTATTTACTGGTGATAGGTAACTGATGGTATTTTGCCGTCAGTCATTACAGCAACAGTTGTCTTTCTCTGCTCCCCAGAAGACTGCAGGCTAACACTCTTGAACTCCTTCCCTGATGCTAGGTAGTTATGGCGATCACTTACTGGGTGGTGAATTCCTCAATTTCTAAAAAGATCAGAAAGTTATAGGCAAAGGGAGAAGAGACAGACTAGGGGAGTGGCATCTACTAGACAAGAAAAGCCAAAGAGATCTCTTCTCCCACACCCATGTAAGCAGAACAAAGTCTCTTCTATAACTTAATGACTTAGTAAAGGACAGTTTGTGTTGACTACCCACAAAGAAAAGCAATGAACAGACTTCATTATGAAGGCCCCACTCAAGTACCATCCTGTACTCCAATTTCGATGCTAACCCACATTCCTGTACCAATTTCCTTCCCAGTACTCTCGAGACCAGTTTAATTCACAAACGTTTGTTAGAAGTTAGGCACTGTGCTAGGCGATGAGGTTAAATATAAAAACAAAGCAGCATCTGCCTTCAAGGAACTTACACTCTAATTTAGGAGTTACAACTCATATACTGGTAAGTAGGGTAGGTAATTTAAGAATGGAGCATTAACAAGCAGAAGGGGAAGGAAGGGGAAGCAGCCTGATACAGTGGATTGGAGTTAGGAAGACTGGGTTTTAATTCTGCTGAGACACTTACTTGTAAATAGGTGACCTATGTTACTATGTAACCATAGGCAAGACACCTAATCTCTCTGTACTTCAGTTTCCTCATTTGTAAAAGGATGAGAGTTGATCTCAAGGCCACTAAGGTCCCTTCTGGCTCTAAAGCTATCATCTATAATCTGAGAGGTAAGGAAAGGATTCCTAGAAGAGGGGAGACCTGAGTTGAGCCTAGACAGTTAAGAAGCAACAATGAGGACAAGGAAAAAAAAATCCTAGAATGTTGGAGCTGGAAGAGGCTCCTAGAGCAGATATAGTCTAATCTCCTCATTGGACGGAGGAAAAAATTTAAAATTAAATGTGTAATGACTTGCCTGACACCACATGCTTTGTGGCAGAGTTAAGGTTAGAACTTAGATCTCACATCCCCACTCACTCCTAAACCTTTATACTGTAATCAACTGCATATATTTTCAGACTTGTCTGAGGCATTTATTGCTTTTGCTGATTCCTCTCCACTCTTCGTCCTTTTTTTTTCTTTAAAAAATACTATTTGTTATATGGGATGGCTCGGGTTCTGGAATAAAATTGGGCAAGGTGAAAAGCAAAATTTCCTCATTTGTAAATGGAGATGATGATATTTACACTACCTAGTTTACAGCACTGTTGTAAGGAAAGCATTTGGGACACCCTTTAAAGTGCTAAGTAAATGTGAGTTATTATTATTTCCAATCATTCCATCAGCTCCAGTCAACAGTTCCCTGAAAACCCTATGCACCCTTCCATTTTCACATCTAATTTTATGCTAGAATCCTCTCCAGCCATTTATCTGTCTTATACTTCCAGGCTCAGCTAGAAACCTAAGTCACGTTTCCTTCCTGCCTTTCCCCTCCCCCACTCCTGATCACCCCGGACCTCAGAATATTGCTCAGTTGAGGAGGCCTTACAGTCTGAAACACTGTGGAAAAGAGAACCAAAGTCAAAAGCTCTGGGAATGAATTTTAGTCTATCACTTAGTCTATCACCTCTGTGACCCCTGATAAGATCCTTCCACTAAGTGAGCCCCAGTTTCTTTGTAAAATGATTTCTAAGGCTCCCAGCTGGCTCTAAAATCCTATTATCCAGTCACATAGGACTTAACTTATTCTATCATTTATTCTATTTTTCCTTTGTTATTAATAAGACATTTACATAGTTCTTTGAAGTTTGCACAGTTTAACGCACATTATCTGATTTAAGCCTTGAAACAATGCTTTGTGGAAGGTCCTGCTCTTATGATTATGCACATTTTACAGATGCTGAAACTACAGGCAAAGAGAGATTAAGTGATCTGCCTATGGACCAATCGCTAGTAACGGTC
Source organism: Trichosurus vulpecula (assembly GCF_011100635.1). Lineage (NCBI taxonomy): Eukaryota > Metazoa > Chordata > Mammalia > Diprotodontia > Phalangeridae > Trichosurus > Trichosurus vulpecula. The sequence continues at coordinate 541,395,393 of NC_050573.1, forward strand.
AGTGGCTGGATCTGAATCCAGATCTTCTGACTCCACAATGCCAAGGTGCCTTTTTTTTGTATGTGTCTTGTCCTGTTGGTCCTGGGAGCAAGACTATGTGATAGGACCTCTTTCTAGCCCCAAGACTATAGGGACATTAGTGATTAATTAATTCAGTAAATATTTACTGGGTGCCCTTGAAACTTGCTAGGTGATGAATTTAATAAGCATGGTATAAGAATTTGTGTAAGAGATGTTCTATACTCTAACATTCTGATTTAACTGATAAGGAAATAAGTTCCACTGACAGGACTTTCAAAGTTTGCAAAGCACTTTCTTCACAATAACCAGGGCTATTTTAGAGATATGGAAACTGAGGTCCTGAAGAGTTAAGTGACTTAAATCCCATGGGCCTTTTCAGCACACCATGGTGCCTCTTGAAAAATGAGGTCCACTGAGGTTAATGAGACTGGCCAGCAAGTTAGTGTGGGACCCCTGTTGCTCACTGTCCATAAGTTGTTTTCCATGAGACTGCAGCCTCCCCTGTTTTACTGAAACAGTGTAGTGTGGTTGAGTGAACAATGGATTGAGAAGTAGGGTTCTAGTCCTGATTCCGCCAGTACCTCACTGAATGACCCTGGTCAAGCCACTTCTCCCTGTGCCTCAGTTTCCTCTTCTCTAAAACCTCCAATGTTCCTATCCATTCCTCCTTCTAGAATGAGCTGTACTGCCAAGGGCTGCCTGGCTCTTCTTCACAAGAGTCTTTCCCTCCTTTCCTCTAAGGACTTCTATCTTCTTTCAAACCCAAAGGGTGGAAAGATTTATAAGAGGTTCAAACTGGGAGAAGTGAAGCATCTGGAACCTTTCCCTACCAGTGTGTCTACCCCAGGGGCAGGAAACCAAGAAATCCTAACACAAGGATTAAATTCCCTCAGGCCTCCATTTATCACCACCGTTACTCCGGGGCAATCCCCGCAGCAGTCAACTTGGAAGTTAATTTCAGCAACCCCAGGCTCCTCCTCCTACTGGGGAACCAGCATGCATGTTAATGACCTCATTAGCGGCCTCCACAGACCCAGCACCTTCTCATTTTAAGATGTACTGCCATGTGAACAAAACAAATACAAAAAGGCCCCAAACTCAATATTGTAATAACAGACAGGTCTGCATAGCCCTGATCACCCCAATCATTCAGAAAAACACAAAGACCCTTCTTTGTCCTGAATCACCTAAGGAACTGTGAGGGTCCACTTCTTTAGCAGATTTGAGCGGCTCCAAGAAAGCTAGAAACCACCCAAGGGGCTTTTGTCTCCCAGTGTTCCGGTCTGATCCAGCCCTAGGGTTCCTCCTTTGCCCAGACACTGGATTCTGCTGACTGAGACAATCGCACTTTCATTATTATCACTATCATTACTATCATCTAACCCTCTACAATCAAAATACGAGCAGAGAACTAAGCTGAGCATGGGATAAGAAGGAACCCTCCCCCATTCTCCCCTCTTATTCAAAGCATTTCCATTTTGAAACATGTTAAGCGCCTACTATGGGCACAACACAGTGCTAGCAGAGACACAACACCCTCATTTGGCATACAAGGAGCGAAGTCTGAAAAGACTGAAGGCCCCCTTAGCAATAAAATGGTCTGGCCTCCCCAACTCCTTCTGCGGTGAGGTAAGGGGTACACTGGGTGGGGGGAGTGTCCCTGCGGGTTTGGTACAAACTGGAGGGTCCTATAGGGAAAGGAAAAGTTAACACACAATGGCAAATAAAACATCGAAGGCTGCCTTGATGAAATGCACGGGCTGCTTATTTCTTGTCCCCCGCCACCCCTCCCCACACAACACCCCGATCCCCACAGACCCTCTATTTTTCCCCACAGACCCTCTATTTTTCCATCAGGCCTACGTACCTTCAGCAGGCAAGCGACCGCTGCAGCCCCAGACGACTGCCAGGAAGCAGAGGAGTTGGTAGCTTCTCTCGCCTAGGAGCTCCAGGGTGCACGACAGGTAGGCCCCCCAAACGTCTCGGGGCTGGAGGGGCAGGCGGGGCGCTCGCGGCGGCTCGGGTAAGGCGGGCGAGTGGAGCAAGAGGACCGGAATGGAACGTTCCCGGGAAGGCGCGAGCCCCGGGGCTCGGGCGAGGGGCGCGAGCCGAGGACCTAAGAGAGAGTTGCAGCGACCCAGATGGAATCTAGATCCCGAGCCAGCTGGTGCAGAGCTCCAGGGAGATAGAGAAGTGTGCAACCGATGCTCCCTGGCCGCGAGCCTGGTCCCGGAGCTAGAGCGTGGGCGGTACCACGGAGGGGCTCGGCCGGGCTGGGAACTGTCACATGCGCACAGACTTTCAGCGGGGACAACGGCGGCGGCGCTCTTCTGCCTAGCTTCAAGAACCCCAGCCTCGGGATTGGCTGATCCTCGGGAAGGGTGGGGCCAATGGGCTCCGGGGCGGAGTCACTCCGCACGCACCCCCTCCCCCACCCACAGCTAGCTGGAGAGAGTTCTGAATTCCCCGAGCTGGGTTCCTTCCAAGCCCAGAGGCTGCTCAGGCTTGGTAGTGTAAAAGCGGCTGGCAGTTTAGTGATGCAATTTGAATTAGGGGGGAGGGGAAGGAGCAAGGTGTACGGGGAGGAACTTCGTCTATTTAAAATATCGCTTCCTAAAGTCGGCCCCAGGCAGTCCGATATTCCAAATTCTTTGGAATTGTAGACTTTTTTTTTCTGTTTTAATGGTCCCCCTCCCCCATACCTGGAACTTTCTCCCTCCTCTGCTCCGACTGTTGACCTCACTGGCTTGTTTTAAATCCCTACTAAAATCCCACCTTCTGTAGGAAGCCTTCCCCAACCCCTCTTCATTCAGGTACTTTCCTTCTTTTAATTATTTCCTATTTATCCTGTTTATAGCTCGATTTATAATATACGTTTGCATGTTGTCTCCCCCATTAGCGCCTTGAGGTCAGACGTCTTTCACCTCTTTTTGTATCCCCAGCTCTTTTAGCACAGTGCCTGGCACATTGTGGCTGTTAAGTGTTCATTAAATGTTTATTAAATTGCATTGTACCACTGGAGACATCTATGCCATGACCCATTATAAGCTTTCTTTACCCAAAGTAAGCCTTAATAAATTTGGGGAGTTGAGTTGACTTAGGCGCTTTAGATGTGGGTAATGAAGATTGAGTCCACCGGTTTTCTCTGATGAGGCTGTGTGTTAACATGTAAAGTCTTGGAGTGAAAAATCTAAAGGGTATATTTGGTTTTCTGTGATATTTTTTGGTTGTTGAATTTCAAACCTTTGGTAAGATGACCTGGCTCCAGCCAACTTTCCCAGACTTACTGCACAATATTCCCCTCTATATTCTAGTCAAAATAGACTACTTGTACCGTTTCAAAGATATTTCATCCCCATCTATGGGCCTTTGTACCAGGGATCAGTCCCCCACACCTGGAAGCCTTTCCCTCCTGATATCTGATTTTTTGTCATCCCTTTCTTTCAAGGTTAAACCTAAGTCCCATCTCTTACAGGAGACATTTCTGGATCCTACCAATGGTTGGTACTTTGCCCCACCCATCACTTTGTGTACAGTTTGTAGTTATTTACTGTATCTGACTGTTTTCTGTTTTATCTCAGTAGAATATAAACATCTTGAAGTCTAGAGGCAGGGGCTATTTGTTTTTTTATCGTTGCACCCCTACCATCTAGCACAGTGCCTAGCAGTACTTAATAAATCAATGTTGAGTAAATGAATGGACCACATTTTGAGAAAAATGCTAATTTCTCCTGGCAGGATGATTCCACCAGAGACACAAAAGCTTGACTGTGCTTACCACACCACAGTATATGAAATACTGATATATGGTCAACTCCAGGTGTTTCTAAAAGCAGGATGCTACAGGTGAGTGCTTGCTGGTTTGGGGCAGAAATCTCCTAGTGTCCTTTGCCCCACATATTTCCACTTACCCCCTACCCCCTGCAGATTTGCCTACAATGCTGGTAGAGTGGCTAATTTGGATTTATAAACCATTCTCTTTCTTCTTTTGGAATTATGGGACAGAGATTTAAAAGAAAAGCAGAGCCAGGAGGGAAGGAGGGCCAGTTGCCATAGAAGTGACAGAGGGGCTACAGCCATGAGGTCACCAGTGGCAGCCCTGGTTCCAAATTAGTGTGGGTGAATTTTATATTAGTTGTATTGAGAATACTATGTTTCTGAAACCCATAAAGATCGAAAACATTAGGCAGTGATTCATTTCCCTTCTCTCCTTTCCTTTCCTTTCTTTTAAGTCAACTTGTTGGTATATAGGATTAGTACAATGCCTGACTGACACATAGTAGACACTTAATAAATGTTTATTGATTGATTAAGTGCTGGGCCTAGAGTCAGAAAGACCCCACTTAAATCCAGTCTCACATACTTTCTAGCTGTGTGACCTTGGGCAAGTCAATCTGTCTACCTTAGTTTCCTCAACTGTAAAATGTAAAAAAAAAAAAAAATCTAAAAAAACCTACCTTCCTGGGTTGTTGTACAAATCAAATGAGATAATATTTGCAAAGTGCTTAGCAATGTAGGCACTTGATAAATGCTTGTTCTCTTTCCCCTTTCTTTTGAGTCTGATGTCTCTCCCTCCTCTCATCTAGCTTATCTTTGTCTCTTAAAAGTTTGTTCACTCTTTTGTATTTAAATATTTATTTTATCTCAAGCCTGAAAATATGATAGAGATTTTAACCACTCACATTATTAAACTATGAATTACTGTTCAAATGCAGTGTTGAGAGGGGCAATTGGGAAGCCTGGAAGAAAGGGGAAGGAGAACAGGGGAGAGTGAGAAAGGGAAAAGAGGAAGATTGAGATTTAAAACTACTGCATTTTGCCAGATCTCTAGTTTGGGACTCAGAGCTAGAAAAGAGTTATTGATTTACTTTTATAACTTTCCAGGGAAGAGAGAATACTTTTACCTAGGTTTCTTATGAAAAAGGAATCAGTACAGAAAAGGAAAAGGATAAAATGTTGGAGAAGATGTTGGAGAATTGGAACACTAATGCATTGTTGGTGGAGTTGCAAACTGATCCAACCATTTTGGAGAGCAATTTCGAACTATGCCCAAAGGGCTATAAAACTGTACATACCTTTAATCCAGCAACACCACTGCTAGGTCTGTATCCCAAAGAGGTTAAAAAAATGGGAAAGGACCCCCATGTACAAAAATATTTATAGCAGTTCTTTCTTGTGGTAGAAATAATTGGAAATTGAGGGGATGCCCATCAATTGGGGAATGACTGAACAAGTTGTGGTATATGAATGTAATAGAATACTATTGTGCTATAAGAAATGATGAGCAGACAGATTTCAGAAAAAATGAAAGATTTACATGAACTAATACTGAGTGAAGTGAGCAGAACTGGGAGAACATTGTAACAGTAACAGCAACATTGTGCAAAAATCAACTATGATAGACTTAGCAATACAATCTCAGCAAAACAATGATTCATGCCAATTCCAAAGGACTCATGATGGCAAATGCTATATCCACATCCAGAGAAAGAAGTATGGAGCTTGAATACAAATTGAAGCATACTATTTTCACTTGGTTTTTCTTTCTTGTGGTGTTTCCCGTTTGTTCTGATTATTCTTTCACGACATGACTAATTTGGAAATGTTTAATATGATTGTACATGGATAACCTATATCAGATTACTTGCCAGCTTGGGGAGGGGGAAAGGGAGAGAGGGAGAAAAAAAATCTGGAACTCAAAATTTTATAAAAGTGAATGTTGAAAACTATCTTTACGTTGACAATCCTTTTAGATTATTCAAACCCCAATAATATCCAAAGCCTGAATTAATCATCCAAACGGCTTTGTTCTACTCTAAAAATGCCCTTTCCTGTCTCAGAAACTTCAAAGATTGACAAATGGTACCTTTTCTGTGGTGGCAGGATGTCTGCAACCAGAACAGTGGGATTTCTCTTATCTTGATATTCTAGGGCTATTTGCTTCTTGGGATCATAATCTCCAAGTGACACTACCTTGTCAAATGACTTCCTTTCTTATGAAATGGAGACCATAAACTGGAGTTGGGATTGTTACTTAAACCTTGTCTTTCTTCTTTCAGTCAATCAGAAATTTGCTTCTGATTCCATGATCATGTATCTGCTAGCTTTAAGGAAATAGACAATATGAATTATATTTTACCTAGCCTGTTTGCCTCCTTTAACCAAACTTTCATGTCGACAAGACGTAATTGGAAGAAATAAAATACTCTTAAGTGGAGAAAAAAAAGAAAAATGAGTCTGCCACTGAGCAGTGACAAGGCAGCAAGTGACTCTACTGATATTGAGGCAGACATCCATCATCTTCCCAGGCACTCTTCAAAGGGAGGTTCCAGGAGAATGACTTGACAGAAAGGGAGGAGTAGCTCCATCTACAAAAAGGTAGGAGGGAGTATGAGTGACTGACACCTACCTGGACATTCACTGGCTCAGGATACATCAACAACACCATTGTTAGAACTGCAGAGTAATATCAGGCCATTTTGGGAAAAGCATTTGACTGGCAGGTAGGGGTTAATTTTAATTCAATTCAGTAAACATATATTAAGCGACTACTAGGTATGTGCCAGGCAGTGTTAAGTGCTGGGGATACAAAAGAAGCCAAAAAAAAAAAAACCCCAACCAGTCCCTGACCTCAAGGAGTTTACAGTTTAATTACCAAGCACAAACCCAGTTTATACAGGAAATGTCAGCAAAAGGTATTTCGTTTCTGAAATAAAACACCAGGCAGCAAAATAAGTTAGGTACTAGCAAGTTGGCAATGTCTAGAATCAGAAGACCTATGTTTGAGCTAAAAACATCTGCTCTTGGCCATGTGACCCCTAAGCAAGTAATTTCATTTCACTGAGCCTATTTCTTTACCTCTAAAATGGGGAGAAGAGTATTTGGCCAGACCTACCTCACAGGGTTCTTGTGGGAAAGTATTTTATACACTCTAAAGCCCTATATAAAAGAGGAGGAAGAGAAGAAGAAGAAGAAGAAGATGATGATGATACCGATACTGTTATTCTAAGGGCTACTTCACTCATCCTACTTTGCTATTCATTACAAATGGCAGGGAAGGAAAACAAAATAAGCCTGGAACACTGTGTGATTTTATGGAAGGAGTCCAAGGCTCCATCCCAACTTGGTGGCTGGCTGAGCAGGATTCTTGGCCTCTCTCTATCTTAGCTCTTTTATCTATAAAGTGAAGAGGGGGAGAGAACAGTAACAACAAATGTAATAGGCTGAAGGAGGAGCAGAAAACAGCTTTTAGAGAAGCAGTATGGAAAATCCCCTGAGGGCAACATGACAATTTGGGTGGAGGCAAATTATAGTCAAATCATTTTCACATATCCCTGGGGCTTTGATCACTACTTCAGACCCTGTATTAAAACGAATTAGATCTTGATGGGAAGGCCGAGTTTAACACACTGCTAAGGAGGTCAGCTTCATAGTAGAACTCTTTCCATAAAGCCCACTGACTCCTTAAGGCAGAAAGAATGAGAGGCAGTAGCCCAAGGGAAGTCTTCAAAAAGACAGGTAATCCTAGTCCTTTTGTTTGGAAAATCTTTTTTTTGTTACATTTATTTTATTTTATAATGAACAGAGGAAAAGAAAGAAAAAAGTCCTTTCATCCCTACTACCAATGTTCTATTTCTTTATTAAATTGTGACAAAATTTTGGGGCAATTTATTATTATTTTTTAAAGTTACATTAACAAGCATTTAGGGCAAATAGGTGGTGCAGTGGACAGTGCTGGGCCTGGAGCCACTCGTATTTGTGAGTTCAAATTTGGCCTCAGACATTTACTAGCTTGTGATGCTAGGCAAGTCATTTAACCCTGCTTGCCTCAGTTTCCTCATCTGTAAAATGAACTGAAGAAGGAAATGGCAAACCACTCCATTATCTTTGCCAAGAAAAACCCAAATGGGGGGAGGGTGGAGCCAAGATGGTGGCTGGAAAACAGGGACTCGCTTAAACTCTTCCCCAAATCCCTCCAAACACCTGTTAAAAATGGCTCTGAACAAATTCTAGAGCTACAGAACCCACAAAGTTACAGAGGGAAACAAGTCTCCAGCCCAAGATGGCCTGGATGTTCACTGGAAAGGGTCTATCACACCATGCTAGGAGCAGAGCGCAGCCCAGTGTGGGCAGTGCCAGGACAGAACAGACAGGGAGTAGGGCAGAGCAGGTATTAGGGCCCTGAATCACTGAGCTGTGGCAGTTACCAGACTTCTCAACCCACAAATGCCAAACACAGTGGAGCCGGTTAGCGGGAAAATGGCTGGATCTGGGTGAGAGAAGTCTGTGGTCTGATACCAGCCCCGGCAGTGGTGGAGGTGACAGCAGCAGCAGGAAGCTCCTGTGGTGGCTTCCAGAGCTCCAGTGTCAGGTGCTTCCTGCCCCTGGCCCACACAGTGGGAGGAATCAAGTGGCGGATCAGAATGGGAGTGCAGGGAGCACTTTGCTGGCACAGGGGCAGGGTTTTCTTGCTTTGCCCTGCTTGGATTTGGGTTGCAGGCCTAGTTGGTGGTTCTCGAGGGAGGAGGAGAGCTGGTGTGGCAGAGCTTGTGGTGACTGTGGAGTTGAAGTAGCTCTGAATGCAGCAGCACAAGGCCCTAAAGTTTGGGACAAAGTATTCTCTACTCTAAAAGCAATCATAACCTGACAAAAAACTCAAGGGTCAAGTAGTTGGCTGGGAACATGAGCAGGCAGCAAAAACGGATTCAGATTCATACTCAGGCTATAGAATCTTTTTTTAGTGACAAAGAAGATCAAAACATACAGCCAGAAGAAGTCAACAAAGTCAAAGCCTCCAAGAAAAATATGAATTGGTCTCAGGCCATGGGAGGGCTCAAAAAGGATTTGGAAGATCAAGTAAGGGGAGTAGAGGAATAATTGGGAAGAGAAATGAGAGTGATGCAAGAAAATCGTGAAAAGCAAGTCAACAGCTTGCTAAAGGAGACCCCCCCCCCAAAATACTGAAGAAAATAATACCTTAAAAATAGATTAACCCAAATGGCAAAAGAGTTCCAAAAAGCCAATGAGGAGAAGAATGCCTTGAAAGGAAGAATTAGCCAAATGGAAAAGGAGCTCCAAAACACCACTGAAGAAAATACCACCTTAAAAATCAGATTGGGGCAAGTGGAAGCTAGTGTTTTATAAGAAATAAAGATATTATAAAACAGAATCAAAAGAATGAAGAAATGGAAGACAATGTGAACGATCTCATTGGAAAAACCACTGACCTGGAGAATAGATCCAGGAGAGATAATTTTAAAATTATTGGACTACCTGAAAGCCATGATCAAAAAAAGAACCTGGACATGATCTTTCAAGAAATTATCAAGGAAAATTGCCCTGATATCCTAGAGCTGGAGGATAAAATAGAAATTGAAAGAATCCACAGATTGCCTCCTCAAAAAGATCCCAAAAAGAAAACTCCTAGGAATATTGTAGCCAAATTCCAGAGTACCCAGGTCAAGGAGAAAATATTGCAAGCAGCCAGAAAGAAACAATTTGAGTATTGTGGAAACACAATCAGGATAACACAAGATCTAGCATCTTCTATGTTAAGGGATCTAAGGGCATGGAATATGATATTCTGGAAGTCAAAGGAGCTAGGATTAAAACCAAGAATCACCTACCCAGCAAAACTGAGTATAATGCTTCAAGGTAAAATATGGATTTTCAATAAAATAGAGGACTTTCAAGCTCTCTCGATGAAAAGACCAGAGCTGAATAGAAAATTTTACTTTCAAATACAAGAATCAAAAGCAGCATGAAAAGGTAAATAGGAAAGAGAAACCATAAGGGACTTATTGAAGTTGGACCACTTTGTTTACATTCCTACATGGAAAGATGATATTTGTAACTCAAGAGACCCTTCTCAGTATTAGGGTAGTTGAAGGGAATATGTGTGTGTATATATATATATATATATATATATATATATATATATATATGTATATATATATATACATATATATACGTATACATATACATATATATATGTAGACAGAGGACACAGGGTGAGTTGAATATGAAGGGATGATATCTAAAAAAATAAAATAAAATCAAGGGGTAAGAGAGGAATATATTGGGAGAAGGAGAAAGAGAGAGAATGGGGTAAATTATCTATCTTAAAAGTGGCAAAGAAAAAGCAGTTCTATTGGAAGTGAAGAGGGGGCAGGTGAAAGGGAATGAGTGAATCTTGCTCTTATTGGATTTGACTTAAGGAGGGAATAACATACACACTGAATTAGGTATCTTACCCCGCAGGAAAGTAGTGGGGAAGGGGATAAGAGAGGGGGGAATGATAGAAGGGAGGGCAGATTGGGGGAGGAGGTAAACAAAAGCAAACACTTTTGAAAAGGGACAGGGTCAAGGGAAAAAACTGAATAAAGGGGCACAGGATAGGATGGAGGGAAATATAGTTAATCTTTCACAACATGACTATTATGGAAGTGTTTTGCATAATGATACATATGTGGCCTATGTTGAATTGCTTACCTTCTCAAGGAAGGTGGGTGGGGAGGGAAGAAGGGAGAGAATTTGGAACTCAAAGTTCTAAAAACAAATGCTAAAAAAAAGTTGTTTTTTACATGCAACTGGGAAATAAGATATACAGGCAATGGGGTATAGAAATCTGTCTTGCCCTACAAGAAAGAAAGGGGAAAAGGGGAAAAGGGGAGGGGAGTGGGGTGACAGAAGAGAGGGCAGACTGGGGAAAGGGGCAATCAGAATATATGCCATCTTGGAGTGGGGGGGAGGGTAGAAATGGGGAGAAAATTTGTAACTCAAAATCTTGTGGAAATCAATGTTGAAAACTAAAAAATTAAATAATAAAAATGAAAAAGAAAGAAAAAAAACCCAAATGAAGTCACAGGAAGAGTCAGAACTGAAACAACAAAACAAACATTTTCCTCCTTATCCTCTTGCAGGGGAGGGGAAAGGATAGGAAAACAAAACACAAAAATGCATAGTTAAACAAAATAGCCCTCCAAAGCACTGACAAATCAGGTCTCCTGACCATTAAATCTCCTTAGGGATAGCTGAGGGATTGGGATGCTATAACTATAATGTATATGCTATATGTGGGCCAAATCCAGCTTCTGCCCATTTTGTATGGTAAACTAAGAATGGTTTTTAGAATAAAGTTTTATCACATTAAAACAATAAAGACAATTTTTTAACTAAGAGGCTGGACCAAAAAAGGCTGCTGCCCTGATTTGACCCTCTGGTGATAGATTGCTGACCCTGCTACAGATCATGAGCCCTAACCAGTGTACTTCCTACCATGATCATTAATTATTCAGACAATTCGCTTTTAGAAAGGAGTATTTATTGGGTAGGGTAAGAGCAGTTGCTACAAAACAGCTCTCCCCTATTCCAAAGACTGTGACACATTTTGCCATCGATAGCTACAGAATCCAAGAGGAAATTGGGCTCAAGCTTAGAGGGATCATATGACAAAAGGGTAACTTACAGCTCCCAGAAATCCTTTTGTCCAAATTCTCAAAGTGTACTGCCCCCCAGGTATGGAATAACTTTTCTGCTGAGCTTGAGCCATGAATCTACTTTCCTCATCAAATCTACTCTGTCCTTGACTTCCCATCCAGACACGGCAGACAACTATTCCGGGAACACTGCTAGGGATCTAGGGAAAAAAATCCAAATCCTCTAGATTGTTAGAAGTTCACAAGGCTCCTCCTTCTAAGGAGGTGTGAGAGAAGAGACCAAGGCCACGGCTATGACCCACGGTTCTGCTCCTTCTCCCCAGTTGATTTCTTGTCAAGGGTTTAGCTGGAACATTTTCCCTTCTCTGTGGCATGCCCCCAACTCTCTGATTCTACTTCACTTAATGGTGTTATACAGACCCAAGTCTCTCAGCCAATCTTCCAATTAGAACAGACTCCTTGTCACATCTAGGGAGATATCCAGGGCTGGTACATAACAAGTGAACAATTAAGATGAGTTCTTGCCTGATAAAAGTATCAGGGCTTGGCCTCCCATCACCATAATAACTAACATTTATGTAGGCTTTAAGATTGACAAAGTCAAGTGCTTTACATATATTATCTCATTTGATCCTCACAACAACTCTATCAGGTGGGGTAACTTGACTGATTTCTTCAGGTAACCTGAACCCTTACATATTGTTCTCTTGGTTCTGCTTTCTTTACTCCACATCAGTTCCTATAAGTATTCGTATGTTTCCCTGAATTCCTTATACTTGTCACTTCTTAGAGTGCAATGATATTCCAAGGTTTGGTCAGACATTCCTAAATGCTGGGTACCAACTTTGTTCCCACAGTGAAGATTTTTTATACATGAGACCTTTCTTTCTATCTTAACCTTCATAGTCATGACCAGTAGTGGGATCAAAGGGTATGAATAATTTAATATGTTTTCTCAAATAATTCTGAATTTTTCTAGAACAGTTAGAGCAATTCATAGATGCACTAAAAGCATATTAGTGTCTCAGTCATCCAGATCTTCCAGAAATAACCTGTTTCAATCTTTTTATCATCTCCATCAATATGATGGAGTTCTTTGCATTTCTTTCATTATTAGTGACTTGAGTCATTTTTTAAATTTAATATATTTAGTTTTCAGCATTGATTTTCACAAGAGTTTGAATTACAAATTTTCTCCCCAATTCTACCCTCCCCCCCACTCCAATATGGCATATATTCTGGTTGCCTTGTTCCCCAGTCAGCCCTCCCTTCTGTCACCCAACTCCACTCCCATCCCCTTTTCCCTTCCTTTCTTGTAGGGCAAGATAAATTTCTATGCCCCATTGCCTGTGTATCTTATTTCCTAGTTGCATGCAAAAACTTTAATTTTTTGTTTTTGAATGTCTGTTTTTAAAACTTTGAGTTCTAAATTCTCTCCCCTCTTCCAACCCCACCCACCATCCCTAAGAAGGCAAGCAATTCAACATAGGCCACCTGCGTATCATTATGTAAAACCCTTCCACAATACTCATGTTGTGAAAGATTAACTATGTTTTGCTCCTTCCTAACCTATCCCCCTTTATTGAATTTTCTCCCTTGATCCTGTCCCTTTTCAAAAGTGTTTGTTTTTAATTACTTCCTCCCCCTGTCTGCCCTCCCTTCTATCATCCCCCCCTTTTTATGTTCTTCCTCCTTCTTTTCTGTGGGGTAAGATACCCTATTGAGTGTGTATGGTATTCCCTCCTCAGCTCAAATCCGACGACAGCAAGATTTACTCATTCTTCCTCACCTGCCCCCTCTTCCGTTCCTACAGAACCACTTTTTCTTACCACTTTTATTCGAGATAATTTACCCCATTTTATCCCTCCCTTTCTCCCTCTCGCAATATATTCCTCTCTTATACCTTAATTTGATCTTATTTTTTTAGATATCATCCCTTCATATTCATCTCACCCTGTGCCCCCTGTCTATATTATATATATATATACACACACATATATATATATGTGTGTGTATATATATATCTACATATATACGTACATAGACACATACCTATGTATATATATGCATACACATATACATATATGCATATTCCTTTCAGCTACTATGGTACTGAGGTCTCATGAATCATACACATCATCTTTCCATGTAGGAATGTAAACAAAACAGTTCAACTTCAGCAAGTCCCTTATGATTTCTCTTTCTTATTTACCTTTTCATGCTTCTCTTGATTCTTGTGTTTGAAAGTCAAATTTTTCATTCAGCTCTGGTCTTTTCACTGAGAAAGCTTGAAAGTCCTCTATTTGTTGAAAATCCATATTTTGCCTTGTAGCATGTTACTCAGTTTTGCTGGGTAGGTGATTCTTGGTTTTAATCCTAGCTCCATTGACCTCCAGAATATCATATTCCAAGCCCTTCGGTCCCTTAATGTGGAAGCTGCTGGATCCTGTGTTATCCTGATTGTTTTTCCACAATACTCAAATTGTTTCTTTCTGGCTGCTTGCAGTATTTTCTCCTTGACCTGGAAGCTCTGGAATTTGGTGACAATATTCCCAGCAGTTTTTTGGGGGGATCTTTTTGAGGAGGCGATCTGTGGATTCTTTCAATTTCTATTTTACCCTCTGGCTCTTAAAATATCAGGGCAGTTCTCCTTGATAATTTCTTGAAAGATGATATCTAGGCTCTTTTTTTGATCATGGCTTTCAGGTAGTCCAATAATTTTTAAATTATCTCTCCTGGACCTATTCTTCAGGTCAGTGGTTTTTCCAATGAGATATTTCACATTGTCTTCCACTTTTTCAGTCCTTTGGTTCTGTTTTATAATATCTTGATTTCTCATAAAGTCACTAGCTTCCACTTGCTCCAATCTAATTTTTAAGGTAGTGTTTTCTTCAGTAGTCTTTTGGACCTCCTTTTCCATTTGGCTAATTCTGCCTTTCAAGGCATTCTTCTCCTCATTGGCTTTTTGGAGCTCTTTTGCCATTTGAGTTAGTCTATTTTTTAAGGTGTTGTTTTCTTCAATATTTTTTTCAGTATTTTTTTGGATCTCCTTTAGCAAGTCATTGACTTGTTTTTCATGGTTTTCTTGCATCCTTCTCATTTCTCTTCCCAGTTTTTCCTCTACTTCTCTAACTTGCTTTTCCAAATCCTTTTTGAGCTCTTCCATGGCCTGAGACCAGTCCATGTTTCTCTTGGAGGTTTTGATATAGGCTCTTTGACCTTGTTGACTTCTTCTGGCTGTATGTTTTGGTCTTCTTTGTCACCAAAGAAAGATTCCAGAGTCTGAGACTGAATCTGAGTCCGTTTTCGCTGCCTGGCCATGTCCCCATCCAATTTACTTGACCCTTGAGTTTTTCAGTGGGGTATGACTGTTTGTAGAGTTAAGAGAACTATGTTCCAAGCTTGGGGGGATGTGCCAGCTCTGCCACACCAGCACTCCTCCTTCCCCAAGAACCCCCAACCCAGACTGGACTTAGATCTTCACCAGGCTCTTCACTCCTGCTCTGATCCACCAGTTAATTCTTCCCACCAGGTGGGCCTGGGGCCGGAAGTAACTGCAGCTGTAGTTCTTTAGTTGCCCCACTTCCGCTGCCCCCGGAGTGGTGGCCAAACTGGAATTCCTTCTACTCCCGCAGCTTTTCCCACTAACCTTCTCTGTTGTCTTTGGTGTTTGTGGGGTGAGAAGTCTGGTAACTGCTGCAGCTCACTGATTCAGGGTGCTGGGGTATGCTCCTCCCGGCTCTTGGTCTGGTTGGTCCTCGCCGCTCATGGTTGCCTCGGTTGGGCTCAGCTCCCCTCGGCTCCCCTCTGCTCCCAGCTCCATGCAGGATAGACCTCACCCAGAGACTATCCAGGCTGTCCTGGGCTGGAGCCCTGCTTCCCTCTGATATTTTCTGGGTTCTGCAGTTCTAGAATTGGTTCAGAGCCATTTTTTATAGGTTTTTGGAGGGTCTCGGTGGGGAGCTCACGCTAGTCCCTGCTTTCCAGCCACCATCTTGGCTCTGCCCCTGCCCTCATGCTTTTTAACTTTAAATTATGCTAAAATTGTCTATTTCATGTTTTGTGCTCTCCTCTAGCCCTCATTTGATTATGATTTTTTTAATAACTGCACATCTGAAAGATATATCCTTTATTCCTCTAATATTTTTAATGATGATCTTTGATATTTGGGTCACTTATCCTTTTGGTGTTAAATGGTGCCAATAGATAGTATAAGACAGTACATGGTATAATAAGCTGCCCTAAACCTATTTTCTGCCACTCTGCTTCCCAATTTTCTTTTTTTTAAATTTTTTAAAAAATTGTAGTATTTTTTCCTAATTACATGCAAAAACAATTTTAACCTTAATTTTTTACAATTTTGTGTTCCAAATTCTTTCCTTCCCTCACTTCCCCTCTGTCCCCTTATTGAGAAGGCAAGCAATTTGATATTGGTTATACATATGCAGTCATGCAAAACATATTTCTGCATTAGTCATTTTGCAAAAGAAAATGCTGAAAAGAACTCCAAGAAAAATTTAAAAAGTAAAAAAAAAATTATGCTTCAATTTGCATTTAGATTTTTATCAATTCTTTCTCTGTAGGTAGATAGCATTTTTCATAATAGATCTTCAGAATTGTATTGGATCTTTGGAATAGTTAAGTTATTCACAGTTGATCATTATATAGTACTGCTGCTACTATGTACAAAGTTCTCCTGGTTCTGCTCCCTTCACTTTGCATCAGTTCATATAATATTTGCAGGTTTTTCTGAAATTAGCCTGCTCATCATTTCTTTTAACATAGTGATATTCCATTATAATCATATATCACAACTTGTTCAGCCATTCCCCAATTGATGGGCATCCCTGCAATCCAATTCATTGTCACCACAAAAAGAGCTGTTATAAATATTTTTGTACATATGGGTCTTTTTTCTTTTTCTTTAATCTCTTTGGGATACAGACCTAGTAGGGCTATTGCTGGGTCAAAGGGTATGCACAGTTTATAGCCCTTTAGGCATAGTTCCAAATTGCTCTCCAGAATGATTGGATCAGTTCACAACTCCACCAACAATGCATTAGTGTCTCAATTTTCCCACATCCCTTCCAATATTCATCATTTTCTTTTTTTTTTTGTCATATTAGCCAGTCTGATAGGTGTGACATGGTACCTCACATTATTTAAATTTTCATTTCTCTAATAAATAGTTATTTAGAGCATTTTCTCATATGACTATATAAATGGCTTTGATTTCTTTATCTGAAAACTGCCTATTTATATCCTTGGGCCATTTATCAATTGGAGAATGACTTATATTCTTATCAATTTGACTTAGTTCTCCATATATTTGAGAAATGAGGCCTTTATTAGAGAAACTTGCTATAAATTTCTTTTTACCACTTTTCTGCTTTCTTTCTAATCTTGGCTGCATTACTTTTGTTCATGCAACAACTTTTTAATTTTAATGTAATTGAAATTATCCATTTTATATGCTATATTTTTTGTTTGGTAATAAATTCTTCCTTTATCCATAGATCTGACAGGTAAACTATTCTACACTCCCCTAATTTGCTTATGGTATCACCCTTTATGTCTAAATCATGTATACATTTTGCCTTTATTTTGGTATATAATATAATGAAGTGTTGGTCTATACTTAGTTTCTGTCAAATGGATTTACAGTTTTACGAGCAGTTCTTGTCAAATAGAGAGTTTTTGTTGCCAAAGTCTGGATGATTGTGTTTATCAAACACAAGATTACTATGCATATTTCCTACTGTGTATTGTGTACTTAATTTATTCCACTGATCCACTTAGCCATTACCATGTAGTTTTGATGGCTACTACTTTGTAATAGAGTTTGAGATCTGGTACAGCTAGGCCACTTTCATTCACCTTTGTTTCATCAATTCCCTTGATATTCTTGACCTTTTGTTCTTCCAGATGAATTTTATTATTTTTTCTAGCTCTACAAAATAATTTTTTAGTTTGATTGGTATGGCACTGAATAGGTAAATTAATTTAGGTAGAATTGTTGTTTTTATTATATTGCCTCAGCCTACCCATGAACAATGAATATTTTTCCAATTGTTTAGATCTGACTTTGTGTGAGCAGTGTTTTGTAATTGTGTTCATATAGTTCCTGGGTTTGTCTTGGCGGGTAGACTTCCAAGTATTTTATATTGTCTACATAAATGGAATTTCTCGATCTTTTGATGCTGGACATTGTTGGTATGTGAATTTATTTTATACCCAACTAGTTTTTCAGTTGATTCTCTAGGCTTCTCCCAGTATAACATCATATCATCTGCAAAGAATGATAGTTTTATTTTCTCATCGCCCATTCTGATTCCTTTGGATTCTTTTTCTTCTCTTATTGCTATAGCTAGCATTTCTAGTACAATATTATAGTGGTGATAATTGGAATCCTTGCTTCACCCCTGATGTTGGGAAGACTTCCAGACTATTCCCATTACAAATAATACTTGCTATTGGTTTTAGATAAATAATACTTATCATCTTAAAAGAAAGCTTCATTTATTCCTATGCTTTCTAAGGTTTTTAATAGGAAGAATGAGCGTTGTATTTTGTCAGAAGCTTTTTCTGCATGTGTTGAGATAATCATATGATTTTTGTTAGTTTTGTTATTGATATAGTCAATTATGCTGATACTTTTCTTAATAACGAGCCAGCTTTGCGTTTCTGGTATAAATTTCACCTGCTCATAGTGTATGATCTTTGTGATATATTGCTGTAATCTCCTTGCTAGTACTTTAAAATTTAAAAATTTTTTTTCATTAATATTAATTAGGGAAATTGGTCTATAGTTTCCTTTCTCTGTTTTTGCTCTTTCTGGTTTAGGTATCAGCAATATATTTGTGTCGTTAAAGAATTTTGGTAGTATTCTTCTTTGCCCATTTTCCCCTATAGTTTATATAGTATTGGAATTAATTGTTTAAATGTTGGTAGAATTCAATTGTGAATCTCTCTGGTCTTGGGGATTTTTTTTTTGGAGAGGGGAAGGCAAGGCAATTGGGGTTAATTGACTTGCCCAAGGTCACACAACTAGTAAATGCCAAGTGTCTGAGGCTGGATTTGAACTCACATCCTCCTGACTCCAGGGTTGGTGCTGTATTCACTGTGCCACCTAGCTCCCTCTTGGGGATTTTTTTCTTAGGGAGCTCATTGATGGCTTGTTCAATTTCTTTTTCCAAAATAGGGTAATTTAAGTATTCTACTTCCATTTCTTTTAATATGGACAATTTATATATTTTCTTTTTTTGTTTAGCATTTTTTCCCTAGTTACACATAAAAACAATTTTAACATTAATTTTTAAAGCATTAAGTTCCAAATTTTCTCCCTTCCTCCCTCTCCATTCCCCACTCTCATTGAGAAGGCAAGCAATTTGATATAAGTTATACATGTGTGGTCATGCAAAACACTTGCATAATAGTCATGTTGTGAAAGACTAACTACATTTCCCTCCATCCTGTTCTTCCCCCCGTTTATTCTATTCTTTCCTTTCAACCTGTTCCTCCTCAAAAGTGTTTTGCTTCTGACTACTTTCTCCCCTAATCTCTCCCCTCCTTTTTATCAACTGCCTCCCCACCCTCACCCCAGTCCCTTTCCCTTCCTACTTTCCTATAGGGTAAGATAGATTCATTATTCCCTCTTTGAGCCAATTCTGATGAGAGTAGTATTCAAGACCTTCTCTCACCCCAACTCCTCCATCTTCTCCTCCAGTGTAAAAGCTCTTTCATACCTCTTTTATGTGAGATAATTTGCTCCATTCTACCTCATTCTTCACTTTTCTCTTCTTTCTTACTCCTTAATTTTTTTAAGATGTTATCCCATTATATTCAACTCACACCTATGCCCTCTATGTATACTCCTTCTAACTGCCCCAATAACGATGAAGTTCTTAGGAATTACAATTGTGATGTTCTCATGTAGGAATGTAAACAGTTTAACCTTATTGAATCACTTAGGATTTCTTTTTCCTTTTACCTTTTTATGTTTCTCCCTAGTCTTGTATTTGATAGTCATATTTTCTATTCAGTTTTGGTCTTTTCATGAGGAATATTTGAAAGTCCTCTATTTCCTTGAATATTTATTTTCCCCTAGAGGATTATACTCAGTTTTGCTGGGTAGGCAATTCTTGGTTATAATCCTAGGTACTTTACCCTCCTGAATATCATATTCCAAGACCTCTAATCCTTTAATGAAGAAAATGCTAAATCTTGTGCTATCCTGACTCTAACTCCAGCATGTTTAAATTGTTTCTTTTTGGCTGCTTGCAATATTTCCTCTTTGACCTGGGAGTTCTAGAATTTGGCTACAATATTCCTAGGAGTTTTCATTTAAGGATTTCTTTGAGGAGGTGATTGATAGATTCCAGTTTTAGAATATCAGGGCAATTTTCCTTGATAATTTTTTGATGTCTAGACATTTTTTAAAATCATGGCTCTCCATGTAGTCCAATAATTCTTAAACTTTCTCTCCTAAATATACTTTTTCAGGTTAGTTGTTTTTCCATTGTTTTTCTAATATTTCACATTTTCTTCTATTTTGTTATTCTTTGATTTCGTTTTATTGTTTTTTGATGTTTCATAGAGTCATTAGCTTTCACTTGCTCAATTCTACCTTTTAAGGAGCTCTTTTATTCACTGAATTTGTGTATATATTTTCCCATGTGGCTAATTCTGTTTTTTAAGGAGTTTTCTTCATTGGGTTTTTGTGCCTCTTTGTGCCTTACCATTTGGCTTATTCTGTTTTTTAAGCTTTTTTGTGTATTTTTTTGTGCCTCCTTTATAAGCTGTTGATCCCTTTTTTCATGATTTTCTTGCATCACTCTCATTTCTTTTCATAATTTTCCCTCTACCTGTCATGTTTGATTTTTAAAATCCTTTTTGAGCTCTTCTAAGAATTCTTTTTGGACCTGAGACCAATTCATATTTTTCTGTGAGGCTATGAATATAGCACTTTTGACTTTGTTGTCTTCTTCTGAGTTTATGTTTCGATCTTTCCTGTCACCATAGTAACTTTCTATGGTCAGGTTCTTTTTTTGTTGTTTGCTCATTTTCCCAGCCTATTTCTTGATTTTTAACTTTATGGTAAAGTTGGGTTCTGCTCTTGTTCCCACTTGGAGGGTGGCACTGTCCCAAGATTTAGGTTTCTTGTGCAGCTGTTTTCAGAGCTAGTTCTGGGGTGTCTGTAAGTTTTCAGTTTTTCTAAGGTGGTATGATGTAAAAAGAGGTTTGTTTACTACTCACCTGGCCTATGCTTTGGTCTGTGAGGCACCATAAGCACTCTTTTCCATCTTCGAACTGTGACCAGGAACCCTACTCTTTTGCCACTGGAAACTCTGGTGTGCTACTGCTCCTCCTTGACCTGGGACTGTGACGTGGATCTGTGTATGAGCAGTGCAACAGAGTCCTACACCTACTGCCAATGAAGGGACTCCTATAACTTCCTTCTGATCAGTTTTCCAATCCCTTTAATGAGTGGGATCTGAGATCTCTGGAAGTTGCTGCTACGGATTCAATTGCCCCCAAGGTCTGCTGCTGGCTTGCCCAGCATTGCCTATATTGGACTGTGCTCCACTCTCACCCCCCAGTGTGACAGTCCTTTCCTGCTGATTTTCTAAGTTGTTTTGGGCTGGAAAATTGTTTCACCCTATCCTTTTGTGGTTTCTGCCACTTCAAAATTCATTTTGGCTGTTATTTTAAAGTTGTTTGGAGGGGAATTGGGGAGAGCTCAGTTGAGTCCCTGCCTTTTCTCCACCAACTTGCCTCTCCCCTCCCCCAAATTCATTTTTAATCGGTTTCCATAGCCCTTTATTGTTATTTTATTGAATTATTATCTGAAAAGAATGTGCTTAATATTTCTGCTTTTTTGCATTTTGTTGAGCGGTTTTTATGTCCTAAAACATGGTCAGTTTTTGTGTAGGTGCCATATTGAGAAAAAGGTATATTTCTTTCTATTATTCAGTTTTCTCTAGAGGTCTATCCTATCTAACTTTTCTAAAATTCTATTCATCTCCTTAACTTCTTTCTTGTTTAGTTTTTTGGTTATATTTACCTAGTTATGACAGAGGAAAGTTGAGGTTCCCCACTAATATAGTTTTATTGTTCATTTCTTCCTGTAACTCATTTAATTTTACTTTAAAAAATTTGCATGCTATGCCATTTGGTGCATATGTTTAGTATTAATATTACTTCATTGTCTGTGCTATCTTTTATTTTTTAACTTTTTTAAAAAAATTGTTAGTTCCAATTCTCTCCATCCTCTTATTGCCTTCATGTTTCAACAATCTGCTAGCAGCTGCTGTAGGCGTGTAAGACCCACCAACGACCAGCACACAGAAAGCTGCCAACTTAATTAATCATTTTAAAACAGTAAGAAAATCCCACCTTAGTTGATATTACACTTCCCCACCTAATGAGAAGGTAAAAATAACAAAACCTATTATAGTGGTGCAAAACAAATTTAGTTATTAGCCATGTCTGTGTTCTTTCTAATTTCCCAGCAGTTCTTTTTGAATATGGAGTTCATCTGGTAATTTGTATTCTTGAGTTAATCAATTAATTGATTGAGTTAATCAAGGGCTATTTTCTTAATTTACTCCTGGATCTTGCCTATGTACTTTGTTCTACTTACCTACTTTTCTATGACCACTCTAGGTTTTTGAACAAACAAGAAATATGATGGAAATGATTTAGGAAACTCACTCTGATCTATAATTAGAATTAATTTACTTACTTATTCTAATAAATTAGTATTATTATTCTAATAAGTTAGAAGTGATAGGAATAGGGATATTAGATTAGTTGTAATATTTTAGACATCATGCAGGTAGAGCTTCAGGTTGGTAGGGTCTGTCCTATGGTAGTGATGCTGAATCTAGAGAGTTAAGGATGAAAGATCTAGGAGACATATATAAGTAAGGAAACATCTATATTTTGAAGCTGCCTGAATAAAGCAGATTTCATTGTACAGGGCCTACTAAAATGCAGTTATGTAGATTTATCATTGGTGGTCAAAACACAACAAACTGGGTGAATTTAGAACTCCCCTAAGACTGCACATGGCCCAGAGCCAGAAGAAAGATGATAATTGGGTTAATATAAACTGGTAAAGGCAAGACTTAGGAGGCAGGAGGAAGATATGGCAGAAGTGTGAGTGATAATTACCTTTAAGACCCCAAGAAGGGTAAAGGAAGTAAAGGATTAAATAAATGGCATAATCCAATCCCAGGTGTAATTAGCACCATACCTAAAAGGTGTTAGGCAAAACATATTGTAGTCCTTCTCATCACTCTGCAACCTAACAGGTTGCAGAAGACAGAAGGGATAGTATCAAAATTTTGCTTTGGTGGGGGTGAAAAAAGTTTTACAACCTGATTTTTTTGTGTGTAATATATTCACATGAATCTTTCTAAGCAACAGCTAGTACTGGAGAACTTCTCTTTTCAGAGGCAGCCAGTGGCACAGTGGATAGTGGGACCAGGCCTAGGCTGAGGAAGACATAAGTTTAAATCTAGCCTGAGACACTAGCCTAGACAAGATACTTCTGTTTCCCTCAGTTTCCTTAACTGTAAAATGTGTAAAAATGGGGATAACAATAGCACCTTAGCATACTGCCTGGTGCTAACTTTTTTGTCCCCATTACAATCTTAGAAATGATTGAGGACCTCAAATAGCTTTTGTTTATCTGGGTTATAGCTACCATATATCTAATGTGGAAAATAATTATTGATGTGTATTGTATTAGAAATTAAAACAGCTTAGTATTACTATGAAAACAATTTTGATCTTGCAGGTCCCTTCTACAAATCTCAGGGACCCTCAGGGGTCAGGGGCGGGGAAACTGTGGCCTCCCCACCCCTGGTCTAGCCTCTGGGCAAGATGAAGGCTCTTAGGGAACCACTGGAATTGGATTCAGAAGACCTGGGTTTGAGTACCAGTTGTGCTGTGTAACTTTGGGCAAGTCACTCTGCCCTTCTGAGCCTCAGTTTCCTCATCTGTAAGGTGAGTTGGAATGGATTTGTATTCCCAGCACTGAGCATTAGATGTTGAGCTCCTCAAGGGCAGGGACTAGTTTTTGCCCTTCTTTGGATCTCCAAAGTTTAGCACAGTGCCTAGCACAAGGTAGATAATTAGTAAATCCTCTATTGACTTTATCTAGCACAGTACCTGGCTTAATAAATGCTTACTGATTGTGGAATTTTGGCTAAAATTGAAAAGTTCCAAAGATCTCTAAGGTACCTTCTGAATCTAAAATTTGTGATTGTTTTATTTCCTAATAGTTCACCAAGTCACCCTGCAGCTATCTGGCTCTCACAGCAGAGTGGGGTGGGGATGGGAGGTAGTGAAGTTACCCTGGTATTTGTAGTGATCTGATTCACCATTCCCTTGGGATAGATTTAATTCTATCCATTTGCAAGAGCCACACAAACAGTATTCATAGCTACAGTCTCCCCAGTACTATCCCTTTAACTCTGACCTATCCTACTGTGAATAATAGTAATAGTCAATAGAGAGTGAATTTGTTCCTTATCCATCCCCCAACAGCCTTTGACCCCTACCTTTGCATGCCTGCCCAGGCATGCCAGTTTTCCAGCTATTACTTATACAAATTGGGACCCAAGAAATAAGAGAAGGTATAGATGCCTTGCTAGTACTAGAGAGAATTAGCTTATTCTCTTTCAAGTCTGAAGAAGGATTCAAACAAGGCCTATTTTCCATTTATCTCTCATCCAAAGTCAGGCCACCATGCACTAGACATGCAGGTAGGAGTCCACCCCCCTTCTCTGCTTTATGTCCCAAGAACTCCGATCTCCAGATCTCACCCCAACCTGGACTGTTGGAAAGGAGTATCCACAGAAGTACTCCTAAACCTTATCTAAAGAGCCTTTGATTTTTTTCCAGGAAGTTGCTTTTAAAAACCCACCTGTGTTCAGGGTTTTTTGTACTTCTTACTTTTGCTTGGGGCTGGGCTGGATTAGCAATAGTTTGTCCCTGCAGCCTCACCCAGGCAAAGTCATAAAATCCAGCCTGCTGGTTGGTTATAAATACAGCAATACTACAGCTTTGATCCAGACAATTGTGGGCTTCAGAAATGTTTGTGGAGCAGATGAGATAATTTTCACATTTTCTGGGCCAGATGTTCCCGTGGCATTCTGTCCAAATAGCAAAGTGACCAGATCAAGGAGCATAAGGTGCTGCTTTCTCTGAAAGTTAGCAACACGTGGCATTTTTACCCTCAGACATTTTTTCAGAATAGAATCCTTCCAGTGAAGGATTTGCTTTGACTGGTTATATGCAATGGCCTACTTTATATTCCTTTCACATTTTAAAGATGGTTTCTCTGGAGTTTACAAATGTGCACTGACTTGGTCCCTACTGGATAAAAGGAAATTCCAGAAAAGCTAGTGAAATGAAATTATTTCTTTCTATACGTATGGATTCACAGACAATCAGTAGTTCTAGTATGGACCTATGACGAATAGAAAATTATGCACCGGTTAGTCTTTTGTAAATCAAAATATGCTAAACTGTGTGTAGAGAACATATTGCAGGCCTTCCTTCCAAAAAAGAAAAAGAAAGTGGTGCCCCATACTTGGAATTTACCTTCTAGCCTGGGAGCGGTATACGGAAATGTCAAATTTCTGAAGCCACCCTATCCTGGGAACTGAGAGACTGGGAGACATTCTCCACCCTACTTCCCCTTAGAGATGAACAGAAATAGGCAGGTCCTCACCTGTACCAGACCAACAACTGACAGCTGGGCTTCAGGGCATCCTGATGTTGTTGCTTGAAAATTTCCTAATGGAAGCAAATTCAGTTCTAGTACATGGGGCATTGCATGGCCAGAATCAAGTCAGTCTGGGGTGGGCCAGTCTCTTCCCGCTACAGGTATGGGTTTAAAACTGGGGCTCTCAACGCAGAGTCTGTGAACTTGTCTATCTAATACTTTCTTAACTGTATTTAAATATAATTGGTTTCCTTTGCAACCCTGTGTATTTTATGCATTTAGAAACATTCTTCCCGATGAGGGCTTCAGTAGATTGCCCAAGGGGTCCAGGTCACAAAAAGAGAAGAACCCCAGGACACTGGTCTAGGTTTTGGGAATTTGGGGAACCCTGCTTTGTGTGTCTGGGCTTCCTGACCATCTTTGCTCCGGGGCACATGGGCCTGCCCATGCAATTTATCTGAGCTCACAGGGGAGACCCACATGTTAAAGTTGTTAATGGGGCGTGCCTCCTGCAACCAAGGCTCGGGAAGCCCTTAGAGCCACGTGGAGACCGTGTGTGCGCGCGTGCGTGAGCAAGCACGTGGGTGTGCTTGTCAGCCTGTGCAGTAGGGTGAACCTCCCGTATAGAAATCCCTCTTTCTCCTGTTACGAACGCATGGGGAGGGGGCCCTGTAGGGAGCAGGATTCGCCCCATATTGAGCCTTCTGTCCTCGCCCTGGGAGGGGGAGGGGAGTGAGGCCACGTGGCTGTCCTCTGCACTTGGCGGTGCCATCTCCAGAGTCTCGGACTTAGGGCTTTGGAGGTGCTCAGGGCGCAGGCGCGAGGAAGGGAGCGAGGGAGGGGTCGCTGGAAGCTTTCTCTCTTTGCCTCCCACGTGGCTCCCCCGGTCATTCGCGCCAGCAGTGAAGCAGCAGCGCCACCTGCTGGCTAGGGCGAAGTTAGCGTGCTTGGGAAGAAAGAAAAATGAACATTTGAGATTAAATCTATGTCCTCACGTACATACACTTTAAACGTACTAATATATTTAATTTTATTTTCTTTAGCGATTTGAGGCTCTTGTGCCCGCGGGTTCTAGAGCAGCATTTAAAAATTAACTGTGGTCGACGCTCTGAGGCAAAGCTGTACACAGCCTCCGGAGGCTTCTTCCGGTACAATTCAGGGCAAAGAGAAAGCAGCTAGAGGATCGGTGGACTTATGACTACCTGCTAGGGGGCGGGGCTGGAGTGTCGTCATCTTCATATAGTTGGGAGGCGTTTTCCCTTAGTGGGTGGTAGCGTGGCCGAGTGGTCTAAGGCGCTGGATTTAGGCTCCAGTCATTTCGATGGCGTGGGTTCGAATCCCACCGCTGCCACAGCCCTAGTTTTTCATTCAGCTTTTTTCTTCTCAGCTTCTCCACAACTCCCTTATCCTACAATTCTCCACGTCTAATGTTTGTTTTAGAGATTATGCGGGCCCTTAGTTCCGAGCTGGGACCGAGGCAGAGCCGTAGTCTGTAACTCCAGCTTTCAGGCTCACCTGTATGGGCTTGGGGTCAGGTAAGGGATGATGGCTATAGGGTTTGCAGGGTGTTGGTATCTCTAGGGATAAGGTAGTTTCTCCAGAAGCTGCATTTGGACCTCCCTTTTTCTGTTGCTTAAAGCTGTGGTTAGAGATGCTCAGACACAGAGCACGTGGGGACCACTTCCAGGACCAGGACACAACTCAAAGAGCTGCTGTTAAATAGAGGGAGTACAAAAAGGGCAGAGATGGGAAGAGGCCAGTGGTTTTTTCCAAGCATTTAGAGCTAAAAGGGACCTTAGGGGTCATTAAGCCCTCTCTTATTAGTTTAAGAAGTCGTGGAAATTCTATGAGTTAAACACTGGTTTATCAAGTCCATTGGGGCTCCCGCGGGTTTGTTCCAAAGTTTTAGGTCTTTTTGGGGTCACCCAAGCATAATCACTGAACGGAGCGGGGCGGGGGGGGGGGGTCTCCCAGCTAAAAACTGACCCAGTCGTTAAAGCTGTGATGACAAGAACTAAGAAATGCCACCTGTGTTGTGTGTTGTATGGCGTAAGGGGGTGGGGGTGGAGAGCAAACCACTTTCTTACCATCATCACCTCCTCCAACCTCCTCATTTTATAGAGGAATGTGTAATCAAAGTTCTTGGAGTGAACCTGGATGAAATAACTCAGTTTTAGAGTTCTAGATAAATGTGAGTTATAATAAACTGAGGTTAGCATCTTTAACTTCCCTGATCTTTCGATAATCTCCTTGGGTTATATCGAATTTAATTCAATTTAATTCAATTCAACAAGCATTTCAACAAGCATTCAACATTTTTGGCCTGTTTGTTCAAAATGCGGTGTACTGGGAATATAATGATAGGTAAGATACAGACCGTGTTCTCAAGGAGGTTGCAATATATGGGAGATATCCATGTTAAAAGAGAGTGGGGGGGGGGAAGTTCAAGCAGTTACTATGAGAAATTTGAAGTAGAGAATCTCTGACCATCTTCATCTGAGAAAGGTTAGGGGAAGCTTTATGCAGAAGGTAGCTTCTGAGTTGGGCCTTGACAGAAGGGAGGGAATTCAACTGACAGCTCCTAGAAGACAAGAACCTTTTTTTTTTTCTTTTTGTCTCCCCAAGAACCAAGGACAGTGCATTGCCTGGAACCGGCTCTTACTAAATCTTTGTTGATGTATGAATGGATTGTAACAGGCTTTTGGAGATGGATCTTGGCAGACGGAGGAGGTCTTCAGAACCTAGCTGTTTAAACTTTTGGGGAAAGTTTTAGTTTAGCGTTGCTTATTACTACCCTAGGAGGAACAGAGACCATAATGAGCTTTGAGCTGGGTATGGATGTAGCAGTTCAAGTTGGGAATTAGGACGGGCTGGCTTTGTGTTCTTAGAGAGGAACAATGAGAGCAAAGCTCAAATGATATTGAGATTGAGGAGTGGGAATGGAGGCTGGACTGGAGGACTTCAGACTGGGCTTGTGAAGTGGTTCTGCTCTGTTTGACCACTGCTGCTGCCTAACAGGACCTTGATGAGAAGGGTGGCTGAAAAGGATTGAATCTGGCTAGAACAATCCTGGAGAATGGGGGGGGGGGGCCTTTGGCAGGGGTCTGTAAATAAAAATAAGTAGAGTAGAGCCAGACAGGTCATGTCAAGTCAACAAGCAATTATTAAATTCCTAGTGTATACACTAGGCATTGTGCTAAGTGTTGGGGATGCAAAAGAAAAAAAAATCTCAGTCCCTGTCCTCAAGGAGTTCTCCGTCTAATGGGAGATACAACATGCATACAACCATGTATGAACAATATTTATATATCTATATATTGTTAATATGTATTTATTATACCTATGTACCTAGGTATAATAAATAGGGGTATATTAAATTATATATAAACACGTACATATTAGATATATAAACATATCTACATTAGAGAGATATATCTATCTATAAACATATATCTCTGTGCATATATACATACATTATATACACGCATATATACACATATATGTATGTATATTTGTATATACACATAAACACATTACATATATATATAGATATAGATATGTAAAATACACACACAGAAATGTATAACAAATTGGAGATAATCTCAAAGGGAAATCACTAGCATTAAGGGGGATACAGAAAGGCTTCTTGCAGAAGGTGAGATTTTTTTAGCTGAGACTTGGAGAAAGCCAGGAGAAATGAGCCAGGCCTAGATCAGAGGAGGCAGACAAGACAGGCAACTACTGTTAAACTCCTCAGGTATAGTGAGATCAGGTGGGAGGTGGTGCCAGACTCTGATTCTTCATTATACTTGTTTTTCAAAGTCCTTCTAAACTTAGTAAATTCCAAACTAGCTATCCCATCTCTGGTCTTATGCTTCATACCATAGGCAGACAGAGGGTGGAGGGCAGGAATCTTAGAGAAGAGTCTTTAGAGGTTACCTTATAATAAGTCACATTGTCATTAAAAATTAAATTCTCTAATTTCTGTGAATGAGGTTGGTTACTTGGAAATGTGAAGGGAAACTTCAAAGTTTTTCTGATTGCCCAAGCTGTTAGTGCCTGCTCCACTTTCTTTTTTTGTATACATTCTGCATTTATTTGCCTTTGAGGATGTATCCTCCTCTTAGGCTCCTTGAGAGGAGCCATTGTCTCATTTTTATCTTTATATCTCTAGAGCCTAAGACAGTGCCTGGTACATGGTAGGCATGTAACAAACAAAGACTTGTTGATTGATTTAGAAACAAGGGGCAGCAGCTGCTGAAGGTTTTTGAGCATGAGAGTGACCTGTGCCTTAGGAAGATTACTTTGGCATTTGGATTGAAGAGAGGGAGACGCTAGAAGCAAGGGAGTCAATTGGGAGGCTGTTGCAATACTTTGGGCAGGATGTGACAAGGGCCTAGCAATTTATATGGTGGGAAAGTACAGGTGTGAGAGAAATTATAGATATAGAATGTGTAAGATTTTGCAACTCATTGAAATTGGACAATAAGGGAGAGAGAAGATTTAAAGATGAATAATTCCAAGGTTGTGAACTTGAGTGAAATTTTGGTACCCTCAGCAGAAATAGAGATGTTTGGAAGAAGGAGTTGTTTGTCCTTCTTTCTCGAAGACCATGACACCAGGAAGATGATGCTGTGGCATGAAAGTGAATTGGATTTAAGTGAGGGAGGGCTGTGCAAAGTCCCTAGCTTTATTTTCTCCTCCCAGAAGAAAGAGTAGGTTCTGTGTGGGAAGATAAATTTCGTTTTAAGTGTGTTGAGTCTGAGATGCCAATGGGACATGTAGGTGGAGATGCCTTGGAGGCAGTCAGTACAGTAGGGAGATTAGGGCTACAGAAGAGAGATTAGGGCTGAATATATAGAATTTGGGGTCATTTGAATAGGGATTATAATTGAACCAAAGGAACTGATGTGGTCACTAAGAAATTGCATAGAGGGAGGAAAGGAGAAGAGGGTCTAGGTTTTGGGGGTTTACTTAGAGACCAGGACATGGATGATAATTATGGAAGTATACTGAAGCTCCCTGCTTCCTCTTTAGGCTACAGATAAAAAGTAATATCAGGGTAGTGCTTTTGTAAAGTTTTTCCTTAACTGTCTAACCACTCCCAGGGCAGGCAAGACAGCCTAATTGAAGCAAACACCCCCAGAAAGAGATAGGAGGTAGCATATGCCAGACAAGTTAAACCACTACCACCACCTGGACCATGGTCTTGATGAGGGTTGGAGAGATACAGGAACCCCAAGACTGGAGTTCCCAGACAGGGTTGTCTGGAATGAATTTGCAGAGTCAAGCATTTTTTAAGTCAAGGTGGCAAAGATTTATTGTCATGCTTTTCAGCGGGCTAGAATTCTTAGGGAACCTGCAACCTTAGAGGGATACAGTTAAAGTTTATATAGGATAAACTATAGTAAAACATGTGCCAAATATGCTAACTAGGTGATTCAGGGTGGGATTAGGGAGTGGTCAAGGAGTGGTCAGTTCTTGAAGGAATATGTACTTTTTGTATCTACTGTGCAGGTATCTTACCAGAGTTCACTGGGAAATAGCCCAAAGTGGGGGTCTACATGGAGGTGTGGTTTTAAATCTGAAATATCACTAAGTCAACTAATGACTGGGACTGCCTGAGAAATACCCAGGCTGCCCTCCTTCAATGTCTAGTTAGACAAGATAAATGTTAGGGAGTGTATATATACATACATATATATGTGTGTGTATGTATATATGTATATATACATACACACATACATAAATACACACATATATAGTATACATATATACATACATATACATACATATACACACACACACACACACACACACACACATATATATATTTATATATGTCTAGGATACATATAATGAGAAGTTCAGTGAGTAGTAAATATCTCTATGAGCCAGTACACAGCCAGTTCAGCCAATTAACAGCCAGGTCAAATTAATATACTCTATAGGTGCAGCTGGCTACTGTATCAAGAAGAGAGAGAAATGTTTTGCTAGAGCATACTGTCCTTGGGCTGCAGAGAAACTGCCTGAGACAGTGTTTTGAGGCTAGGGAGAAATGTGATTTTAGAATTGGGGTCCAAGCACAGGCACCCAAGCACCCCATCAGTCTCCCCTCACATCCTGCTGGAGACAGCCCAGGACCCTGAACCCAAACGCCTTGGGAAGAACAATGAGGTCAGCCCAGTGCCCTCAGCCACCATCCTAGGAAGCAACCCTGTGGAGACGCGTCCTGGCAATTGCTCCTGCAGGTATTACAGTCACAGATACTGAAGACCCAGAAAAGAAAGTTCTTGTCACCAAAGTCCTTGGCATTGTTAAGTGGTTCAGTATCAGAAACTGGAGATAACATTGAGGAAGAGGCATTACGATCTGCTTTGCTGTTGTACCCTAAGGACCATGGGAACTTTCTATTTGATTTGCAGCTGAAATCTTCCATAAGTGTTGTCAATTAGAGTGTGAGCTCCTTTAGGGCTTACTTTTCTAATTGTCTTACTTTTCTATTTGTATCTCCAGGGCTTTACATATAGTAGAGCTTAATGCCTCATTCATTCATTCATTCATTCATGTTTCCGAGCAATGTCCTACTTTGAAATCTTTTTTATATCATCATTATCAAAGACTTTGAAATCTTTTTTATATCATCATTATCAAAGCCTTAATTACTTTCTAGAGAAGGTAGATGGTGCAGTGGATAGAACACTGGGCCTGACAGGGTATGGACCCAAGCCGAGCCCTTTGCCCCTTACCCCAAAAGAATTTGGATCCCATTTGTGTATGGGCCCTGGAAACCCCACCTTGAGCTCTGCTTGAATTTTCCCACTTGGTCAAACCTGTGGCATCCAACTGAGGCATCAACCCTTCCCAGTCAACTCCAACTGGCCTTTCATTGTAGTCTATGCCCAATCTCTCAATTCTCTGCTGCCCAGCTTTCCATTGTCTATTACCTCCAGATCACCCTCAGCTACTTCCCACCCCTTGATCCTATCCAAACCCCATTCTCCCTTGGATTTTTAAAATCCTTCAGGCCCTTCTCTGTTACTTCCCAGTCACCTCAGCCTACTGGCCATTCCCATCCAGATCCTCCCTAGACTCCTTCTTCCAGTCACCCCAGACTACTTGACCACTGCTAGATCCTTCCCACAGTCTTTCTGTGTATAAGATCCGTCTTGCCTTTATTGAAGTGCTCAGATTCAATCTGGCCTGCTTGTCAATACAAGCATCACAAAGGCTCAGATTTCTTAAGAGTCTAGGCAATATGGGGGATTTTTAGAATCACACTCACTGTCTGTCGGTGTTCTAATAAATCTTGTCTTTGGCTGAAAGAAGGCTTGGGTCGAATTCATTCGGGCAGGACCTGTCTGTTGCTATTTTGGGGTCCCGGCACCCCCCCAAACCTCTAGTGGCCTGGAATTAGGAAGATCTGAATTCAAATCCAGCCTTAGACATTTACTAACTGTGTGACCCTGGGCATGTCATTTAACCCTGATTGCCTCAGGTTCCTCATCTGGAAAATGAGCTGGAGAAGGAAATGGCAAGCCACTCCAATATCTTTGCCAAGAAAATCCCAAATGGGGACACAAAGAGTCTGACATGAATTAAATGATTGAATGACAATTCTTTCTGAGAGACATTGGGGTCAAAGTTAAGAAGGAACTCTTAGCTGTTAGAAAATGGATTAGAGTGGTAACCAGTTTAAGATAGAAACACCTTAATCTAGTTAAGGTCATCATCTATTTCTACCTTTGATTTAGTTTAGGAAAATGATTCTCCCGGATGTGCTGGCATTTTAAGTGATTATTGTTCTGTTTGATGAATGAGACAGTTAACTGAACTTTCACTTGAACTCTGTAAATAAATTTTACTTTATTGTGGAATTTTGTCTTTGGGAATACTAGAAATTGTAGCATGAAAATCCACTTGCAGCCTAAGATTTTCAAAGGCAGGATAGATTGTCTCTTTGGATTTCTCTCTAAGCAGTGATTCTTATAATCATTTAATTAATAAAACAGTCTCTAGCTGGCTTGTGTCCAAAATGCATAATACTCAATGCATTTTTCTTCTCCATGAGCTAGCAAAGAAGGCTGAGAGAGAGGTAGGAGGAGGACTAGAAGAGAGCCAGGTCACAGTAGTCAAAGAAGGAGTGAGATGGAGGGAGGGTGGTTGATAATATAAAGCTGAAGAGATCAAGGAAAGTGGGGACTGAGAAGAAACTATTGTATCAGATCTAGCAGGCAAGAGATCATTGGTCACCTGAGAAAGAGAGAGTAGTTTCAGTTGAGCAGAGAGGTAAGAAGCCAGATAGGAAGGAATTGAGAACTTAGTAGGAGTTTTAGGTCCGAGCTATAGCAAGAGGCTATGTAGGCTGCCATGATGCAATGAGCCATCACTTTTGCTAAGGACTTTCTGGCCAGTTGTATCTCTGCTGCTACGTCCAAAATAGAGGTAGTTGCTGTAGAGTCAAACTTTTGCTGCAAGTGTAGCAAGCAACACATTTCTGCTGATGAGCAGTACAAAGTCTGAATTCCAAAATAACAAGGTGTGTGTGGTGGGGTGGGGGAGGGGTTATTTTCCTTCTGGTTGGGTAACTTAGCAAATGCCATCATATATTTCCACACTTGGGCTCTTACTTTGGCTTTAAGGATAAATTGGAAATAGGTGTTTTTAGGAGGAGCAGACCAGAACCGAGAATTCTGGAAGCTTTTTGCTGGTAATCTTGCTTCTTAGGTGGTGCAGCTGTCTCGTCAACTTAGATCAACTACTTTATATGCTACTTTGTAGAACCATGAATTAGTGTTTAAATAGTTTTTTTTTTTAAATCATGATTCCCATTTGTACTTATGCACTAGATATTCTGTTTTGCACAGCTGAATAAATTGGCAGTTATAATCTGTGTTGGACATTCTGTTGTAAAATAATAAATACACAGTCAATGTGTCAAAATAGTCAAAAACAGTCAAAATAATAAATACACGGTCAATGCCTCAGGTGGATGCCAGAGGTTTTATCAAATGGGAAAGCTCAAGGTGGGGTTTCCAGGGCCATAGACAAACGAGAGCCAAATTCTTTTGGGGTCAAGGGTGAAGGTCTTGGCTTGGGCCCTTACCTCATCAGGAGGTGAGGAAGCAGAGGCAGTACATGTATCTTTTATTTTGCCTAGCAGTTTGGCTATGAAAGGAAGAGAAAAGATTTCTGGCCAAGATGGCTGTCTGAACAAGTAATAACCAGCCCAATTCTAGTAAAACCTTCAAGTTGTCACCAGACCAAATACTGATTAGGAAATCCAATGAGAAACTACGGTAACTGACTTCTGCCTAAAACTACACAAGAAGTTAGCCAGAAGCCTGAGAGCAACAGGAAAGGGAACCTTCAGCAAAGCCAGCACCAGCAAAACATAGTCTCCCAGTGTGATAAGGGAAGGGCCGGAGGACACTTAGAGCCTGTAAACTCTATATCTAGAGGCAGCCAGACTGGAAGACTCCTGTAATAAAGCCCAGGGTAGCTACAAAGCTCCAATTCTGGAACTAAAGCTGGAGAGATGAGTAAACAAAAGAAAACACTGATCAATATAAAAAATTATTGGAGACCTGGAAATCCTTCACCCTTCAGAGAAGGAATGAGTAATTCTATAACAGTTGAAAGCAGAGACTCAAAGGAAAAATGAATTTTCCACAAGGACTACATGAATACCTAGAAGAGACGCAACAAGAGATAAAAAAATTAAGTAAAAGGAGGAAGTAATTGGAAGGACAATAAATAGCTTGGAAAAAATGGTAAACTTTACCTAAGTAATGGACTCACTGAAAACAAAAACAGACCAACACATCAATGACTGTAAGAAATATTAGTCAGATGTATTAGAACACGATCAAAATGGAAAAAATAGAAGAAAATACAAGATATCTGATATCAAAAACAACTCACCTAGAAAACTGATCAAGGAGAGGTAAATTAAGAGCCCTTGAAAACTATGTAAAAAAAGAAGCCTGGATACTGTATTTTAAGAAATTGTAAATGAAGACTACCCAGGTGTGTTAGTAAAAGTAATATATTGGTGTAGAAAGGGGGTAGTGGAACTTGCTTCTTCTTAACTGTGTGTAAATATACATTTTTTAGAGATGGCCACTATGTGGATTAATTTTGCTTGAATATATATGTATACACACAATATATGTATATACACATACATACATATATACATACATATACACACAGACATACATGTATATACATATGAACACAGACATACATACACACAGACACAGACACATTTAGAGTAAGAAATTCTGGGCTCAAATCCTGCCCCAGACTCTTGACAGCTGTATGACCTAGGACAAGTCACTTAACCTCTCTGTGACTTGGTTTCCTCATCTATAAAATGAGGGAGTTGGATCTGATTGCTTCTAGAATCCATTCCAACTTTGAATCTATTATACGGTGGCTATGAAGAAAGGAATATGAAGCCAGAGAATGGGGAGAATAGGACTATAAGTTGAGATGAAGATAAAGTATAGGTCCAGAAGGAGGAATGAGGCAAAGAGGGAAATGGAAGGATCTCTTTAACCCCCAAAAGATTCTTGTTCATTGAAAAGCATATATTTTGCTACGTGAGTCTATCCACGGAGCAGCCAGTCATCTTGCAGACAGAAAGCAATCTTCTAGAATTTTCATAACAGATTATTTTCTCTATTAACAACAGTGGAACTGCCATATTTAGTCTCCAACATCACAATTATTTGATGTGCTAGAGGAGGAGGCAGAAATGGCATCAACGAAAACAAATAAAGAAGAACACCTGGAACAGACCAAGTATACACAGAGAAGATCTATAGTAAAGATGACACAATTTTGAGTTCAGTGAGGGATCAATTCTTAAGCTCTCTGAAGGAAGGAAAGTTCTGAATGATTGGAAAATGTCACAAACATTATTACCCCCACAAAAGGCAAGTGAGAGGATATTAATAACAGCCAAAACATATGTCTACTCTTTCATTTCTACTAAATTTTTCTGACTAATTTGTAAAGGTATTGAGGGCATCCTTGATGAAAATATGGGAAGGGAACAGTCAGGCTTTTGCAAATGATATCCTACAGCAGACCACATCTTTATAGTCATATTAAAACCATACAAGATTCCTTAAGAGAATTAACAATGGAGACAACTGATTATTATTACCAAGTAAGGCATAAAATAGGGAGAAGTATACTTGCCAAAGGCACTTGCCACCATAATGGACAATGTCTAGCATAGAGTCCAAATGGAAGAAAGATTCCCTTCAATGTTTTTAGGCAGCTAGGTGGTATGGGAGGTAGAGCTCTGGGCCTCGAATCAGGAAGGACCTGCCAGTCTTAGATACTTTCTAGCTGTGTGATTCTAGGTAAGTCACTTAACCTCTGTTTGCCTCAGTTTTCTCATCTGCAAAGTAGGGATAACAATAGTACCTATTTTCCAGGGTGGTTGTGAGGGTCAAATGAGATAATGCTTGTAAAAGCAGTTAGCACAGGGCCTGGCACATAGTAGATGCTATATAAATGTCAGTTATTATTACTCAGGGATCTTGTTTGAGTAGCTGGTGGATCCTGCCCAGCCTGGGTCCTGAAGCTAAAGCTCATTTGTTTTTACCATATCATTATTTTTCGTGACTTTTACTGTTTTGTGAGAATTTCTAGCAGTTCTGTACCAGTGGTGGCATTTGTGTTGCTGTTTTTCGGTAACATTAACCACTGCTGGGCCCTAAGGGGCCCGGCTTCCCTAGATCCAGGCCTTGGTCTGGAATAGCTTCAATCCTGGACAAATTTGGTTTCTGATAGGAGAGTTTTTCACGCTCTTTTCTG
Source organism: Trichosurus vulpecula (assembly GCF_011100635.1). NCBI lineage: Eukaryota > Metazoa > Chordata > Mammalia > Diprotodontia > Phalangeridae > Trichosurus > Trichosurus vulpecula. Next base: position 541,432,425 of record NC_050573.1, read on the forward strand.
CTCATTAAAATCCCTATACCAGGACTGTAGGGAAAAATTGCTTAAGGCTTGAGTTCAGGCTCATGTCCAGGGGTTTTCTAAAAGGTGAACAGAAAAATACTCAATATGGGACAGGTTTTTATTACCTACACTCAAAAGAAATGCTGATAACATAAAAGATTCAGCCTGGTGTCCATTACTGCATTGACAGAACAACAAAACAGTATTTAGTTACCTAACTTATAACTACTGCTTCTATCTCTCTGTGTGAGAAATAATTGTCTTACCAAGAGCTCTACCTGGCCATTAGTGAATTTTGAAAAAAAGATTTTTTATTTCACATCATTTTGAACAGGTGACCTGGCTGACACCCCTTCGTGAAAAAGGGTAACTTAACAGGCGCAGGCGCACTTTAAGACTGTTACAAAGCCCTTTATTATTTCTATCCCAATTCCCATTCCCCACCCCACCCCCCCACTATATCCCATTGGCCAGGCATTTCAGGGCTCATAGCCTGTCTGAAAACACCTAAACCCCACCCCGACGTGGGTCTCCACCTCTGTTTACATTTCCACGTTTCAATTCCTTCCCCCCTTTCATCCTAATTTTCTTTATACTTTATTTAGTAAAGGAATAACAAACCACACATATTTTTTATCTTATCCCCGATGTCTGCATGGCTCAGATTTTATGATCTCTGTAGCTTGAGAAAGGAATTTTCTCAGTTGCTAAGAGAGTTGACAAAAGTATGAGATGGCGATTCAACCCATAAGAAGAGTCTCATTATCTAAGACAGTATCTGGGTTAATGGGCCTCAGCTTCTCCTGGCCTGGCAGTTCTTTTACACAGGAAAAAGACATTCTTAGTGAGTGGAATACAAGATTGTGAAAGCTTCCCTATGAATAACTCAGGCAAGGCAATAATCAGAATAGAGATAGTACTTAAAAATTTAGTTAGGATGTGAACCTCATCAGGCCTAAGTTTCGTTTTCCTGTAAATCATATGATTTCAAGGAAACCAGATAGTATTCTCCTCTCTCTGTCCCCTTGCCTATTTTGCAAACTGCCACCTTATCAGGAGTCTCCCTATAAGGTAATTCTGTAGTTTCTGTGCTTGTATTGGGTAAAAACTTATTTCTTTACTCCTGGTTAGATTGTGAGGCCATTTGTCCCTGCCAATGGGGATGGGGGTCCAGCCTCTGGGGTGGGATTTCTTAGAATTGTTTGTACAAGGGTATACAACTTCCTGCTTGCCCTCTTTACTCCACTTCTCTCATCATTGCTAGTCAGCCCTGGTAGTGAGAGAGATGCCCAGCTCTCCCGAGACTTGATCGAATAAAGCTTCTGCTTTTCCTATTTTGAGAAACCTCTTGTTTTTTACTTGAGTTGGTGGTCTTCTGACCCACACATTAGGGAACAAAGAAGGGGAGTCTGCTCTTAGATATGCTGATTAATGGGCAGCTAACATCCCCCACTGCTTTCTACTACAATCAGTTTATCCCTTACATTAGCCATAAGCATGACTCTTTAGGTTTCACAAATTATGTTTGTATGATTTCTGTGGAAACAAAACTCAATCGTCCCTTACATCTGGAAGCTCTTAAGCCTGGTTTTCAGAACATAAAGTAGTTTCTGGGATTGCTGAATAGGCATTGTTACATTTCACCTCAGTGGTGCACTGTCCAAACAACTCCTAGTCTTGGCTCCGTCCTCTTGGTGGTGGTCGTCTTCAGAAGTGGTGGAGGTATACACTGTGGATTTCTGCCTAGGCCACCAGTCAGCTCTGACCATAAGGACCTAGTGTCTTAAACTCACAAAGTCTGTCTCAACATAGAGACTCATTCACCTAAGATCAGGAAGGAACAAATACAAAAGAGGCAGCCCCCAAACCTAGGCTCACCTAGACATGTTCTCTATCTGCTGTGTTTACTCATGACTGAGTAGCAGATGGGGTAGGAAATAGGGTAAGCTATCCTCTTCTCATCTTTCTCAGGAATGGGCCTGAAACAGTCCTGACATGATTTACAACCAGAGGGGTGACCCTTTTAAATATCCACTGAGTCATCAGATCTTTTCCCTTCTTTTTATTTTTTTATTATGAATTTACCACATACCAAATAAAAAGAGCATTTCCATATAGAGTATACACAGGAAAAATAAATTACACATGAAATCGCAAATCTCTATCATGCATAACTTGCTTTTCTTTTTTTTTCCTTTAATTAATTTAATTTTAGTTTTCAACATTCACTTCCATAAGCTTTTGAGTTTTAAATTTTCCCTGCCTCTGTTCCCTTTCCACTCCCCAAGAGGCTCTACATATACATTCTTATTAAATCGATTTTCACATTAGTTATGTTGTAAAGAAGAATTAGAATGAGTAGGAGAAACCACAGGAAAGAAAAAATAAAACAAAACAAAAAAAGAAAGCAAATAGTATGCTTCGATCTGCATTCAGACTCCATAGTTCTTTCTTTGAGTGTGGATAGCACTTTCCGTCATGATTTACGATTCTTTTTAGCCTTTCTTCTTCTCTTCTGTGCATTAAAAAGGTGCTTTAACGACACTTTTTTCTTCTTCCTCTTCAGTCATCATCAATTCCTTCTCAATCCTTGTTACATGAAGATTTCTGGCAGTTCTGCTTCTTGAGTAACATTTATGTTGCTATTTTTTGAGGGGGTTATTGAGGCTATAGGATTCCTTTGTAACCTCTAACTGTACTGTCTTACTGGAAGTTCAGTCCCACAAGTCACGCCTTATCTTTTTGCCTGTGTCTCTATTCCTATTCTACCTTCTCCATGGGAGTGCTGCTGTTTTCCCTCTCCACCCCCTCCACCTCTATATAATTGCATCAAAACAGAATGGAAATCCTGTACTTGAGGAGAAAACCTTCAGTTGTGACCAGGAGTTTGCCAAATCTGGGACAACATGTCACCAGAAAACATGGAGCCTACTCAGATCATTCCAGGTCCCATCCCAAAGAAGCAAAACCTTACTTAGTGATGTTAGACATTTCAAGGAATCAGAGAATCTGAGGTGACTTGCCAAGCTAACAATTTCATAGTAAACTAAAGGCCACCTGGGGGCTAACTACCTCTGTAATACGTTCTCAAATGAAATCTTCACTTCATCACACTCCAGCCTAGCTGGGAAACCATCTGACTGTCATAATCTACAATTGAGAAGGGGTCAAGTGCTATCTCTGTGAAACCCCTTGATTTTCCTTTCCAATCCTTTTTGGTCCATTGGTTCTAGTACTGTATCACCTAAGTAACAAAAGTGAGTAATCCATCCAACTGTTCGTGGGGGTGATGGAGACTGAACCTATGATTTCATTGGTATTGGGAACTCTGGGTTGCAGACATTCCTTCTCCCAAGACAGGCTCAGTCTCAGCACTTATAACTCATAGTTTATTCCCAGATCCAGTAAGTAGGACAGGGATGGGAATAGATCTGTGATTTCACTGGTATACGGGAATCCCAAATGAGGCAGCTCCTTCTACAAATACCTTCTAGTCTCAGAGAATTACCTAGAACACTGAGGTCAAAGTCAGGGTCATACAGCTTATATGTGAGAGGTGAGATCTCAACCAAGAGTTGAACCTTCATGCTTTCAAGGTCAGCTCTCTGTCCACTGGTAGTGAATAGAAGAACTAAAAAGCCTCATGCTTCTAGGCCCACCTATAGTGAATACCACACTAGCTCAGCCCCAGTAGTTTCTGAGATGACTAAATGCTGAATGCTCATGGTCTCTGAAGGTTCCAGCCCCTTTCACCATTAGCCAAAGAAAGGACTCCAGAGATACAGATCTCAGAGGTCATCACATGGAATGGGAAGGGAAGAATTTTATTGTCTTTTCTAGTTGCTGTGAAGCCTGCTAGGGACTTCAAAAGTATTTGGGATGGTACCTAATGTACCCATTGATGCTCAAACAACTATGAGAGTAGCAGAAATGTCTCTTTCCTTTGCTAGTAGAGCTAATTGGTTGAGTGAAGAGACATGGCTGGCAATGACCAGATTCAGCAGGTCTCTCTTCTTATAGTTGAATTCTCAAATCATGACCCACTTTTCAGAATCATAACTGCTGTGAGCACATGGACACACACACACACACACACACACACACACACACACACATGCACAAACTTTCTGTATGCCCTCCTAAGACTACACACATATTTCAGCCTTGAAAATTAGGTAGAAACATTCATACCCCCTCTAAAACTTGTACCCATCCTTCATTTGCCTAGCGTCACAGAGAGGGATTAAGTACTTAGAGGAGAGAACGGAAGGACAGGGCACAGTCCAGACTTTGGATTTCTGTGCATGTGCTCACAGAATGCTATGTTCAGGCCAGGACCGGTAGATCCCCACAAACTGGCATCACTGACATTGTATATGTATACTCTTTATTCTATATACACATGTATGTTACATATGGTTATGTACATATTCTTTTACAGCCAGATGATAAAATCAGAACCAAAAACTGGTACCAGTATGATTTGAGGCACAATTTCTGTTGAACAGGAAATGCAGCCAAGACCAGATTAAGCAATGCTATAGCTTGGGACATAGGAGGGTCCCTCAGGTATAGGTAACAATAGATAAATAAGAGTTCAGTTAAGGGGATGGACCAAATGGGATGCAGTTAAATTGGGTCTAAATCAGGGTGCTAAATTGGGTTTAAGATAGGGTTCTTAATTTGGGGTTCACAGATTCCCAACCGGTCCATGGATAGATTTCGGGGCAGGGGGGAGGCAGTCTGTGAACACAGATGGGGTAAAAAAAAAATTACATCTCGTCACTAGCCTCTAACTGAAATTTAGTAATTTCCTTCAATTATGAATTTTTTAAAATAACATTATTCTGAGAAGGGGTTTGCAACACACAAAAAAGTTAAGAACCCCTGATCTAAATTTCTATGTATCAGGCCAAGTCGTGAAATAAGAGGAAAAAGGCAGTGGGATGTGTTTTTGGACCTTCTGAAAAGAATTTGGATGCCATCTCATAGCTCATACCCTCTTACCTCCTTTTTAGCATTGGATAAGTCTTGTATGAACCAGCTGATATACTATTTCTAGGGGCCCATGACTTGCTATCTCCCTTGGTTCCTAAACTGGACCATTTCATTTCAGGTCTAGATCCAGCAGAATCAACAAGAGCTTGTAGTGTTTGGGCAGTGACTGTCACATGTGGTCTCCATGGGAAAGCCCCAGGAACGAGGGCTCCAGGAGGTACAGGCAAAGCAAGAGTGCCCCAAGGAGGCAGATGAGGACCATCAGGAATCTCAGAAGCCCTGGGCTGTGGCGTTGCTGCTTGTGCCAGGTCTGGATATAGTGGTCTACTGAGTCAGCAAAGGTGAACTTCTCCGGAATGTAGCCAAGTTGGTCATGGGCCTTTTGGATCTGGAAGGTGTGAGTCACGGCGATACTCCACACCTGAGGAGTTAAGAGGCTAGAGGGAGCCTTTGGGAAGAGTGGGAGAGGAAGGAGATATAGCCCTACCCTGTCTGCTAGAAGGTGGTCCTAACTCCAAGGAGGGATAATTCAGGAAGGAAATCTCAGTGGCGGATACAGAGATTTGTTGTTGTTGAGTTGTTTTTCAGTTGTATCCAACTCTTCGTGACCCCATTTAGGGTATTCTTGGCAAAGATACTAGAATGGTTTGCCATTTCCTTCTTTAACTCATTTTATAGATGAGGAAACTGAGGCAAACAGAATTAAGTGACTTGCCCAAGATTATACAGCCAGTAAGTGTCTGAGGCCAGATTTGGACTCAGTTGTTTACGTGGTATCTCTCCCATTAGAATATGAGGTCCTTGAAATCAAGGAGTGTTTTTTGCCATACCATATGTGTCAGGAACTTGCCATAGTGCCCTGACACAAAATAAGCCTTTAATAAGTGCTTAATAAGTTGACTGACTGACATATGATTAAATCCTTATTGCTTATTTCACCTTAGTTACTTACGTCTCCGGGGCTCAATTTCCTCATTTATAAAAATGGAAGGATTGGGCTGAGATCTTTAGTGTCTTTCAGCTCTAAATCCTGTGTTTCAAATATAACACCTTATAGTTCATAAAGCATTACTTTGGGAAGTAGGTAAAGTATTATTTTTCCCTATTTTACAGATGAAGACACCAATGGTCAGAATTGCAACTCTGGACAGGTAACAAGTGATGGCATGCTGTCTTTACTCCTCTTTGGCCAGCCTCCTGCAGCCCATCTTTTAAGGTCCACCTCTTCCATGGAGTCTTACTTGATTACCCACATTGCTGTGTGCATACTGATTTCTCCCTTCTCTTAAATCCTTTAGCACTGATAGAATGCCTCACATCATAGCACATACTATTCTCCAGTTATTACATGTGGCTTAGTCTTGCCCTTCCAACTAGATTGTACTCAGAGATTTTGCTGTCTTTTGTAATTCCCCACAGTGCTGGCCATATAGGTAATTAAAAATACTTGGGCGTATGCTTAATTTTGCTGGGTGTTGTTGAAAATCCCTGGCAGTGGGATCAGGGACTAAGTCAACCTGAGGAGCTTAGATTGCCCTGTTAAGTTTGCTTTGCCTAGTCTGTTCTACCAGCACAGAAGGGGCTTTTGAAAGATTACCTTCCCTAGACACATATCTATACTTCTTAGATAAGGCAGGCAGCCAGAAACTGGGCAGCCCAGATAGAAATGTCTGAAGGGAGGGAGGGAGCTCTGAGCAGCTGGCAAATGTGCCAGGGCCTTCCCTGGAGTATGGCCATAAATTTTCCCTTCTGATTAAAGGTTCTCCTTACACAGATTGCTACAATTATACAGAACTAATTTCTCTCAAGGGCTTTTCTCTCTATTGTCTGGAGCTGGCCTGGTACTGCAGGATTCAGGGAACGAGAAGAGAATCTATGATGACAGACAAGTTGGAAGTGAGGACCCTGCGTTCCAGGCCCACCTCCAAATCCTCATTCTCTGATTTCTGAGTTGGAAACTGATCACGATTCCATCTATCTTTTACTTGTCAACCAACCAATATGTATCACTAGTCTTTGTTATGAGGATACAAAGGAATATAAGACATGGGTTTTGCCCTCAAGGAATTTAATATCTAGTGAAGAGGCCAATATTAACTTATGTGGAACAAAAAGGGACCACTAAAGAGCTGAATTGTATAGTCATGTTTATAGTGTTCAGAGAAGAAAGAAGTCTGCATGGAAGTGGGGGAAAGTGCCAAGACCTTTTTCTATGGACTGGAGGTCCACAGACCCCCAAAGGGACCATGGATAAATTTTAGGGGGGCGGTCTCTGTGAAATTAGATGGGAAAATATTTTGTGAAAAGTGTATTTCAATATTACTAGTTTCCTTTGTAATCCTATGAATTTTATTTTGTGTATTTAAAAACATTATTCTGAGTAAGGGTCCATAGGCTTTACCATACTGCCAAAGGGATCAATGCACAAAAAAGGTTGAGAATCTATGTTTTGAAGCATGTAATTTTATTTAGAGAAACACTGAGTTTTCATGTCTAGCCTGGGATGGGAAGGTAAAGGGGTTTAACCCCTAATTGTTAGGAGATGTTTCTTTCCTCATCTGAGCCTGAGGTACCAACCTCCATATTGGACCATGTCTTAGACTTCTTCCCTATTTGGGTCCAGTAGGTTATTGATAATACTTCCTGATGCATCACTTGATCCCCACCTCTACCCACATACGCATGGGACCAGCTTTGCAACTTCTCTGAACCAAAGCCTGCAGTCGAGCTCTTTGGAATTTTGGCAGATTATGACCATCTACTTCCCCCGGTTGTGACTATCTACTTACCTTCAAAGCCCAGCTCCTTAATTCGTCTAAGAAGCCTTTCCTGGTTCCTCCTTAGTTGGAAATCTCTCCCTCCTTGAATCTTTTCACTCTATTTGGAGTCCCTCTATCGGTACTACAATTTTTGTGACTATGTCTTATCCATTCTGCTAGACTCCAAGCGACTTGAGAGCAGGGACTGTGTTATCTTTGTATTCCCAGAGGCTTGCATATAATAGGTGCTTAATAAATGTGTATTTAGTTGAACTGAATTGTCTCCCTATGAGAAACAGACACGAATGTTGACTCTGGAGTCAGCTGCACTGAGTAGGACATGAACAGGGAGTAAACATTATTTTTATTGGTATAGATGATGAGGCAGATAGGAGTGTTCAAGGCAGATAGAGCAAACAGGATGCAGCATGTGAGATATGAGATAGAATGCAGGATGTGACCAGCCAGAAAGGGCTCAAGAAGGTAGGCTGGGGGTTACAGAGGGGCTCAGCACCTGTCTCTGGAGATTCCCTTAACATGAGAGATGCCTCGTTTGGGAAGCCTTGTCTTATTCCTTCCCTCCCATGGGATGCTGTGGTGGGAAGCGATTCTGTGGCCCTAAAGAGTACTAGCTTCAGCCTTTTACATTATGGGTCAGTCTCCTGTGCCTAGGGATTCTCCTCTAGGTTGCTTGTTCTGAAACTAGGCCAAGCTTAATGAGAAATTTGGTCTCTAAGACTTAAAGAAAAGGCACTTTGTACTCTATTACGGCATGACCTGGTCTCAATATAATCTGGAGGACCAAGAAAAGTGATTTGGGGGAGGGGTTTCCAAACAAGCCTCTCCAAGGTTTTGGACTTCTCCCTGTCCCTGTCATCATCTATGCACTCTGTATTTCTTTCCCTACTAGGCATCCTCCTGCAAAATGGGAACAAATTTGGCTTACAAGATCTTAAAAAGAGATTCCTATAAATCTGTAGGAAGACCTTATTAAATCTAATACTACATAAATATTGGCTATGGCAAAGATATTGGTTATTGTGATTTGTGATTATTATATAAAATCTTTTTTTAAATTAAAAAATTTATTATATAAAATCTCAAATGTTTCCTTGTGCTGTTCAGTTATTTAATTGTTATTTAAGTAACTCTGAAGGCTCTAGAGGTTTCTCCCTGGGGAAACTGGCCACACCCTGTCAGCATTAAATCAAATTTCTTAGGTCTTTTTGCATGGGCCAAAAGCAGCAGTACAACTTAGAGTCTTAGGCTGTTTTAGCTCAGCACATTTTAAGCTAACCTGATGATAACAGGTGTGATTTCAAACTGTTTGTAAAACTTTATATGCATTTCCTAGGATATGCAGCTTGAAATTCCTGGGAGGATAGAAATGGAGAGCTGGAATCTTTAGGGAAATTCTTTATCTGATAAATCTCAAAGGTAAAAGAGACAGGGAACTCTAGTTCTTTAAGAAAATAGAGGAAAAGGTTATTCAGAGCTGGGAATTGTCAGCAAGTGTCTTTTTTAAAAAAGGAAATATGTGAATTTATGGATAATAATCTTTTCTTTTAAAGTGCTAAGAATATTAGGCCTTAGAAATTAAAATACTATCATTAGTGATTACGAATCCGGATTTGATTCAAGTCAAAATCTGTCCTGAAGGAGATAAGAATGGGGTCTCAGAATGCTCTCTTTGTCAGGAACCTAACAGGAAAAGATATTTGTAATTTGGCGTTAAGAAATTTATTGGCTGTATGGCCCCAAGAAAGTCCTATTTACCTCAGTTTACTGTTCTGTAAGGGGATAACCGTAGAACCCACCTCCCAGGTTTGTTGTAAGGATCGCATGATTGTAAAGTGCTTGGCATAGGAAAAATGCCATCTGAATGTTAACTGTTTTTCATTATAACCATCTAGTCAAATTCTTATCAACCCTATGCAAGAGTTTTCTGTGTTGTGGAATTCCTACTGATGGGAATTCTTGTACAAAATAGGGGTATGATCTTCAAGTCTGCTTCATCTAAGGATATATTTATATATGTTAATTTGGAGGTTTGTGAATTACCACATTCAGTATCTATGTGAGATTCCAGAAAATAATTATTTTCTTAATTATTTAAAGATAAAGAGAAAAGCTGTTCTGGAATGTTAGGTAGTCCAAGGTACTTTGTGAATGCATACAGATAATCCCATGGTGGGAGGCTTTAATGCTTAGTTTTTTTTGAGCACTTTTTGGCTGGTCACATCCTGCATTCTATCTCATATCTCACATTCTGCATCCTGTTTGCTCCATCTGCCTCAAACACTCCTATCTGCCTCATCATAGGGAACTCCCAGATAAGGAAACTATCAATTTATAATCTTAGGGAATTCTCTAGAGCAGTGAGAGGTTAAGTGACTTGTCCAAGATCACATAACCAGTATTTGTCAGAGGCAGGACCAGAACCCAGGTTGTCTTGGTTTGAGGACAACTCTCTATCCACTATGCTATACTGGCAGTCCACACCTCTTATCTGAGAATGTCAGTCTCAACCCCTTTCAGCATTAACAAAAGAGTCTTGGAGCTCCAGAGGTCCAAATATGAAAAGGAAGTACCAAGTAGAGAAGAAAAATGTCATTGCCTTTCCTATACTTTCTGTTCAAGGACAGCTATGGGCATAGTCATATTTTAGATGTGCTCATGGCAAAGAAAATAATGATTCCTAATGGCAACTTTTCTGACTCTGGATTTGTTCATCCTCTCTCCCTATCTCTCCCTCTCTCCTTCTCTCTCTCCCTTTCTCTCTCCTTTCTCTCTCTCTCTCTCTCTCTCTGTCTGTCTCTCTCTCTCTCTCTCCCTCCCCCCAACACCCCCCCCCTGCCCCCACCTCCCAAGCCTGCTGTGGCCTGGCCTCAGGAATATACTCTAGAACCTAGGTTACTCAGAGACTCTTTAGGATATCTCTGGCTCCTGAACACAAAGGCACGAGAAGTCTATAAATACACTGCATTAGATATGCTATACCTTGGATGGAAGGATGGTTGCTATGTCATAGTTTGGTCAGCAGAGGGCACCCACATTCCAGAACAGCTCATGTCTTGGCTGAGGGGATAAAGTATCATTGCTTCAGACCTTGAAGAGACCTTAGCCCTTCCAACTCAACCCCATCATTTTTCAAATGAGGGAACTGAGGCCCACAGAGATAAAGAAACTTGCTCAAGGTCATTTGGATATTAAGTGGAAGAGCCAGGATTTGAACTGGGGTGGATGTGGCTGCCTTAGCATTTAATGGGTTCCCCTTCGCAGCTGGGTGACACTTATTCGATATGATGCAACGGGGATTCTTTTTCCTTTCCAGGTATGGGTTGGACTGGATGCCAAATGATGTCTCTTCTAATCCCAAAATTCTGTGATTGCTTTGATGGGATGTTGAATAGTAATAATTTAAAACATTCCTCCCTGTTCTCTAGCTTTCCCCCGGCTGCTGTCCCAACCCATCTGGGAAGGTCTTGGATAGTGGACACTCAATAGAAATTTGTTGAAAACTTATCTACTGGGCACCAACTGTTTGCCCAACATCACGCACAAGGCAAACATATTGAATGAGGTGAATGTCTGAGGTCCCTTTGAGCTATGATCATAGGACACATTGCTGCTGACATGATTTTCCTTAAGTAGAGATCTGTGGAGCTCTGATCCTGCCCCTCTCCTATTCAGTTAACTCCGGTGGCCTCTAGAATGAACTATAAACTCCCCTTGTTAGCTTTTAAAAGATTTTACCACCTGGCCCCAGTCTATCTTTCCAAGCTTTTGGGACACTATTCCCCCACTGTGCAATCCAGCTCAATCGTTCTTCGCTCATGATATGGCTCTTTATTTCCCATCTCTGTGTCTGTGCCTTTTCAGGCTATCTCCTATACATGGAATACACTCCTCCGCTTCATGGAATCTTTTCCTTCCTTAAAGGTGCAGCTTTATCATCTTCTGCTTGAAGCTTTTCCCGATCCTCCTCCATCCCAATTGCTAGTTCCCTGTCTCCTTAACTACCTTATATTAATTACTCTGTATTCTTTGTGTTTATTCTTCTATTTCTACTGCATGTACTTACATATGGACTTGTCATCATCTCCCCTCCTCCCCCCAGAATGTAAGATCCTTGCTAATAGGGATTGCTTTCATTCCTTGTTTTTATAACCTCAGCACCTAGATCATTGCCTGACACACAGTAGGTACTTAGTAAACACCTGTTGACCACAGTCCTTGAAATCAAGGCATTCATGCTCAGGCTGGGAAGGCGATATTGGTCCATAGGAAATAATTAAGAAATCAGTACTAGAGTATGACAGCGTTAAATTGAGGGGTGCTGCCAACCCAGTAAGTGAGACTAGAACTTAAGGGATGGAGCAGCCTCTATAGGCTAGTGTGGTCTAGGAAGGCTTCCTGGAGAAGGTGGGACTTCAGCTGAGCTTCGAAGGATTACGTTATTGTCATTTGGCCAAAATCAAGTATAATGTGTGTAGTGTAATGGATGGGTAGAATTTATACTGGGGGTCAGGAAGAAGGAACAGCATGAACTAAGAGTAGACAGGCTTGGCTGGAGATAAGGGAGAACACAGTGGGATGCTGCCTTGTGGAGGGCCTTGCTAAAGGACCAGCTAGTTTGTGAAATATTGCATCTGTTGTCAGACATTTTGCTAGATTGCCTTCTTCTCTCTTTCTTTTTTTAATCCTTGTCACAATGCATGGCTCATTAGGTAGAGGAGTGGGAAAGAATATATTCAGAAATGAACAAGAAATAAAAACCAAAGACATCAATAAAAGTAAAATGAGATTTAAAGACTAGGGGTAACCAACCCCCTCTAGGAACAATTAGGAGAGATGTTGTCCCAACTCTCCTTGGTGTAATCGTGACCCTGAGCTGACACTGTCTCACACAATGCACCCAGGAGCCCTCTGGGATGAGGGCCTCGGGGACAAAGGGAGGAGGAATAGAGGAGAGGAGAAAAGAGGGTCAGGAAGGGAAGGAAGGAGGAAAATCAGCCATCAGAGCCTTCGAGGCAAGTTCAGGTTTGTTACCTCACTTCGGGTCAGCAGAGGTGGGAAATCACAAATGGGTTTCAGGACCAGGTGGAAATATTCCATTCCTGTGGCTACGAAAGAGACATTAGGGGCAGGAGGTGATTAGGTGTACTACGTTTTATACTATACTATTAGGTATACTATGTTTTAAATAAATCCAGTATTTGTAAAATATCAACCGAGGAGTTGATTTGCTTCCTTTGTATAAAAAATATGGCAGAGGGTCCCTTTAAATAGAGGGTTCCCATAGCGTACCTAAAATATAAACTGATTTACATCCAATTGTTCAGGAGCATAGCTATTTTATTAGGTGAGGCACACTCTAAATACATCTAGAAGGGTGGCCAGAACTCCATCTAACCCTGATCTCTTTACATTTTTTTGGTTTCTGCTTAATCAAGTTGCCTGGTTTTCTGACTTGTAATAGTCCTAGGGAGAGTTGGGGAGAGGAATAAGAAGATCATGTGCTGGTGGAGAGGTGTGTGAATTTGAGGCATGAGGAAGCTTCAAAAGTTGCCAGTTGCCTCCACAGTCATCCGTCAGGAAGGTTGAAACTTCTGTTCAGAACTGTGGTTGGGTGCTTACATTGGCAGCACATAGACAAAATTGGAATGAAACAGAGAAAATTAGCTTGGCTCTGGATCAAGGACAACATACAAATTTGTGGATGGTCCCATATTTAAAAAACAAAGAAACAAACAAAAAACACCTCCTCCCCACAATTAAAAAACCAAAAAGTAGACCTCTGGTTGGAAATTTGGTCCTAAAGAAATGAGAAAATGTATCTCTCTCCCTTCTTTGCAGAGATGGGAGGGATGACAGCTGGGGAACACTGCATATATTGTCCAATTTCATATGATGGTTAGTTTTGCTAAACTTTTTTCTTTCTCTTTTATTCTTTGTTACATAGACAGCTTGGATTTGGCCTACTGGGGTAAGGCCGAGGAATTATACTTTTGGAAATGATAGTGAAAGAGATCAATAAAAACTAATTAAAAAAAGAACTATAGTTGGAAATCTAAGAAAATGATAAAGCCTCATGTGGGAAGCATTCACAGCCTTAGGCATGAAGATTATTAAAAAAAATCATTCTAAGGTTATAGAATCTCGTAGACGGGTTCCCTTCATCCCTGCTATGGTGACCCACCTCTCCCTCTTCCTCTTTCCTCTTCCTCCCCACACAGACTGTCTTTGTTGTTACCTGCCAGGTAAGCCAAAGAAGTAGGAATCCGGATCCATGGCCGGCGGTATCCCATCTTATCAAACTGTAGGGAAATGGGAAAAGGGCAGAGTGAGCTCAGGGCCCTGCAAGGCTGAGGATCAGGAGGAGGTGGAGGAGGGGTGGTGGCACTCAAAGCCCAGATCCCCTTCTTTCTTCCCCATGCTATGTAAAAGACATTTCCTACATTTTAAGTTGAGATGTGAACTGGTCTGACCATTCTGGAAATTAATTTGGGACTTTGCCCCAAAAGTTACTAAGCTATGCATACCCCTTGACCCAATGATACCACTATTAGGTCTATACCACAAAAAGTTCAAAGAGGGGGAAAAGGACATATACATACAAAAATATTTGTAGCAGCTCTTCGTGTGGTGGCAAAGAATTGGAAATTGAGGGGGTATCTATCTATTTGGGAATTGCTGAACAAGGTAGGGTATAAGAATCTGGTGAAATATTATTGTGCCGTAAGAAATAAGGAAGGGGACAGACTCAGAGAAAACCGAAGACTTGTATGAACCGATGGCAGAGTGGAGAGAGTAGAATCAGGAGAACAATTTATACAATAGTAGCAATACTGTAAAGACAAACAACTCTGAAAGACTTGAGAACGTAACCGTGATTCTAGAGGATTCATGATGGAACATGTTACTCACCTCCTGACAGAGAAGTGATGGACTTGGAGTGAAGATTGAGATGTACATATTTTTTTTTTTGATACGGCTAACGTGGGGAATGTGTTTTGCTCGACTATACCTATTTGTTTATTTGTTAGAAGAGCTTTGTTTTTCTTTCTTTTTCAATGGGGAGGAAAAAGTGGGAAGGAGAGAAAGCAGGTAAATTGAAAATAGAAAAGAAAACTTAATTTAAAAAAATGCAGGACATGCCTCAGATCTTGGACTCCTGCCCCTAGTCTAAAGCCCTGTGGCCATCCCAACGGTCTTGATACTAAGGGACTGAGCACACGCTGTAGGTATTGTTGTTGTTGGTTTTTCAGTTGTGTCTGACTCTTTGTTGGACCCCATTTTGGGAGTTTTCTTGGCAAAGATACTGGAGTGGCCATTTCCTTCTCCGGCTCATTTTCCAAATGAAGAAACTGAGGCAAACAAAGTTGAGTGACTTGCCCATGGTCACACAACTACTAAGCGTGTGAGGCCATATTTGAACTCAGGTCCTCCAGATGTCAGGCATGGCGTTCTATCCACTACACCACCTAATTGCCCTGCTCTGCCTCTAGAAAGGGCAGATAGAAATTAATTTCTTTAGAATAATTAAAATCTTCCAGAATTGGTTTCTCTACTAAAAAATGATGAGATAGGATCATAAGGAATGTGAGATGTTAATAAATCCCTTAAAGCCTGCTAGTCTAGTCCTATCATTGTACAGTTGAGGTAGTACCAGATGTGGGGTTTGAACCCGGGTCCTTTCTCTAGAGCCAATGCTCTTTCTGTCATACAACACTACCTACCATAGATCATGAAACTGCCTATGATGTGAAGTCTTGACTTTTTATGAAAATGTCATCATTGTGAAATGCTTCAATACTTTAGGGGACTTTTGTGGAGGCATGGTAACCTAGTTGGGAGAAAAATATCATTTCTAAAGTTGGATGTGAACATCTGTTTTCCACATGGTTTCTGTTTTTGGTTTACAGTGGCATTGAAACATGTAGAAAAATAGCAGATAAATTGGAGTTCAGGATTGGGAAGAGAAGAGGTGTATGTCTGAATACATCCAGGAAGCTTTCTCTAGGCTCTTAATTTTACAGTAAAAAGAAGATCACATTCAACCTCTGGGCCAACCTTGTTGGGGAAATCCTAGATGGAAGCAGGAAGGAAAAAAAGATTCTTGTAGGCTATGGTTAAAGGCTTTTCTTTGGCTCTTTAAGGGCAACTGAAGGACCACCTAGTGATGTCCAATATAATCCCTAGGGATGGGGGTTGGGAGGAATATGTAATTTCCATACCTTGGTGTATTTGTGGGCATATATGGTACCTACCAGAGGGGAAATCCATTCAAAGAGGTTGACGCTTTCTCCATCATTGATGTAATAAGCTTGGCCACTCTGAGACAGAAGTAGAAGAGACCAGTCAAGGACACAATATGGCAGCAGCCCCCTTTTCTTTTCACATCAGGTGGTTCAGACACCCAACTAGGTCTGTTCTGAGTTGGGCTCCTGTAGGAGCATGTGTCGGAAGTGAATAATACTACTTCAAGCCAGCGGGGTTGAAAGAGAGGCTTTTGTGAACTTTGTGGGAAAGTTACCACTTTAGTTCAAGCTGACATCACTTCTCTACTAGTTTATGGCAAAGGCTCCAACCCCTCCCCCACAAACTGCCAAAGTGTTTGTCTTTAAGAGAATACGTGGCCATGTTATTCCCTTACTCAATAAACTCCAGTGGCTCCCTATTCCCTCTTCTTGTTGTTCAGTCATGTCCAACTCTTCGTGACCCCATGGACCATAGCATGCCAATATTGTCCATGACCTTTTCTTGGCAAAGATATTACAGTGGTTTGCCATTTCCTTCTCTAACTGATTAAGGCAACAGAGGTTAAGTGTCTTGTCCGGGGTCACACAACTAGTAAGTGTCTTGGGCCAAATTTGAACTCAGGTCTTCCTGACTTCAGGTCCAGTGCTCTATCCACTGAACCGCCTAGCTGCCCTGCCCCACTAATGGCTGAGAGGACTCATTATATTTAGCTGGACCCAGATACCCCCACACCCCGTCCCATCTACCCATGCTTCCCCCCCCCCATCTTTCTGCTACACTCCTCACCCCCTTCTATTCTTGCTGTAGAAACAAGTAGTTACATCAACATTCCCGTTGTTTCACGAAATGTCTATTAGCCGCTTTATGGCTCCGCTCAAAACTCCTGTGACTTCCCAGCCCTAGCTACCACTGTATTCTATGTGTGAGCTCTTCCTATTAGGATATAAGATCCTTGAGGACAGAGGCTTTGTTTGCTTTTGTATTTGTGTGTATGTAGCACAGTACCTGGCACACAGTAAGTACTTAATAAATGCTTTCTTATTCATTTGGGGGTGGGGGACAGTTGGACAAGGTGATTTCCAAGGTTCCCTCCAGTTCTGGTGTTTTGTCTTTGTGTAAATGACTTTACCTAGTGAAGCTGCTCTAAGATCACTGGTGACTTCCTAATCTTTCTCTCCATTCCTTCAAGGGACAACCGAAGCCAATCAATGAATTAAGATGTATTTATGAAGCACCTACTAGGCAATGTGCTAGGAACTAGGGATACAAGTAGAAAGAATAAAATGATTTTATATCCTTTTTTATAATAAAAATATTTGTGTTGTTAATTATGTGGTTTATGAGCTTTTAGTATTTTACCTAATGAGTCACTTGAATAACATTCTGAAGTTATTGAGGAAACATATTGTAGTTCTATTAAATGCCTTAAGCAGCCGTAATATCCCACTGGTTCCCTAGGCAAGCCTTCCATTTCAATTCAACACATTTATTAATTATTTTTTGAACAAGCTTAAATTCTGACATTTTGAGTAAACTTTCATTAAGTGTCTAATATGTGCTAAAGTGCTTTACCAATACTATCTCATTTTATTTTCACAACAACTTTGTAAAGTGTTGTTATTATCCTTATTTTACAGATTTGTTGTTGTTCAGTCATTTCTGACTCTTTGCGACCCCATTTGGGGTTTTCTTGGCAAAGATACTGGAGGGGTTTGCCATTTCCTTCTCCAGCCCATTTTTACAGATGAGGAAACTGAGGCAAATAGGGTGAAGTGACTTGCCCAGGGTCACACAGCTAGCAAGTACCTGAGGTCAGATTTGAACTCAGGAAGATGAGTCTTCCTGACTCTAGGCCCAGCACTCTATCCACTATGCCACTTAGCTACCCTATTTTACAGATGCAGCACATATAGAAATATTTACAACATAAATATAAACTTAATAAATGTACATATATGTATATGTATGTATACACACACATACACGTGCACAAAGTAGTCAAAAACAAGGTCCTATGAGAAAGAAGAGACTAACATGTGGGGGCAGGTAGAACAAGAAAGACTTCCTGCACAAGATGGTATTTGAGCTGCATCTTAAAGGAAAAGAATTCCAGGAAGCAAAGGTAAGGAAGGAGTACCACTTTCTTCAGGAATCTTGGCCTGACAAGACGCACGCCACCCCCCCCCACCCCCCCCACCCCCGCCCCAGCTGATAGGGCTTTCTCCGTCCTCAGGTAGACAGCCAGCCAGGAACTTAACAGAGGAAGGGGTCCAGAACTTACCGCGACGTAGCTTTTGTTTGCAGTGAGTGCCTCTGCAGCCAGAAGGTGTGCCTGGACCAGGTTCTGTACATGGACCCAGTTCATACGTGTCCTGGGATCCCCAAATTTGAAGGTAAATAATCTCTTCTTGATGTTACCCTGAAAGTGGGAGGGGGAAAGCACAGATTGGACCTTTGGAATGTTTGGGCAACTTAGCATAGGAGTCAGGGGACTCTCAGTTCTGTTAACTACAACCTCACAAGTCCATGAGACATCCTGTTGCAATTGGATTTGTTACAAGAGAAATGAACTTGCAGTTGGAACCCTAAGCAAGCAGAGTTCACAATCCAAACAGAACCTTGCATATTTATGAGAATACAACAAAAGAAGGAGGAAGAAACAGAAATCCCCTCCTAAATGGGAGTGGCAGGGGAGGAGAAATCCCTTGGGAACTGCTGGACCATGAAGATAGGAGGGTCTGCTTATCTACAAGTGTTGCAGATGCACATGCAATTTCTCAGTCTAGTGCTGACTGACTGGCACTTGTCTTGGCTCCCAAGGACACGTAAGGAGTCCAGTTTGGGATGCAAACAACAAAGTATGTCTCTGGCAGGGTAGGGCGCTTTGTCCTTGATGTGTCCAGGGCCCCCTGTGTACTCTGGGTCCAGTGTTTTTGGCAATTTGTCCTCCAACAAGACATTTTTACTGGCTGTTGCTCATGCCTGGAAATCCCTCTTTCATCTCTTCTACCTTCTGACTTCCTTTAAAATTCAGATAAAATCCCATTTTCAAGAAGCCCTTCTCAGTCCTTCTTAATGTTAATCCCTTCCCTCTGGGATTATCTCCACTTTATCCTGTGTATATCTTGTTTGTATATAGTTGTTTGCATGTTGTCCCCTCCATTAGATTGTGAGCTTCTTGAGGGCAGGGTTCGTTTTTACCTTTTTAAAAATTTTAATTTAATTTTTTTAATCCCCATGAGTTTAGCACAGCGCCTGGCACATGGTAGGGTACTTCATAAATGCTTGTTGTCACTTCCGTTATCTCCAATCTCTGTTTACTTCCATGCTACTAAATGTAGTTAGAGGAAGTTGCATGTCTGAGCTGACTCTACTGAAAGTCTATATGATCTATTCTCAGCTGGGCCTCTTATTCTTAATCCTTTTATTCTTCATGCCTTTAATTTAGCCTTTATTCTTTCTATTCTTCCCTAGTCTTCATCAGTGACTGTTCCAAAATGTCTCCTCTCCTTTTGCCTTTCTTTATATCTCCAGTAACAGACACCACCTTCTCCACAAAACCTTCCCTGACTCTCCCACTCCCCCAGCTAATAATGATCTATTCCTCCTCCAATTCCTCATAGCACTTTGAGCGAACCTTTCCTTTGTGCTTATCTAATTTTCCTTCTATCATAGTTGTTTGTGTACTTGTTCTTTTCCCCATTAGATTTGAGCTCCAGTAGCTACATATTAGGGCAGCTAGGTGGCATAGTGGATAGTGTGCTATGCCTGGAGTCAGGAAGATTCATCTTCTTGGGTTCAAATCCTGCCTCAGACACTAGCTGTATGACCCTGGACAAGTCACTTAACCCTGTTGGCCTCAGTTTCCTCATCTATAGAAATGAGTTGGAGAAGGAAATAGCAAACCACTCCAGTATCTCTGCTGAGAAAACCCCAGAAGAGATCACAAAGAGTCAGAAACGACTGAACAACAACAAAGTTCCCTATTATCGATATAGGGATATATATGTATATATATACATCCCTATTATCTATATTTTGTATGTATACATATATTCCCTATTATCTGTAGGATTAAATATGCCAACAGTTCTTTGGCATTTAAAGCCCTTTGTAACCTGACCCCTTCCTAGCTTTCTAGCCTTTTTGCACCATTTTTTGTACTCCATGCAATCTGTGATCTAGCCATATGCTAACCTAGTTATAGTTATTTGAATATAACACTCAGTCTTCCACCTCTATGCCTTCGAACTGGCTGTCTGCCATGCCCATAATGCTCTGACCCCTCACCTCCTCTTAGATTCTCTGGCTCCCTTCAAGATTCAGTCCAAAACCTATTGTGGCCGGATTTCTGCATTTCCTGGTATCAAGAACTGCCTTTTGGGGGGCAGCTAGGTGGTGAAGTGAATAGAGCACCAGCCCTGGAGTCAGGAGGCCCTGAGTTCAAATCTGGCCTCAGACACTTGACATGCTTACTAGCTGTGTGACCTTGGGCAAGTTACTTAACCCCAATTGCCTTGTCTTCCCCCCTCCGAAAAAAAGAACTATCTTTTGCCTTTCTTTATATCCTCAGTGCCTGGCATCCAGTAGGCACTTAATAATTTCTTAATGACTATTTCTTCTCCCTTTCATTTATTCTTGCATGTATCTAGTTATTTACATAACTCCCCTATGTGAGCTCCTTAAAGGCAGGGCCTGGGTTTTTTTTTTTTGGCCTTTCTTTGTATCCCCAATGCTGTGCACATAGTAGGTGCTTAATGTTTGTTGGATTTTATTGATTTGAACAAGACTCTTGATACTGAGTTTGCTTTCTGACTCCGTTGTAGCTGCTAGGACAACAGTACCTACCGCCACCCGGGGGAGGTGCCTCTGCTCTTCTGGTCCATAGATGCCTGGGGGACGAAGGACACATGTTCGAAGGGTACCTCCTCCTACAGTACAGAGAAGAGATCATTCAGATGGCCCATGGAATGAGGGAATGACTATTCAAGACCACAGTCCATCTTGGGAAAGGACTAATCAAAATACTCCATTTAAAGATTTGCTCATTGACCAAGCTCACCATACCCGGGGTACCTGTGCTTAGCCCTTTATGGAAATGGCCTCTTTGGTCTCTACAGAAGAGCATGTTAGGGAGTATGGATGGTTCTACCCTGCCCCTGCGTTTGATCCTGTGAGGACTGGGAAGGTAGTCATATCAGTCCTTGTGGTTCCTAGAGTGGAAAATGCTTACAAAGGAGGTCCAAGGTCACGGGCTTCACTTCTGTGTAGCTTCACTGTAGCTCATAGGCACCGGCAGTACCTCCATCCCCAACCCCAACCAGCTGTCTTGCAGATGTATGTCCCTTGTCACAAGAGAGTGCAAATTCATCCTCATGACAAAAGATATAAAACTCTTTGGTGGGTCTGGTGATGAGATAGTACTGTTGTCTTCACTCAAAAGGGACTAGATTCTTCTTAAATATTGTTTTACTCATAGAATAATTGTAGAAGGGAAAGTACCAGAAAGCAGAATGAAAATCGCTGTGGATCTACCCCTAACATCCGCCCACCCCACACTGGCTGAATCCACCCATGTGAATCACAGAAGAATTGAATTTTGGAGCTGGAAGGGGCCCTAGAGATCATGTAGTCCAACCCTAGTCCTCCGCACTCCCCTCTCCTCCCTGTTTTGAAGATGAGAAACCTAAAGCCCAGACAGTGGTAGTCAATTATTTAAGGTCGCAGAGTGAGTTAATGTTCAAGCCAGGGACAGAACTGTGAGAAATAATTCAGTGGGACCCCTACTCTATTCCACTTAGTATTAGTCAGTTTGCTATGATTCCATAGGGGTAGTGCCTATAAGTTCTGTATAGTAGGCCCCAGAGCTGTGAGCTGCAGATTGTAAGTTGACTTGCTTCATCATAGGAAGCTAACTAGAGGCCCTCCACCCTTGTTTTTCCTTGTCATGGTGATGAAGCCCAGCATGGTGGAGGTGACTCAATTACATGGAAAATCTCCCAACTTATTTTTGTATCTCTGGACCATTCTCTTTTGTCCAACATGAGCAGGTGACCATCTTATGACCACTTAGCGGAGATGCCCCATGCTTTGCCCAACTGGAGACCCTCTGGCTGACATACCATTTTTAGCTGATGCATCATTTTTTGGCCCACAGAGCAAGATCTATCAACCAATGGGATTCCGTACTTTGTATAGCCACTTTAGAATGTTCAGGTATCAATAAGGCCCTGGAGGAAGGGGTCATCTCAGATTGTGAGGAAGATCTGAGGTCCACTTCATTAGAGGGGGCCATGGACCCTTTAATAAAGTACCATTGGCTCAGAGCTCTGCCTCAGTCTCTTTTATTGTAGGTCGGAAGATTTTAGTCCCCACAGAACCTAGAAAGTGACCCAAATGACCTAAAATTTCCTGTCCTTGGAGGACAGGTAGTCACAAGGCATCAAGGAAGATTTCCTGGAGCCCCAGGTGTCAAATGAGTTAGATAGGGCCAAGCTTTGAGTCATGCTGCTCCTTCTGGGAAAGGCCGGGGGTAGACACTATCCTGGGTGACCCCCTAGAGGCTGGTTAGTGATTAGGTAAGAAGTGTTCTTTCCGTAAATGGCTCATGTCTAATTTTAAACTCTAGCTCACCTGGGCACAGGGATTAGGTTGCAGTTTATATTCATTGTTGGGGAGCATGCTGCCCAGGTAAGCAGGCAGCCTGGTAGGGTATACATGACTCTCCTTAACATGGAAAACTCAGGGGATGCTCTGATAAATAATTCTAAGCAGGAGGATCAGATGTCTGCTGCAGAAGCTGCTGAGCTGAAGAGGGTGGTAAGAGCCAGAACCACACTTGCTTGGACAGAAGAGCAAAGCTAGATTTAAAAAGTGAGATCTGTAACTGGGAAGTGAAGTTGGAATTGCCTGAATCTGTCATCACCCCTGAAATTTTTACCCCTCTTTCATTGGAATTGTGGTTTGGGGGAGGGGAAGATGCAGTCAACTGCCTGCTACATTGCCTACACACACACACACACACACACACACACACACACACACACACACACGGATCATAGCAATAGTCACAGCATCACATCCATTATTTCAGCTGATATTCTTTTGGAGGATGGGGGTGAAATCCAGGATTTATAATTTAGAGCCAAAACTAGGTTTCAAAACCATAATCTAGTTCTGAGCACCCCCATTTAGGAAGAAAGGTGATACACTGGAGAGTATCCAGAGGGCAGAGTGGATGGTGAAGGTCTTTGAGCACAATCTGTATGAGGATTATTTGAAAATACTGGGGTTTAACACCCAGAGAAGAGAAGATGCAGAAGGGGCTATAGCTGTCCTGTGGATGGAGGATAAGTATTGTCTTGTTTGGTCCTAGAGGACAGTACACAAATCAATGAGTAGAAACTACAAAGAGGCAAGTTTAGGCTTGAGATAAGAAAAAAAATTTTAACAAGTAAAGGTGTCCAGAAGTGGAATGAGCCTCCCTGTGAGTTAGCAGGAGTCTTTAAGCAAAATGTGGATGACCATGCACTTGCCTCAGTGTTGTGGTAGGGATTCTTTTTGAAGGGATGGGATATGGTTTGGACCAGATGAACTCAGGGCTCCTTCCAACTCTGAAATTCTGTGATCAGCTTAAAACAAACTGAGAACATTTCTGGGGCAGCAAAGTTCATTCCCCATGTCTTCTGGTGATTTCCCTTTTCTATCTCCACATAGGCACAAATGTACCTTGTCCCCATCATACCAGGGAGTGGGGTTCCATTGGATGTGAGGATCAGCTGGTCTGCGATGGCTTTGGTCCGAGAATAGTGGTCAATGTGCTGAAGCAGGGAAAAAAGAGTCACAGGGGAGGTCAATAACTAGGGCTGCCTTCTTCCATCATTATCTTCACCTGTAACTGTATCAACTGCTCACATACTAGGAATGTTCTCTGGGAGTCTCTGGTAACAAGGTGGCTGCAGCTTGGGATATGAGATGAAACCTCCTTGGGATGTGATTGAATCTTTTACTCCCTTTCCCATACTTTGTTCTTATTTTCAGACATACTATTTGGGGCACCCCTTCTGTCTGAACTGTTTGAGGGTTTTTGCCCACCTTCCCTCTCTGTCTAGGCTATGCTAGGGAGCTGTCCTGTACAGAGTCAGGGGGATGGATAAATTGATCTTTTAAATCCTTAATTCACATTTATATAATGCTTTACAATTTATAAAATTATTTTAGGGGGCAGCTAGGTGGCTCAGTGAGAGAGCACCAGCCCTAAAGTCAGGAGGACCTGAGTTCAAATCCTGTCTCAGAACACTTGACACACTTACTAGCTGTGTGACCTTGGGCAAGTCACTTAACCCCAAATTGCTCTGCCTTTCCTCCTCAAAAAAAAGTGGAAAAAAAGAATGTTAAAAAAAATAAAATTATTTTAGCTTTTGCCTCACTTCCCAATCTGACCAGGCTGCTTTAGGTGCTATTCCATGCCAAGTTAAGGGGATAGATGAAATTTGCCTTTCCACTTTCCTCATAGTTTACCTTTATATAGCATTTTATAGTTTACAATGTGATTCCTTTATAGCAGTCTTATGAGGTAGCTAGTACAAGTAATATCAGTCCTAATTAACAGATGAAGAAACTGAGGATCAGAGTTTAGGTTATATAGTCAGTAAGAAGTAACCTAGGTTTCCTAGGTCCAAGACTAACATTGTTACTTAATTCAATTAAACAAACAAACGAACAAAAACTACAAGCAAGACACTGTGGGTAGAAAGACAAAAACAAAGCTCTCCCTTCCCTCTGGGAGATTTCATTCTACTGAAAGGATGCAACACATACATAAATAAATATAATATCATTTGAGGCACTAGAACAACTAATATCTAAGGGGATCAGGGAAGACTTCATAGAAGATGTGGTACTTGAGCTGAGCCTTAATGGAAGAAAAGGATTCTGAGAGGCAGAGATGAAGAGGGAGTGCATGCCAGGCATAGGAGGCACTTTGTGCATGGAAGCTGGAGATGAAATGAGAGTTCTGGGCCATTTTGACTGGAACAAAACACATTAAGGGGAGTGATGAGTGATGAGACTGTGGAAAAGGAGACTGGAGTCAGATTATGAAGGGCCTGAAATGCCAGGCTGAGGAATTTGCATTTTATACCAGAGACACCAAGTAGCCACTGAAAATTCCTTGAATAGTTGAGTGACATGGTTACACCTGTGCTTAAAGAAGTTTCTTTTGGCAGTTTTGTGGAAGATGGATTAGAAAGAAATGAGACTAGGCAAAAGTAAAGAGGGCCTGAGCTAGAGTGGTGGCCATTTGCTGAAGAGAAGGGGAAGGATTTGAGAAGTGTTAAAAAGACAGAATTAATAGGACTGGGCAGCTGAGGTGGCATATGGGGGGAGGGAGGGAGGGAAGAGGTGAAGAGAAGAGAGGAAAAGAGAGGAGAAAGAAGAGAGGAAAGGAGGAGTGGAAAAAGAGAACTTTCCATTATAGGTTCCTAGTTAAGTCTAAGTGTAGTTCACTCATATTTGGAGACAAAACTCAGTATTTTTGTTATGTATAGTCAGCAAAATAAATGAGGTTTAGAGATAGCAGGAACTCCCAAAGGTGAGAGATGTCAGTTTTCCAGGCAGTGATGAGGTAGAGGAGGGGGATGAAGTACAGAGGAGGTAAATTTGACAGGTCGCAGTACAGCAACAAATTCCATACAGGTAGGTCACTGCTTAAGTGGGTCAGGGAGCCAGACAAGGCTCTTAACTGCTCAGGATTATACACAATTTGGAATAGCAGTGCTCTTCCCTTGCAATTGGCTGGCAGCTGGCCTAATAAGAACCTGATTCTCACTCCAAAAGTTCCTGGATTTCCACTGCCCATGATCCTTCAGTCCCTTTTCCAAGTTGGGAAAAACTAACCTTCCCATCAGTTCCCTTGCTGATAAGGGGCTACAGTCATATTTAACGTGAGACTCCAGAGTTATAGTTCAGTTATAGGTCAGGGACTAGGGTAGCAGCAGTAACCTGGATCTACTTCTCTTTGGGTTTTACTGATTGTAACTTCTGAATTAAGAACAAGATTCTCTGTTGCTGTTAGAGAGAAGAGGGTGTGTGACTCACACAGTTCAAGGCCCTATATTCCTTTACAGAGATGGATCCTATACCGTGGTACTGTCTTCATCGAATTAATTTAGTGAATTTTTATAAAGCACCTACAGTATGTCGGGCACTGTCCTAGGTACTGGGGGTACAAAGAAAGTCAATAAACATTGATTAAACACTAAGTGCCAGGCACTGTGTTAAGTGCTGGGG
The DNA here is from genome assembly GCF_011100635.1 of Trichosurus vulpecula. NCBI lineage: Eukaryota > Metazoa > Chordata > Mammalia > Diprotodontia > Phalangeridae > Trichosurus > Trichosurus vulpecula. The sequence goes on from NC_050573.1 coordinate 541,458,737, forward strand.
ATACAAAAAAGAGACAGAAGACAATCCTGAACTTCAAGGAGTTTACAATTAATGAGGGAGACAACATGCAAATACATATTATATATATAATATATAGCAAGCTACATGCAGAATAAATAGAAAATAATTGATAGAGGGAAGCCATTAGAATTAAGAGAGGTTGGGAAAGGCTTCTAGTCAAAAATGGGATTTTAATTGGGACTTAACAGAAGCCAGGGACATCAGTAGTCAGAGTGGAGGAGGGAGATTGTTCCAGGCAAAGGGGGACAGTCAGAGAAAATGCCTGTAGCGAAGAGATGGAGTGTCTTGTTTGTGGAATAGCCAGGAAGGCAATGTCACCAAAATGAAGAGTACGTGCAGGGAATAGTAAGAAGACTGAAAAGGTGGGAGGGGGCTAGGTCATGAAGGGCTTTGGATGCCAAGCAGAGCATTTTGTATTGCTCCTGGAGGCAGTGGGAAGCCACTGGAGTTTATTGAGTAGGGGGGTCGACATGGTCAGACCTGTGCTTTAGGAAGATCACATTCGCAGCTGAATGGAGGATGATCTAGAGCGGGGAGAGACCAGAGGCAGGCAGATCCACCAGCAGGCTATTTCAGTGATCCAGGCATGATGAAATGAGAGGAATAGAGAGGTGGAAGGGGTGGCAGTGTCAGAGGAGAGAAGGGGCATATCCTAGGGAGATGTCTGCAGAGGTGAAACCGGCAGGCTTTGGCAACAGCTTGGATATGGGGGCGAGCGCGCGTGCGTGCGTGCGTGCATATGTGTGTGTGTGTGTGTGTGTGCGTGTGTGAAGGATGAATGAGAGATAGTAAGGACTCCAAAAAGAAACAAAATAGAACATAAGGTGGCTGGGGTAGGTAGGGGCTAACAGAAGAGACAACATGCACGCACACACACACACACACACACACACACACACACACACACTGCTATATACACATATATGCATATATATACACACATATATATATGTATATATATTTGCATGTATATGAAATATTTGTAGCCATATATAAAGCAGATACAAGGTAACCTTGGAGGGGATGATGCTTGCAGTTGGTGGGGGTGGGGGTGTTGGAAAGTGGTAGCATGGGGCAGGAATAGGAAAAAGGTGTTATTTGAGCTGAGGTTGGAAGGAAACAAGGGGCAGAGTCGAGTGGGGAGAGTATTACAGGTAGAGGAAACAGCCGCTACAAAGACATGGAAGTGGATTGTGGGGCGTGAGTAACGGCAAATAGGCCAGTATGGTTGACAGCAGAATACAGGGAAGGGTATAATTAATTCATAAGAGAGTTTGAAAAGCTGGATGGTGCTAGGTTGTGAAGAGCTTTAAATGCCAACCAGAGGAGTTTATATTTTGATTTGAGAAGTAAAAGGGAACCACTGGAATTTAATCAGTTGGGGTTGAGGTGGGAGGGGTGATGTAGATGTGCCTTTTAGGAAAATCTTTTTTAAGATTGTCTCTTAATTGTTGTTGTTCAGTCATTTCTGATTCTTTTGGGGTTTCCTTGGCAAAAATCCTAGAGTGGTTGCTATTTCCTTCTCTAGCTCATTTTACAGATGAGGAAACTGAGGCAAACAGGGTTAAGTGACTTGCCCAGGGCCACACAGCTAGTAAGTATCTGAGGCCAGATTTGAACTCAGGTCTTCCTGACACTCTATCCACTGTACCTCCTAACTGGTCCTACTTATTCAGCTTCAAACAGTGAGGCAGGAGTGAGAGTAGGCAAGGGAAAGAAGTTTGCATCATTTCAAATAGGATGGTGGATTTTCCCCTTCCCCAGCCCAGTCCTCTAATCCCAATGAATTTGGTACCTTCTCAAGTGGGAAATATGGCACGGAGTCTTCATTGCCCTGCTTGATGGGCTTTCCCCCAAATGCAACATTGACAGTGCTGGTGTAGATGAGCCTTGGAATTTGTCGTTTGATGCAGACTGTCCACACAAAGATATACGTACAAAACACAAGTGTCAATATGCACACATATACATATGCAAACACACACACAGACACAAACACACACACACACACACACATACACAGAGGAGGTGGTGTGAGTAAGGAGAAGGTGAGGGAGGTATCCACAAGGGAAATAACAATCAGGAAGATTACCTTAAGAAGACACCACCTCTCCTTGCTCTTTTGGACACAGCCAGAGTCATGGGTCTCCTCAGTCACAAGAGGATGTCTTAAGCACTAACAGAACTGGGGTCCCCTGAGCGAGGGCTCCTACCCCTAGCCCCTACTAAGACAGGAATGGTGGATGAAGCATCATGCTTTAGGTCCTTGGTGGTTCCAAACTATTTCGTGGCTGAGTGTGTGTGGCAGTAAAAGCTACTATATACACAAAGTGGTTTGGAGAATTCTGGCCAGATAGTCTTAGAGACAGAGGGTTTTCAAGAGTAATAATGACATGGAGCATTTATTTGGTTCTTTAAGTTGAAAGTGGCTTGCAAATAGTATTGCATTTGACACCCTTGCTATTATGATGCCCATTTTGCAGATAAGGAAATGAGGCTGAAAAAAGATTGAGTGACTTGAATAGTCACAGTGTCTGGGGCAGAATTTGAACTCAGGTCTTCCTGATTCCAAGTCCAGGGCTCTAACTAACGGGACATACACTCCAGATATCAAGAAATGAAACTCAGAGGTTTCTAGGGCAGAATATTGAGGAGGGGCCATGCTTAATGAATCTTTTGATACAGCATTCCTTCCATTTTCAGTGGCTTCTATTCCTCCCATTCCTGGCATTCAGCCTCTACTTTTTGGGTTGGAAATACTTAAAAGTGGTTTTAATCTGAGGCTGAATGAATATCCCTGGGGTCCCAGAATCCTCTCTTCTCTTCTTCCCCACTCCTACTTCCCTTCTTTCTATCACCTCTGCATTTAAGGTTATGGACATGCCAATGACACCCTCAGCATGACCCTAGAGCAGCAGAACTCAAAATGGCCACTCCTTGGTAGGTCCAATTGAGAGAGAGAGAGAGATGTTCCAGGGCAGGCCATACACAGATGAAAGAATAGAAGAATAGGCAGGGAATCTCTACCCCACTCTCTGGAAGGTGGGTCAGGTTCTTCCCAAGTCAATGGGAACTTTGCCTGCAGGATTCCCAGTTCAGCTCCTCTGGATGCTCAGTTGAGGTTTGTGGTCAGCACACAGGTTCTCCAAAAGAGAAGAGAATAGAGGAGAGGGCAGGGCAGGGCACAGCACAGCAGTCTTGCAGATTCAGGCCACAGCACTACAGAGTGGGCAGCTGATCTTGTACCGTCAATCACTATTTTGGTTCCGCCAATGTTTACAGATTCAATCTGTTCTTTATGCAGCTACAAGAAGAAGAGGGGACAAAAGTTGCTGAGTCTCCCCAATACGTGCTGGATACTGAGGCAGCAGATTTAGGCTTTAGCAAGGTTAGGGCATGGGGTGTGTGTGTGTGTGTGTGTGTGTGTGTGTGAGAGAGAGAGAGAGAGAGAGAGAGACAGAGAGACAGAGAGAGAGAGAGAGACAGAGAGACAGAGAGACAGAGACAGAGAGACAGACAGAGAGGCAGAGACAGACAGATGGAGACACAGAGACAGAGAAAGAAACAAAAAGAGAGAGAAAGAAAGAAACAGAGAGAGAGAGAGAGAGACAGAGAGAGAAAGAGAGAGACAGAGACAAAGAGAGATAGACAGATACAGAGACAGAGAGACAGACAGAGAGGCAGAGACAGACAGATGGAGACACAGAGACACAGAAAGAAACAAAAAGAGAGAGAAAGAAAGAAACAGAGAGAGACAGAGACAGAGACAGAGAGAGACAGAGAGACAGAGAGAAGAGAGAATGCTGTTAGTGCTGGGAATATACCCAGCTGTTGCCAGGGGGAGGTCATTGGATCAGAGGATCATAGATGTAGAAGCTATGGAAATCCAGGTTCTTTCCCCTTATTTTACAGATGAAGAAACTGAGGCCTGAGGAGGTTAAGAAATTTGTCCAGTGTGTCGCACAGGTGGTGTCAGAGGTGGGATTTAAACCCGAGTCCTGTTGAGAGGCAATAAACTCAAGTCCACAGGTAACTCAGAGAGAGGGGCCTGAACCAGATGAAAATGTAGCTGGGAAATATTTAACAAAATCAATACAAATATAATACAACACAGATAATGTTAATTTGTGGTTTTCTAAGTTATTAATGTGTAATCTGGTTCTACTTAAGTTTGACAACACTGTGGATAGTGGATAGGGTACTTGCAGTCAGGAAGACTGAAGTTCAAATCCCACCACAGATATTTACTACTAGCTGTGTTACCCTAGGCAAATCACTTGGCTTTTCTGTGCCTCAGTTTCTTCATCTGAGGGAGGATGGACCCAATGGCCTCTAAAGTCCCTTCTAGCTCTAAATATATGATCCTATGACCCCAGTGCCATTTCCACCACCAGCCATCCTCTGGTTCTAAGAAGATAAAGATAAAAAGAAAGGAGGATCATGTGTTTCACAGCTTGCAGCTATTAACCCTTCCAGTTCTGTTCCTCTGTGGTTGCTCCTGCTCCCGTATGCAGAGTCAGGGGTTCTTCCATGTCTCCCCTCTCCTTCCCATTCCCCACCTTTTCCCCCAGCTCCAAGTCTCACTCTCTACTTTCTTGGATGATGTATAGACAACTGGGAAAACACCAACAAAAGTCCCCTGCTCCATCCCTTATGGGTGGGACAGTGACAAGTGAAGAACTGGGGACTTGGGACTCTTCCTTTATGCTCTGGTTGATTCCCAACCACAGCTTCTTTTCAGACTCAGCCTCCGAGCCTCTCATTCATCCCAGCTCAATTTGCTGAGAGAGGTGAGACCCAAAGGCAGGGAGGGACTTACTCAGTGGGTGTGGGCATTGCGTTCCTTCAAAATAGCCTTCGGAACAGGAAATTAATCTCCTTGAGAAATAAGATAAATCTCATGACCCACGATACCTCTGGGTCACTCTGAGACTCCCTCAGGAAGTCCCAAGGAGGACTGAAATCTTGGCTTCTGGCCCCTACCTAGAGGAGCTCTGGGTGTCTGTGACTAAGCAGACACAAAGCTTCCCCACTCCGACTTGCGTCCTCATCCTGGTTCTGCTTCCATCTTTTTGTGACCCACATGTGTGTGTCAGAGAGATAGAGAGGAACAGTAAAGAGGGGAAAGTGTGTATGGTGTGTGTGTGTGTGTGTGTGTGTGTGTGTGAGAGAGAGAGAGAGAGACAGAGACAGAGACAGAGACAGAGACAGAGACAGAGACAGAGGGAGGGGAACAAGGGGAGAAATCAAGAGAGAAAGAGAAAGCATGTATGGAGAATGGGAGACATATTAGTAGACTGAAGTTCTGTGAAGTTCTTGTCTCATTCCCGTATTTACAGCCCTGGTGCAGGGTGGGGGACGTGGATTATTCAATTTTTGTTAAATGAATTCTTTCATCCTCTGAAAGCCAAACACTTCATAGAATTTTTTCCTTCAAATTTCTGCTCCCCAGACAAAACAAAACAAGACAACAAAACAAACATCTACAAAGGGAGAAGAAACTCCCTCACCCTCTCTTGTCAATTGTGGTGACTGGTACCCTCATCTCCCTGACCACCCTGGAACACGGGGCCCAGGTCCTGAGGGTAGGGAGGAAGTCTGGGGCTTGATCACACCTTTTCAGCACCTGACATTCCATAGGAAGCCACATGGAAAACACAGTCAACCCCTTCACAAGCTCGATATAGGGCCTCCCCATCTCGGATGTCACCCTGGAAAACAGAGAGGGAGGAGATGGGGGGGAAATGGAAACACAAAGATGGTCCTTGACTAGGACCCCGGGTTCTCCCTCAGCCCAGGTTTTCGCCCTGAGATAGACAAAGACTTCCTCGTTCAAGAAACATTGTCTTAATAGTTTAATAGGAGCTAGGCAAGAATGATTTTTCAGATCCCTGACTGAGTCATGGGCAACCTTGGTCTTTGGAATGGGAAAGATTTATGAATGGCTCAACTATCATCCAACTTCCCTTATCCTCACACTGCCCCCATACCCTCTCCCCCCAACTTGGCATGCTTAATTCCATGGGCAAAATCCCACATTTGACCAGCCTCTTTCCTCAACCCCATGAAACAAAAATAAAAACGTTTTTCTTCCAACAGAAGTGTAGTTGTCTGTCTGTGTGGACTTGTCTCTTCTACAAAGGTAATCCCAACTATACCTGGATGAATGCAACTCCTTTGGGTAGCTCCCATTTAGGACGCTGGATGTCGAGCAAAACCACTGAGACCCCCCTCTGGCAAAGGCTGGAGCCCAGACTGAACCCAAAATACCCACCCCCTCCTGTCACCAGGGCCTTCTGGCTGGTGGGACGTGGGGGCTCTGCCTTAGCTTTGCTGTTGGGACCCTGGCTCTGGCATGCTTGGCCCTGAGGTGCCTGGCCCTGGGGTGCCTGGCCTTGGGGTGGTTGGCCTTGGGGTGCCTGGCCCTGAGGAGTCTGGCCCTGGGGTATCTGGCCCTGGGGTGCCTGGCCCTGGGGTGCCTGGCCCTGAGGAGTCTGGCCCTGGGGTATCCGGCCTTGGGGTGGTTGGCCTTGGGGTGCCTGGCCCCGAGGAGTCTGGCCCTGGGGTATCTGGCCCTGGGGTGCCTGGCCCTGGGGTGCCTGGCCCTGAGGAGTCTGGCCCTGGGGTATCCGGCCTTGGGGTGCCTGGCCCTGGGGTGCCTGGCCTTGGGGTGGTTGGCCTTGGGGTGCCTGGCCCCGAGGAGTCTGGCCCTGGGGTATCTGGCCCTGGGGTGCCTGGCCCTGGGGTACCTGGCCCCGAGGAGTCTGGCCCTGGGGTATCCGGCCTTGGGGTGGTTGGCCTTGGGATGCCTGGCCCCGAGGAGTCTGGCCCTGGGGTATCTGGCCCTGCGGTGTCTGGCCCTGAGGTGTCTGGCCCTGAGGTATCTGGCCCTGCGGTGTCTGGCCCTGAGGAGTCTGGCCCTGGGGTATCCGGCCTTGGGGTGGTTGGCCTTGGGGTGCCTGGCCCCGAGGAGTCTGGCCCTGGGGTATCTGGCCCTGCGGTGCCTGGCCCTGGGGTGCCTGGCCCTGAGGAGTCTGGCCCTGGGGTATCCGGCCTTGGGGTGCCTGGCCCTGGGGTGCCTGGCTCTGGGGTGCTTGGCCCTGGGGTACTGTCAGACCACCAGCTTTGGGTTGAGCCATGTCAGGATAGGAGGCCCCTGGTCCTTCCCCCGCTCTGCAGGCCTGGCAGACAGGGCAGTTCTTCTCCCCTAAGGTGGCAGCTCCACAAAGGTGTGGGGAAGAGCTTGTGGGGTTGGGTTTCATCTTCTAAAGTCCCATTTAGGTCACTGCTTCCTTGCACCTGTTGAACAAATTCCACAATAACAACAACGGCAAATCACCCTCCCCTCTAAAACAAACAACAAACAAACAACAATTTTTAAGAAAGAAACTATCTTAAGAAAGTCATCTCTCCATATAGAACCACAGGTTCTGGGGCTAAAGTCATTTGGCCTACGGGTCGCCAAACCTAGGATTGCTGGTGAATTTAGCTTTCTCAGAACCCCCGGGGCAGGGGAAGGAGTGTGGAGGTGGAAATTCCCAGTATTTCCAGAATGGTGCCTGCATATTAGCCATCTATGGCTACCTCAGCTCCTCATTCAGCTAGTGGAATTCACTCTAGTATAAGGATTTTTTTTAAAGGGGAGGGGGGTTGTCTCACATAAGAAGTCCCCTGGAGAGGCTAAGGGAGCCCCAGATTTGACTACAACATCTGTGGAGCAGCTGCTTTTTGGCTTCCCGTCCCTTCCTGCCATCCCTCAGGCCTCAATTCTGCACAGCAGGGCCTTGCTTCTCTCGGGTGCTGGGCCATCTATGCCTTTGGTTGCTCTCTAGGCTGCCCTCCTGATCCACCAGGGCTTTCTCTGCATGGTCCAGCTCCATCTCTTCCATTTCCTTTTTAGTTTCCTTTTATGTATTGTCATTCTCCCTTAGAATATAAGCTTCTTGAGGATGGGGAGTGCCTTTCTTTCTGTTTCTATTAGTCTCCCCAGGCCTGGAATACTTTTTGACTCCTTTTAACAAGGTATCAGGGATTGAGAGGCTGTAGAGCCATAAAAGGACCTTGGAAATCAGACGGTCATGATCACGGCATCATGGATCTGGGGGTGGAAGGAATATCAGAGGCCTGGCAGTCCAGACGCTTGTATTTAGGTCATGCTTCCTCATTGGAGGGAGGCAACAAGTAGGGAGATAGGGCTAAAGCCCCGGAGGTCAGATGCCTTTATCTCCAGCTCCTTTGCTGGCCACAAGCATACTTTGCCTCAGTCACCTCCTCAGCTGGTTTCCCTTATGTTAGCAAGGTCATGAGTATGGAGTCAGGAAGACCTTGACTTCCACCTCTCTGATCCTCACTTTCTTCATCTGCTAAATGGAGATAGCAGCACCTACCTCACAGGGGTGTCCTGAGGATCGTATGTTATATGTGATAATGTGCGCAAAGTGCTTTGCAAAGCTTAAAGGCGTCGTCATCGCTGCCATCGTTTAAAGGGGCACAGGGATTGGATTTGTGATTTCATCGATACAGGGTAGTCCTGATGAAGACGTTTTCTGCATGTACAGCCCAGTACCTTTTCTGAAATTTATGATCTTAAAAGTAATTAATAGTCTTAAAAAAGTTGCTCAGAGAACTGAGAAATTAAATAATTGGAGCAAGGTCATTTATCCAGTATAGGTTAAAGACAGAACTCGAATCTGGGTCTTCCTAGCTCCAAGCTCATTTGTTGTTGTTGTTGTTTAGTCGTGTCTGACTCTTTGTGACCCCATTTTGGGGTTTTCTTGGCAGAGATACTGGAGCTGTTTGCCATTTCCTTTTTACAGCTCATTTTACAGATGAGGAAACTGACGCAAACAGGGTTAGGTGACTTATCCAGGGTCACACAGCTAGTGAGAGTCTGAGGTCAGTTTTGAACTGAGGAAGAAGACTCCAGGCCCAATGCTCTGTCCGCTGCACCCCCTCACCACCACCTTAACTGCCCCTCCTCCCCCCACCATTGTCTAGCTACTACTCTACATTGTCTCACCATCACTGAAAGCCCAATTCAAATATTATCTCCTCCAGGAAGTCTTCTCTTATCAACGGGCACCTTCCCCCTCACAGCCACCCCAGCTCTTAAGTAAAGTTACCTCTCTTCCCTCAGGCCTCACACAAGAATAACCCACATTTCTGTAGTGCTCTAAGATTCACAATGTTCTTTCCTCACAACAATTTCTTTGAGGTAGGTCTTATAAGTGTTTAGTATCCCTGTTTTCCATCTAAGAAAGCTGAGGCTGAGTATGGGTAAATGACTTGCCCAGGGTCACACAGTATATAGGGCGAGGTTCAACCCAGGCCTTCAGATGGCAGTGCCAGTTCTCTTGTCACACTGACATACTGCCTCCCATAACACTTTGCTTTCACCTTTTCGTGAAACCTGAACAAATGATTAGTGTAAGAATAAATGTGCAACAAATGCAGATTTCCATGAAGACAAGGGTGTCTCTAAATTCTTGGGCAAATATTTGTTGAATTCGACGACCACTTATTAAGTGTCTACCGTGTGCAGGGCATTGGGGGTCCAAAAACAAAAAACAAAGTTCCCAGTTCCTTGCCTTCAGAAGTTTACAATCAAGAAATTATGAGGGAAAGATGTGACTTATTTATAGAAAAGTGGTATTTATAGAATAGGTGGAGTGTGGCACCTCCTCCAAGAAGCCTTTCTTGACCACCCAACCCTGTAGTCAGCTGAGGTGCCACCTGAATCGACCATTAAAGGATGGGAAAGACTTCGCAAAGCAGAGATGAGCAGTGAATTAATTCTAGGCAGAGGAGGCTGCCTTGGCAAATTCGCAGATGCAAGAGTTAGCATGGTAAGGCAAGACTAGGTCCCACCCTCTTTTAATTACACCACAATGCAATGGAGTGTGCAAGAAGGGGACAAGGGTGAAATTAGGCTAGAAAGGTAGGTTGACATGAGATTAGAGAGCCTTTAATGCCAGGTTGAGCATTTTCTCCTGTTCTTTAGGTAATGGGGAACCACGTGGCAGTCTGGATGAGGTGGGGGGGGGGAGGGTCAGACTCAGGCCTAAGGAAGATTATTTTGGCAGCTGCAGGTTGTTCTAGCCCCAGTCTCTTCTTGAGTTCCAGTTCTGCATTACCTATTGACTATTGGACATTTTGAACCAGATGTTCCATAGGCATCATATCCGAAACAGAATTTCATTGTCTGTTTCTCCAAACTCACATTTCTTCTGAATTTTCTATTACCATTGAGGTCTCCACTCATACAGATTTGAAACCTTAGTGTCACCCTCTACTATAAAATGGGGGTGATAATAACACCTACCTCACAGAGTTGTGAGGATCAAATGAAGTATTTGTAAAGTATTTAACAAAGTGCCTGGTTTGTCTTCCTTCCTTCCTTTCCTTCCCTCTCTTCCTCCTTTTATTCTTACCTCTCTTTCTTCTTCGTTCCCTTCTTTCCTCCTCCTCTTCCTCCCTCCCTTCTTCTCTTCCTTCCCTTCCCTCCTTTCTTTCTTCCTTCCATCTTCTTTCCCTTCCTCCCTCCCTCTCTCCCTTCATTCCTCCCTCCCTTCTTCTCTTCCCCTTCTATCCTTTCTCACTCTCTAACCAATCAGGTGCCAACTCTTGCTATTTCTATCTCCACACCATCTCTCACATATATTCCTTTCTCTTGACTCACACAACTACCACCTAAAGGCCCTTATCATCTCTCACATGGACTACTGCAATATCCTCCTGATTGGTTTCCTTACCTTTCTCCATTCTAAACCATTCTCCACGCAGCCACCAAAGTGCCTGTCCTAAAGGGTAGGTCTGGCTATGACACTGCCCTTCCCCTCCCTTCCCCCTGCCTCTGGAAAAATCCAATGGCTCCCTATTACCTCTAGGGTCATATGTAAACTCCTCTGTTAGGTACATTTAAAATTCTTAAAGTTCATATATGTGTGTGTATGTGTGCATACACACATATACACACACCCATACATACATACACACATATCCCTCATAAACTCTGGGGTCTAGCCCCGTTTTTCCTGTTTGACTCTCCACCTCCTTTTCTCCACCTTTCCACAGGCTGTCCTCCGCACCTGGAAATCTCTCCCTCTTTCTTTAAGACTCAGCTTGGAGAGCCTCCTGCCTACATTCTCTCCTGGTCCCTCCAGCTGCCAATGCCAACCCCTCCAAGTTTACTTTGTGTGTGCTTTGCATATATCTATACATGTGCTTTGTATATACATATCTATGTGTATGTGTGTCTGTCAGGTACTACAGAACCACTCTGAGTGAGGGCACTTTTGTCATTTCATCCCCAATGCCTAGTTCAGTGCATGACGCAGAGCAAGCAAATGATAAATGTTTTCTCTCTTGCTTGACTAAATGATGGAGATGGGGAATGGGTGGAGGCAGGAAGACCAGTTAGGAGTCAAACAGGTATTTCTTAAGTGTCTCTATGTGTTAGACACTCTACCAGGTGTTGAGGAAGGAAGCTCATCAGCTTACGTTCTATTAGGGGAGACAACATGTGCCTACTTTTTAGGAACCCCTATTCTCTTACAGGTCTTGGGGATGCAAAACAATGCAACGCAGACAAACGCATTCTAAATGGGCTCCGTCAGTCATCTCTGGGGGATTGAACCCAACCAACCACTTGCCCAGTATTGATGTCCAGTTGAAATCTGGTGGAAAACACTTACAAATGAACAGTGTGTAGCGAAAGGGGATAGTTTAGGTACAGCAAATGCCCTTAATCTGGGAGTGTGCGTGTGTGTGTGTGTGTGTGTGGGGGAGGTCCATGGATGGAGGGTCTGTGAACTTGAATGTACAATCACATCTCTATTTTCACTAACCTCTAATTGAAATCTAACATGTTCTTCACTGATGAACATAGACCATAAACCAAAGTAATATTAGACTTTGTGACCCGAGAGAAATCATGGATGTTTTCAAATTACCTTATAATTGTGGCAGAGATCTCAAAATAATAACAATAATAATAATAATACACTAACAAAACACTTTAAAGTTTGCAAAGTGCTTTGCCAATAGTATCTTATCCTCATAACTACCTTGGGAGGTAGGTCTTATTATTGTCCCCATTTTACAGATGAGGAAACTGAGGCAAATTAAGTGACTTGCCCAAGGTCATACAACTAGTAAATGTGGCCGGATTTAAACCCAGGTCTTTCTGACTCCAAGACTAGCAGTTTACTCAATGTAGCACTCCTTTGCAATGACTGTGTGTGTGTATATAGGTATACATTTATGTATATATACATATACAAATACACATATACATATATACACATACATATATGTATATATACACACATATAGTTAGATATTACTATATCACCATTTAAAAAATACTTTGATAACCACATTTTAATGCAATGAACTTCTTTGTAATCCTAAATATTTTATTTTCTGTACTTAAAAATGTTATTCTGAGAGGGGGATTCACAGGCTTTGCCAGACAGCTGGAGAGGGCCCGTGATACACATTGAGGGTAAAGAAGCCCTGAGGTTAAGGACTTTCCTGAGGAGAGTATGTGGAAAGGGAGCAAGGAGGATTGTTTTTTTCCCCTTTAGTGCCTTTTGGTGAGGGAGCAGCATAACTACGTGACGATTATAAATAGCTCTTTAGATAGCTCTTACAGGTTTACAAAAGTACTTTCCAGACTATCTGTAAGGTATATCTGTTATCTATAAGAGAGGTACCATGGGTACGATTACCCCATTTTACTGATGGGGAAACTGACAGAGATGTTAAGCAACTTGCCCATTGTCACCTTACTAGTTAGTATGCATAGGAGGTGCTATCTGAACCCAGGTCTCTTCTTTCTCCAGGTTCAGTACTGTTTTCACACTATACCAAACACTTTGCTGGTATAGAACCAAAACTGTGCTAGATAATGGGAGAAATACAAGGAGATTTGTATTTCTCTTTAGCCAATTCTCTTCAGTCTAGGAGTGACTGATACGTGATACACAAGGTGAATATATATAACACCCACACAGAAAGGCAACAATACAATAAATACATAACAATTATAGGGCAGATCATAATAAAACAGGGACATGGAGAAGTACTAAATAGAATTACAGAATATCAGAGTATGGAGGGACCTCAGAGGCTGTCTACTTCAAATTGGACCAAAATGATGGCTCTCCAGCCACCATTGCAATGAATAGTCTTTTATCTTGAAGACCTCTAGTAAGGGAATTCCACTGTCTTCCAAGGTAGACCACTGGATAGCTCGAATTGTTAGGAAGTTTTGTTTGTTTTTATTTTATTTTTTTTTTAAATATGGAGCCTAAAATTACCTCTTGGAAAGTCTACCCGTTGATCCCACTTCTGGCCTCCGGGACCAAACAGAAGTTGAATTCCTCTTCCAGGTGACAGAGATCTCCTTAAGTACTTAGAAGACAGCTAACTTTTCTCTCCCAAGTGTTTTCTCTTCGCTAATGCTAACTATGCCCAACTCTTTCAACTAATCCTTGGGTGACATGGTCTCTATTTCCATCACCATTATGGTCAGTTTCCTTTGGATGATCTCCAGCTTATCTGTGTCTTTCCTAAAACATGGTGCTCCAAACTGGACACATTTTCTAGATGGGCAAAGTACAGAACCATCAACTCCTATGTTCCTAGATGCTGTATCTTTCTTAGTTCAACCTAATATTGCGTAGCTTTATTCATCTAATAAACTGAGCTTGTAGCCCACTGACTTCCATGTTTTTTTTAAAATTTTTTAGACTACAATCCTCCAACCCACTTCTTGTCCCAGTTGAGAAAGAAAAAAACTTCCTGCTTCTAACATGTATAATCAAACAAAACAAATTTCAACATTAGCCATGTCCAATATCTATTTGTCTTATTCTGCATGCTGAGTAGTATGTTTCAAGTCCTCTGGGATTATCTCCCTGGATCTTTTTCACATGAACCATTTGTTACCTGAACACTGGTCCCCCATCCCATATGTGTAGAGTTGAGTTTTTGGAACCTGTTAAATCTCATTTCCTTAGCTTTAGTTCACCATTTTAGGCTGTTGAGATCTTTCTGGATCCTTACTGTCTCATTCCACGTGTTACTATTTCCCTCAGTTTCAGGCCCTCTACAAATGATAAGGGGGCTATATATGACTTCAGCTTTTCTTCTGATATCTCCTTTCCACTCACACTGCCTAGGACTATTGTAATAACCTCCTAATTCTGCCTGTGAAAGCTTTCTCTTCCTTTGAAGCCCGGCTCAGATGCCACTGCATCCACGAAGCCTCCTTGATCTCCCCCAGGTGTACCTGCTCTACCTCCTTAAGTTTGATGGCCTTACTTTAGATCTTTCCTTATTCTTATCGCACTCTATCCTATGGCGTAGCTGTTTGTGAACATGCCATTTAACGGCTCTCATTTCAGCTTCAGTTTGCTCATCTGTAAAATGGGATTAATGGATTGTTGAGAGACTCAAAGAAGATAACACATGTAAAATATTTTGCCAGCCTTAAAGTACTCTACAAGGTATTCCCAAGGTCTTTGTGTTTTAATACGTTATAATAGCATATAACTGGACCAAGACTTTTGTGGGACACTCCACATAAATGCCAGAAATTATTATTATTTCCATTTGACTATAAGGGCCATAAGATTAGGCAGCAACTATCTTTTTCAACTCTGTATCACTAGTACCCAACACAGTGCCTGGCAAATAGTTGGATAAGTCAAGAATCTGTAACTTTATTGCTATTCCTTGCAATCAACCATTCTGTGCTTTAGTAAATAGATCATAGACCTAGAACAGGAAGGAACTGAGAAGGCATCTAGTAGAATCCTTTCATTTAGCAAATGAGGAAACTAAGGCTAAGTGACTTGCCCAAAGTGGCACACAGCTAATAAGTGGCAAATTGGGATGTGAACCTAGGTCCTTTGATTCCAAGTTCAGCGCTCTTTGTACTGTACCAACTGTGAGCTGCTGTCACTAGAAAAAATTGTCTGGGGGCCAACCTTCTGGTCCCATAACATATAATTTGATAATCTGCAAAAAGAAGGCATTTAATAAATAAGTGCTGAGTGAATAAGTTTTTGAAGTTAACTAGGTTGGTCTTCAGACAAGACAGCCAGTCCACTGGGCAACTACATCAAGGTCTTTCTGGTTTGGCAAGATCTGCAAGTGCTTCATTTTATTGTCATTATCTTTGAGGACTCGGGATCACCTTCATGCCACAATGAAGCATCAGCATCAGAAGACTTCTATGGAAGCTAATAAATGTTTGTTGAGTTGACCTGGTCAGATCCATCTACACATGGAAGAATAGTTTAACAGTGGGTTAAGTAGACTGCAAGAGGGAGAAGATGGTGGCAGGTGAACCTGTTAGAAGGGTCTTGGCAGTAGTTCAGGTGGGTGGTAATCAATCAATCAACAAGCATTTATTAAGCACTTACTATATGCCAGGCATTGTGCTAGATGCTGGGGATATAAATACAGAAAATGAGATAATTTCTGCTCTCAAAGACCTTAACGGGGGAGGCAACAGCATATATAAGTATATAAAGCAATAAATACAAAGAGAATAAATAAATAGCAGTAGGATTAGAAAGAAGGAAACCAATTTAAAAGATGTGGAGATAGAAAAGACACGACCTGGTTACTGGATGTGGGAGGAAAGGGAGAATAGAGCCAAGTTTGGGTTAATTGTAGGTATATGAGTTTCACTTCTTTTTTGGATGCCAGCTACTGGGACCCACTGCCTCCCTTGACTGCTGCTTAAAGGGCAGGCCTTGGGCAATAGCCCTAGTTGGCTGCACCCTAGAGACATCTCTGCACATAGTCACACGATATAGTCTTCCTCGCTTCCACAGCCAAACTCCAAGAAGTTGTCTGTAAGCACTTTTCAACCCACTTTAATCAGACTTCCAAATTCATCACTCAACTGAAAATGCTCTCTCCAAGGTCAATGAAGGTCTCGAAAAATCTAACAGTCTCTTTTTTAATTTTAATTTTTAATTTTCTGCAGCATTCACTCTTTCCTCCTAGATATTCTCTCCTTCTTGGGTTTTCATGACACTGCTTTCTCCTGGTTCTCCTCTTACCTGTCTGACCCCTCAATTTCCTTTGCATGTCCATGTCCTGACTCTGAAACATAGCGTCCCCTAAAGGCAGTATTAGGCCTTATTTTCTCTTTATCTACTCTCTTGGGGTATTCTTGTAAATAGTTCCATTCTATTTTTATGCAGTTGACTTCTAGATCGCTATATCAAACCTTAATCTTTCTCCTGAGCTCTAGTCCTATATTACCAATTGCCTAATGGACATCTCCACCTTGAGACAGATATCTCAAACTTAACATGTCTCATATGGAATTTTATTATCTTTCCTCTCAAACCCATCCTTCTTCTTAACTTCCCTATTTCTGTTAAGGACATCACCACACTCCAAATCATGAAGGTTCACAACCTTAGGGTCATCCTTAACTCTTCACTTTCCCATCGCTCCCCATATTCAGTCCAAACTTTTGTCAGTTCTGCCTCCATCACACTTTGAATCTATCCCTTTCCTCTACTCATATGTCCCAGAGAAGCCTCTTTTCACCTCTCACCTGGATTCTTACAATAGCCTCCCAATACATTTCCCAAAACCCAGTCCCTTCCTTCTCCAATCTGTCCTTCACACAGCTGCCAAAGTGAGATTCCTAAATGGTCTGACCATGACACTTCCTTTCTCAGAAGTCTTCCTGTTTGGCATTTTAAAGTCTTCCACAATCTGGCTTCAACCTATCTTTCCAGACTTTCACAGTACTCCTCCTTACACACTCTATGTTCCAGCCAAATGGGCCTATTTGCTTTTCCCCACACATGACATCTTTTGCCTCCATGCCTCTAAGAGCCTGTCCCATATGCCCAGAATTGTGCTTCCTCTTCATCTTTGCCTTTTAGAGTCCATAGCTTTATTCAGGTCTTAGCTTAAGTGCCTCCAACACAAGAACATTCCTGATGCCCTCAGTTATTAGTGCCTTCTTGTGGGATATTGCTTTGTATGTATTGTTACACAAATATGAATATATTTGTATTTTCCTGTGAACACATTATTTTCTCCCAAGTAGAATGCAAACTGCTGTTTTGTTTTTATCTTTGTATTCCCAAATGCCTAACACAGTGTTTGCACATAATCTGTGATTAATAAATGCCTGTTGAGTGAATGGTCATTAGCACAAATAATTCAAGAAACACACCTAATTAGGACAATGAAAATGAATGATGGGAGGATGGGTGTTTTAAGGCAAGTATAGCTCAGGAGAAGTGCCCTAGGTACCCCCACCCCACCCTCATCCCACAAAACTAAGGGTTGTATGGGAAGAGATTTTTTTTTTTTTAGGGATGAGGTTGTTATTCTATAAGTAGCACTGGACTGGGAATTAGGAGACCTGGGTTCTCTTCTCTCTGCCACTGATACCTAGGGAAAGTCACTCACTAGACTTCACATTCCTATAACTGAAAAATTCAGTGTAGAGAGAATAAGGTATAACATGCAGAGAGTAAGGCATAACACGTGGGCAGACCAAGTGCTTCACTGGTACCCATGATATGCCAACAGTGCCAGAGGAAGGCATCCAGATAATCTCTGGAAGATTTATGGAAAAACCTGAATTGCTCAGGATGAAAAGAGCTGGATGGGTTGCCATCTGTTTGGGAAGTATGGTACTGTGTTAACAGCACTAACTCAGCCCCCGGTCCTGGGATCTAATCCCGGCTCCACTAATCTCTATTTATCTCAGTTTCCTCTTCTGTAAAATGAGGTCGGACTAAACGGCCTCTGAGATTCCTTCCAGCTCAATCTACGACTCTATGATCTGATCTCCAGGGTCCTTACAGGCGCTAACATTTTGGGGTTGGTCTAAGTTAGTGTGTCGAGACCTTGCCTTTGGGAAAAGGAACGAGGCTCCAGCAGCGTTTAGTGTCTACCCTGGGGTCTGGTTCTCACCAGCAGGGCAGAGGTGCCTCCAATCCCTATTCACAAGGGAGCATGAGGCTAAACCAAGGCTAGCTTGAATGGAGCGGGTCCCCAAACTGTGGACATAAGCACACACACCAGCCTCCCACGTCCTTTTGGTCCCCGAAACTTTATTCCTGATTTTCCCGGAGTGCAAGGTCTATACTCCTCCCCAACTCCAGATACTAGATCCCCCTCCCCACACGCGGCTTACACCCTGCCACCAGCATGTCCTGACCGGGCCCGAGTGCCTCCGCCCTTCCCTCATTCCCCCAGGTAACGGCTCCCAGCTCACCTGGCTCCTCTCTAGCTGTCTCGGCCCCAGGTGCTTGTCCTCCTCAGGTACCTGTGCTCCCTCCTCTCTACCTCCAGAAGCGGCCCAGCTGGGGCAGTGAGGGGCGGGACCAGGGGCGGGATGCCAAGGGCGGGGCCACCTCGAGACACGCCCAGAGGTACAGGGCTCGTCACATCTCCCTGATTTCCAGCTAAAGGAGACCCCTGGGTTCTGTTCCCGAACCTTGAACCAGTCCTGAGCACCTCCCTGTCCCTCTCCGGGTTCACTTTCTCCAGATGTGACCGAAATTTTGTACCCCTTTGTCCCCCCATCAGAGGCACCCAGAGAGAAGCAGATCTGGGGAGGCTGAGGTAGATTGGGGTGTCAATCGAGAGATAGCAGTTATGGACAGAAAACGGTTTCATCTCCAGTCTTGACCACTGTTCTCCCTCATCCAACAGTATCCAATCACTTGGACAGAATTTTAACCTTTACTTTGAGTTTTGAAATTTGGGGTCATCTCCAAACAGGACTGCATATTCTGGTTATAGCAGAACACTTAGTAAACCCGAATTAATCTGGACATAAAAACTCCCTTTGTACTGGGGCTTATTCTCATTTTACAGATAGTGGAAGTGCTGTGATTGCCAAAGTGAGCAAAGGAACTCAGGAACGCCAATGAGATGCTTTGCACAGTAGGGTCAACTCAGGCAGGATCTCCTTAAGATGTCTCCTACTAGGGTTTTTTTGTTTTGTTTTGTTTTTAAAATAGAACTATTATGCTTTGTGAATGGGCATGAGATGTGGTACCTTTGTTTCTTATCCCTCATAAGGAGCAGGACTCCATAAGAAATGATGATATGGGCTCATAGGGAAGTGGGAAGACCTCTCTGAAATGATGCAGAATCACATTGAGTGCAATGAGGACAGTCATAAAGAAAAAGTGTCTTTGAAAGACTTTAGAACTCTGATCCATTCAATGATAATAGACCAGAAATCTAGAGGCCTGAAGATGAAACAGGCCACCCATACTGTCAGAGAGGTGATGGGCTTGAATTGCAAAATGGGACATCTATTTGTGAACATGGCCAATATGGAAATTTATTTTGCTGGACTTTGCATATTTGTGATGAAGGTCTTGCTTTTCTGTTGTTGTTGCTGTTTTTTAATGGTTCAGTAGGGGAAGAGAGAGGAAAAGACAATAAATGCTTGTAAAAATAAATTACTTTTTTTTTAAAAGACCAGGACCCTTTTCTACCACCCACAGGGTCCCAGAGCACTTCACTTAAAGGACCAGTCTAAAGGTATTTTCTTCAAAAGAGAAGCATCACTTACAACCACATGCTATTTCCTTCATCTTGGCAAAAGGCAGCTATCTACACATTTTCATTTTTTCCAAATTGATAAAACAAAACAACCTCAAAAAAGTTCCAAGCAAAACAGAAGGCCTTGTTCCAGGCTTAGCAAATAGGATTTTCTTTCATCGAAGATTTATGAAGAAAAGAACAGTAATCACTTCTATAACATTCTAAACAACGGTTTTGATTCTAGTAATAAGTAGCTTTGTTTCATAAATGACTATTATAAAATATATACTACATATAATATGCAGTTTAAAATGTATAATTCGATGTACAATATACATCCTCATGTTCATGTCCTTTAGCAAGAAATTTGCTAGACAAGATCCAAAGAGCAGCAGCTTAGCTTATTTTGATGGAAAGATGGATGGATGGATGGATAGATGGATGGATGGATAGATATAGATGGATTGGTTCTGCTGTTTTCCACTCCTTTCAAGCCACACTGATGGAGGTACAACAGAGGGTCATCTGAAGAGGGTACAGAGAAAAGCATGGAGGGGAAAAAAAGGAAAAAGTATGCCATTATTTGACAAAACAAAAAAACCCCCACAACACTCAAAACCAAAAATAACCTAGCCCAACTTTCATAAATGAATTTTCATGGAGCCTATCTATTGGGGCCAGAATCCAGAAACTCTCCCAAAAACAACTCCCTCTGGTTTCCTGTTAGCTAGTTTAGTGTTTGTGGTCAACTGGCATTTTGGATTATTAATTACAACTATTCAGGTCATCTTTGTCCCCTATCATCTCAGGTAACCTAGATTTGGCAGCACAGTTTTATTTTTTCCTCATAGAAAAGAAACCCCTATTAAGTCCTACTGGCAGTAAGTAGTAGAGGTAATACTCACATCCGGATCTTTAGAATCCAAATCCTGTGTTCTTTTCACTATAGAAAACTGTCTCAGTTTTGCTAATACTTGATAAATTCCCACAGTTTACCTGAAAGCTCTTTTCTAAGCAGAAACATTCATTTCTTTGGTATTTTTCTTCTTCTGTAGTATTGTTCTAATTAGAAAAAAGGGTTCAATTTAGAAAGAAGGGAAAAAAGAAGGAAAGGAGGGGAGGAAGGAAAGAAGAGGGGACATTGTATCTGTTCATTTCAGAGGGTATATGCCAGGATGCCCACATTTTTGAGCCTGACCTAGTTCTTCTGGCCACTAGCTTTTAAGGAAATAGGACCTTGCTAGTAATATGGTCCACCTTGGTGGGAAGTCAAATTGTAGGATGAACTAGAACAAATTTTCACTCTCACCCCAACTCTGCCTAAAGAGGAAAGTGTAGGAGTCAGCACCTGTGACAAAGGGAGAGGCAAAAGGGGAGAAGCAATAGATAGGAGCATCCCTATGACCGTATCCTCTCTAGCTATATCACATCCCCATATTCAGAATTAGGCCACAGAAAGGTTATGAAATCAGTACGGTTTGTCATGACCCTTTTCTTCTCTTTCAATAAAACCTTCCTTCCTGTAGATGGCCAGTGGTCTGATACAAATCCCTTTAGTCTTGCTTATTGCCACTCAGAGAGTAGAGGATTGGAGAAATGTGTTCATATTAACATGTTAGTAGAGAATGCCACTAATGCTATAATATTATCCCTTCAGGAGATCGATTTTATTTTAAGAGAAGTAATAACTTGATGAATGTAGTGCCTTTGTTTCTTGTCCTTCATAAAGAACAGGGATGATGAATCTCTCCAATAGTGGAATTTTAGACATTGTAGCATTGGGGAAGGGGTGCTTCTAGCCACCTCTTGTAAATTATATGATATAATTACATATTATACTATGTAATTATAATTAATATTTGCAATACAAATTATAATTATGAATGATTTATTATTATAAATTATAATAGTTAAAATATAAATTATAATTATAAATTATATATAATTATACATTAAAACTATAAAAGCCTCATTATTATTATCTCCATTTTACAGATGAAGAAACAGGCTTTGAGAGGTTAAGGGACTTGTCTAAGATCTCATAGATAGCAAGTGAGTGAGATGGGATTTGAACCCAGGTCCAAATCCAGTATGTTTTCCACTATTTCACACTGCCTCTGATATCTCAAAGTATCTGTCTACCAAGCATTTTTCCTAAAAAATACCTATGTGCAATGTCATGTATTATTTTCACCAGTAAACTAAAAGCACCATGGTGCAAAAATGAATTATTCAAGGTTACATGACTAGTAACTGGTGAAGCCAGGATTTGAACTCAGGGCTTCCAAGTCCAGTGTCATTTCCGTTATAGCCTCCATGGTAAATTTACTCTGCTGTACATGTAGCCTCTGTCCTGTTCATTCTGACACTACCTGCTGTTTCTCATCCCACCTATTTCTTTTTTTTTTTCCTTCTTAGTGTTTCTGGCATGAACATCCTTCCAGCAAAATATTCCCAGAGCAACTGTACCTGAAACACTGGGCCTGCTTTAGGAAGTGCTTGGCTTTGAATATCTCTTGAACAAGTTTCTTTAGGTCGTCTCCTTCAAATAACTGCAAAAATGAATCCTTTGCAGGGGAAAAAATGAGAAGGCCACCACATTACTTTCCTTCACATCTTATCTAAATAATCAATTGAATCATAACGTCTTTTTTAGCATAACCTCCCACTCAATCCAGGAATTTCTTTGATTATACCCCTGACTTTAGCACAGTGCCTGGCACATAGCAGTTGCTTAAAAAAATGCTTGTTGACTAGTTGATCTGCAGTAATACAGTCTCTGAACATGTCTGGGGAGCTCACTGCTTCCATTGTTCATAGGATCACAGCTGGAAGGGACCTTAGAGGTTATGGGGTCCAACCCCTTCATTTTCTAGATGAGGAAATAGACCCAGAGGAGTTAAGTGACTTGCCCAAAGTCACACAGCTAGTAATTATCAAGAGCTAGGCTTCAAACACAGGTCTTCCTGACTGCAAAACCAGCACTAACCAGTACACCATGAAATCCTTTAATTTAGATAATTATTTTTTAACACAGGTCAGGCTGCAGATGTAAGTAAATTGAGATAATTTTTAACTTCACTTTAGTCGAATCTCACTGTAGCCAGACTAGGATTTTCACCAAACAATGGATATTATATCCCTACTATTATTCCACAGCCTCCCACTTTCCTTTCCCTAAAGCTCAAAGGGAAAGAGGCCAGGGAAGCCTAAGAGCCTCTGCCTCATGTCCCTTGTATCTTTTAGCTAAAAAAAAGAATGGATTTTAAGTTGAGGAAAATAAAATAAGTATGAATGAGGAAAAATATCCCAGGACAAAACTCTACAGACATAGTATGTAGTAACATACATTTTTTTCAGTAATGTCTTCGGTCAGCACTTTATGAATCTCCATGCAGTCTTCCAACTCCATTTGGCAGTGATGGTAGCGCCCCCCAGTATTATTAGACAGCTTTTTCAGGAATGAAATTGCTGATCTAGAGAGGAGTAAATCAGGACTGAAGTTGCTGGGCTATTGGCAGGTATTACAAGTCGATAATTACATTACAATCATAGATGCACGGCTGAAAGGGATCTCAGAGGCCACCTCGTCTGACCATCTCATTATTTAAAAAATTTCGTCTTTTTTCATTTTATTTTTTATTCTGAATTTAACATGTGCCAAATTAAATGACCATTTCCAAGTACATTTTAGAAAAGGAGAAGATTGTACAGGAGTCTGTGAATCTCTCTTATATAGAGTTTGCTTTTCTTTTCAAGTGTATAATAAATTGAACACATAACTTTCAAAACTGTCCTCCCTGTCTGTGATTCTTTCTGGTCCTCCTTCTGTTTTCTCCTAATGCCTTCCCCCGAGATCATCTTCCTTTTACACTGTATATCTCTTGTTTCTATATAGTTATTTGCATGTTGCCTTCCTCATTAGAATGTGAACACTTTGAGGGAAAGGACCATGTTTTTTGCCCTTCTTGGAATACTTAGAGCTTAGTAAAGTGCCTGATACATAGTAAGAGCTTAACAAATGCCTGTTGATTAACTGACCTCTTTTTTTGGGTGGAGGAAAAGAGAGGAAACCTAGTTCTATCCTCTTTCTTCCTCCTACCTACCCCTCATTTAAAAAAAATCAAAATCCTTGTAATAGACATGCACTGCCAAGCAAAACAAATTTCCACATTGTCCATATCCAAAGATATATCCCTCATTCTTCATCCTGAGTCCGTCTCAGGGGATGCAACCCTCTCATTTTACAGATGAGGAAACCATGGCCCAGAAAGGTTAAGTGACTGACCTGCCCATGGTCACTTAGGTAGAGTCAGAGATAGGATTTGAACACAAGTCCTCTGACTAGGAGACACAGTGGATAGAGCACCTGGAGTCAGGAAGACCTGAGTTCAAATGTGCCCTCAGACATTTATTGACTGTATGACTCTGGGCAAGTCACTTAATCCTGTTTACCTCAGTTTCCTCATCTGTAAAATGAGTTGGAGAAGGAAATTGCCAAGAAAACCCCAAAAGGGGTCACAAAGAATCGGATGTGACTGAAATGACTGAACAACAACCACCTCTGACTCTAGTAGGCTTTTCTCTCTACCATGCTATCTTTTAGGTCGTATGTAGTATAATTAAAAAGGAAGTTATTAATCCAGTTTATAGGCATGATCCTCAACTTTGTTGTACTCCTGAAGCTCACTGTTATCAGATATATTAACACCCAAAACTTTTGTGTTTGTGTGTGTGCACACATGTGTGCATGTGCATGTGCATGTACACAAGTGCATGTTAGTCGGCAGAACAAAGGCAGCATCCAGTTAACAAGCTGGGCTCTTTAATCAGCTCTGCTGGGTTCCATGACCAGAGGGTTTGTGTCCCTAGTTTCCAGATATCTTTTGTCCAGGATTAGAGCTGGAAGGGAACCTAAAATTCATGTAGTCCAAACCTTTCTTTTCACAAGTAGGAAACTGAGCTCCAGAGAGGGCAAGTGACTTGTCCAAGGTCACATAGGTACTAAGTAGTAGGCCTGGGATGTGACGCCCAGGTCCTCTAACTCCAGATCCAAGCTTCTTTCTCCTGTCCATGTGTGCCATTGATCACAGATTGGAGATGAGTGGGAATTAAGAGGGAGAAAAAATGTGGATGGAACAGAATGAATCTATTTACTCTCCTGGGGAAAAATTATACTCAAAATTCATGATCCACTGATGGTAGATCAACAACCATGCCATTTTTGTGTATGTAACCTGGGTTTCAAAGCCCATTTGCATCAGACTCTCTTCATTGATTGAGATTGATTATATTCAGTGCTCCATGAAGTGAGGGGCAGAATTGGCAAGAGCTTGAGAGAAGAGAGATCCTGATCTT
Organism: Trichosurus vulpecula; assembly: GCF_011100635.1. NCBI lineage: Eukaryota > Metazoa > Chordata > Mammalia > Diprotodontia > Phalangeridae > Trichosurus > Trichosurus vulpecula. Next base: position 541,483,676 of record NC_050573.1, read on the forward strand.
CTGGCTTTAAGCTTTAAGAAAGAAGATATATGGTTCTATGGTTCTATTCTCTTTAGGTCCCTAAAGGAAGAGAAAGCCTCTGAGAAAAAGCAGACAGGTAGAGAAACTGGCACCTCCATCATGTCAGCTTCTTCCTACTGTAGCAATCTGCCCTCTAAATATTATAAGTCTAAGGGAAATAATTTTTTAGATGCCAGCTGCATTCCTGATCAATGTCCTTTAACAGAAAAGAACTGTCTCAAGCTATATATCCAAGACTTGACTTCATTCCCACTAAATACTAGTTTCACAATGAACATGCATAGCAAATAGCAAACCTGTTTATCCTATTAAACCTCTTTTTCTAAAAATCTGTTTATCCAAGCTGATAGCAAACAGCAGTCAGAGAAGACAAACAGATGAGAATATATGCCATACGATATAGAGACTGAATGAACTTTCTCATTGGGAGAGAGATAGCTCAACCAAGAGAGAGAGGCCCAGGTCTCATCCAAGGGGGAAACTCCATAAAGTCTCCAAGATGGTGAGCTGGAGATAGGAGCATGACTGATATGCTGGCTCCTCTATTGTGTCGACTTCCTTCTGAAGTCCTTCTCTCCCTGTAGGGACCTGAAGAAAATCTGGAACCATGTGTCCTTTTCCTTGGAACTGGAAGCCAGAGGACCAGGCTCTCTTCTCTCATACACTCTCCAACTCACACAGGTGCAGATATTGAGAGATCAGTCTCCACCAAATGAGGATATTCCCATGAAAAAGGGCTTTGAGGTTGGTTCATTGAATGTTGCCATACCACTGTGTCTCCTGGTATGCTTATTCCATAGGCAACAAACTTCCCTTCATCTTAAAACTTTACCTTTCCCCACACTTTCCACCAGCCTCCCTGGTAACTCTTTCCAGTTTTGGTTGCTCCTTCACTAAATCTTTTTGGCTAATTGGTCAAGGTTAGGAAGTTGGGATACTCCTTGCTTCCCAGTGCCAACTTCCAGATTTTCCCCTTACCTTCATAACTCAGTAACCTCTCCTCCTTTGAGGTTCATGCCAATCAAAGTCCTGGTAGCTATTGTCTACAGACCACCAGGCTATTCCCCTTCTTTCCTCAATGAGTTTGGTACATGGCTCACAATTTTTTCTTCTCCTCAACTCCTGCCCTCATACCAGGGGACTGCGACATACATATTGACTCTCAAACATCTTAAAAACTCAGCTCCTCATCCTAGTCACTTCTTATGACCTATTTTTCCACTCTATCTCAGCTACACATAAAGATGGTCATACCCTTGAGCTTGTTATCACCCACAGATGTACCACATTAAAGAGATTTGTAAAATATATAAAGCAATGCCATGCATATCTCACTAGAAAACATGCTTATAAAAAATAAATAAAAACTTGTTTTCTAAAAAAGAAAATACCTGTAGAAAAAAAGAAAATACTGGTAAGCTTTGTTTTCCCACGTAGAGTATGCCCTAATCTCCTGCTCCTGTATACACCCCCTTCTCTCTTCTGACACTGCTACATGCTACAGCGGGCTCTCATCAATTCACATCTTGATTACTGCAATAACCTAGGGGTAGGTCTGCCCACCTCAAACCTCTCCCACTCCAATCCGCCCTCCATTCAGCCACTAAAAGTGACTTTTCCAAAAACACAAGTCTGATCGTGTCACAGCCTGCTCTGTAAATTCCAGTAGCTTCCTATTATCTCTAGGAGCAAATATAAAATGCTCTGTTTGGCATTCAAAGCCCTTCATAACCTATCTTCCTCTTACCTTTCCAATCTTCTTACACCTTACTCACTGACTCATACTCTTGTATCTAGCGATGCTGAACTTCTGGCTGTTCCATGAACAAGACACTCTATATCTTGGCTTTAGGAATGTTCTCCAGCTATCCCACATGCCTGGAATGCTCTTCTTCCCTTGCTTTGACTCCTGACCTCCCTGGCCTCCTTTAAGACCTAATTAAAATTCCTTCTTTTACTGGAAGTCTTCCCTTACCCCTCTTAATTCTAGCGCCTTACTTCTTGTTAATTATTCCCTATTTATCTTGAATTTGGCTTGCTTTGAATATATTTATTTGCATATCTATCTATATTTCTATATTAGACTGTAAGCTCCTTGAGGGCAGGACTGTCTTTTGCCTCTTTTTGTATCTCCAGCACTTGGCACAGTACGTGGCACTTAGTAAGCACTTAATAAATGCTTATTGATTAATTGATTAGGTTACATATACAAAGAACCCCCAGTTGGGTAAGTTAGGTATGTAGTTACTGTGCATTAAAAATATTTCCAAAGGTTCCCTAACACGATAATTGGAAAAGTTGATGAAAATTTGGAAAAATTAATGAATCTCCCTGAGTAGCTGTAAGTAGGACCTACCAGGGAAGGTTTTGTCTATATACATCAGAGAGTTCAAAACTAACTCACGTTGTAAATGATCACAAGTTTATTACTTCACCCTCTGATGTGAAGTAGTGTAACAGCATTAAACACAAGGTTCCTGCTTTCTTACCTTGTCTCCCGATCTTTTTTAGATGAGTAGTTAAAAGAAATGGAATGTACTTTAATATTTCTTTTCTTCCTGAGTTTTTCAACTTCATTTAGAATCAGACTGCAGTTCAAGTCCAACTTTCCATTAGTCAGAAGATACAGTCCTTTTACATCTTGAAAGGTGAAAGCTTTCTGGAAAAAAGCATAAGGGGATTGAGAGAGCCAGAGGGTCCAAGGGCAGCCTTCATCATTAAGACCTGGGTTAGAACTCAAGTGCTCAAAGGTCATCTGTGTTGTTCCCAGAGACTTGTCATTTAGTGCCAAGGTACTACCCAGTCATCCCAACATATCTCTGGATCCCCTTCCTCTGTTTCCATTTCTTTGGGGGCAGGGGCCAGGAGTTAGGGGAGAGGGAGAGGGCAGGGAAGGTGAGAGAACTTACCAATAAAGCTCTCAGGATGGAGGTACTTCCATGGGCTTCCAGTTTGGTTACCCACTGCACAGCATTGTGGCATGCTTCATCTGTGGAATCTACCAGTCTGTCTTGCCATGCATATAGGTCTTCTGCAAAACCAAGCAGGTTAAAGCTGGAGGCCAAGAGAATGGAGCAGGAGAGGATGGAAGTTGTGGGGGAGAGAGAGAGAGGGAGAGAAGAAGAGAGAGGGAGAGGGAGAGAGGAAGGGAGGGAGAGGGAGAGAGGGGGGGGGGGAGAGAGAGAGAGAGAGAGAGAGAGAGAGAGAGAGAGAGAGAGAGAGAGAGAGAGAGAGAGAGGAGAGAGGAAGAGATGGAGATGGAGAGAGGGAAAGAGGGAGGGGAAAAGAGGGAGAGGAAAAGAGAGAGAAGGAGAGAGAGAGAGAGAGAGAGAGAGAGAGAGAGAGAGAGAGAGGGAGAAGAGAGAAGAGAGAGATCTTTTGGTTAGAACATAATAGATTATAGTAGATGTTGGGAGGGGATAACAGATGGAATGACAGTGGGAAATTAGACCTCATTCATTCTGTGCGGGGAAAACAAAGCTTACTTGTATTTTCTTTTTTCCCTACCTGTGTTTTCTTTTTTTAAAAAAATAAGTTTCTATTGTTTTCTAGGTCAATTTTAGCTTTTGAGAAAACAAGGAACAATTTTTCCCACCTCTGTCTAGAATGAATTAACAGACTGTGTTGGTAAGCAAAATGGGCTCCTTAGCACTTAGTTCAACCAAGTGCCCTGGAAGAGTTTGGCTTTTGTTCCCTTTGAGTAATTCAGTGTATTTCATTGAGACTTACTAGGTACTAAGCCCCAGGCCCAAACCCCTATTAGGTGTAAAACCTTAGTGGGTGTGGATTGGCAACTAACGTGGGGCCCAACATGGGGCTAACTCCAGGGAGGGCCTAGTTTACATGTCTGGGAGAGCAGAGGCTTTTAGACCACATGGGTTTAAGTCACCTCTTTGTGATGATTCTAGGTCACGTGGGTGAGTCGCATGTGTGACTCACCCCTGACGCTGAAAAAAATATAAAACCAGGGGTTGGACTTCTCTTCTTTGGAGCTCTACCTGCAGCAGTGGTGGCACAAGTGACTCTGGGCCAGCCCTTGTTCTGAGCTCCCGGGCTGAACCTAGATGTTGGTTACTATGAATCTGTATTGGGTCTGTCGGTTGATCTTTGTAATTTGTTTGTAATTTGGTCTGAAGTTCAGTGTGCTGGTCTCTTCCCCTGAACTAAGTGAATGATATTTGTATGCTGAATTAAAGTAAGCTTATCAACCCCTTTAACCTTGCTTTCCTTATTAAAGCAGATCAAAAGAACCTGTGCTGTTGGCAGCTTTCTGGGTGCTGGCTGTTGGTGGATCTTACACCCCCACAGCAGCTGCTAGCCGGATTGTTGAAACACAGACAAATAGAAAGATGAGTAGTACAGATGATTTTTTTTGGAGATTACTTCATTTCCCAAACAGAGTTCAGTGTCAGCACTTTTCAATTCATCTAGCCCAGTGATTCTCAAAGTATGGTCTCTGAGATCCTTTTTGGCCTTTCAAGAGGTCAAAACTATTTTTACAATAAAACTAAGATATTGTTTGTCTATTAAAATACTGTCCCTTTTTCCAACTTTTCCAATGTGTGAGGCTAGATTTACTTTATATACTTCAATCAAAACAATATATCACAATGGATTGCATGCAGATGTGAGAATCTAGCTGCCTTTTACTAAAGCAGACATTAAAGAGATTTACAAATATGTAAAGCAATGCCATGCATATTTCTCTAAATTTTTAAAAATAGTTTTTTTCATAAAATATGTTATTTATGTTAATATGTAATAGATGTATTATTCTTTTAAAATGACAAATATTTTAAATTTTTTTTCAGTTTTAATTTCTAATATGGTAAATATCAATAGATGTAGTTAAAATAACAAAAGTTCTTTGGGGTTTTTAATAATTTTTAAGAGTAAGTAGTAACTTTTACTTGATGCCAAAAAGTTTGAGAGCTGCTGCCTTGGGATATTTAGAAACACTCATTTCCTTGCTTGAACAATGAAAAGGAGATTGATAACCAGGCCATGAATTGACTATGGAGTGGTGGTTTACTGAATCCCATAATCTTTTGGCAGGAAGCTCTCTCCATCTCTAGAGAAGTTCCCTCCTCCCCAGGGCAGCTTATTCTTTTAAAAAAATTATTACTAATTTATTTATTTTTAGTTTTCGATATTCATTTCCACAAGATTTTGAGTTCCAAATTTTCTCCTCATCTCTCCTCTCCCCCCACCTCGAGATGGCATGCATTCTGATTACCTCTTCCCCCAGTCTGCCCTCCCTTCTATCATCCCCCCTATCCTCTTCCCCCTTACTTTCTTGTAGGGCAAGATAGGTTTTTATACCTTCTTGTTTTTACCTGTCACATTTTCTTAGCTGTTCCCAAATCAGCAAATTCAGTTCTTCCTTCAGCTGCTGCAGATATAATCCCATGGACTCTGATAGGTCTATCATGACACAGACCTTGTTCTCCAAAATGGTACCAAATAGTCGACGGCTTCCTGATGAATATGGGGCCGGAAGAAGAATGAGGTGTAACTTAACAGTTTTTCTGTTTCTCCTTCCCCACATGGCATACACCATGGTGCCTAACATAGTAAGACTTCAATACATTTTTATTGATTGAGCCTTTCTCAGATGACATCCTTTTGGGAAATATCATTTGTAGCTAAAGTTCAGGGGGTGGGGATGTCCTTCTGGGAGACTTTTGGATACCAGAATGGTACAGTGGGGAGAGCACTGTATTGGGAGTCTGGAGTCCTGGGTTTTGGTCTTGGCTCTGTCACAAACTAATTATGTGATTTTGGACAAATCATGTAATGTCCCTAGGCCTCAGCTTCTCCATCTGTAAAACAACTGGGTTGGGCAAGACCTTCTAGTTCTAACATTGTGTGACTTTATGGCTCTCAGAGGTTTCTGGAAAGCCCACCTACAGAGAAATCCTCTGCCTTATTTTCCTTTTCTGCTTAGTCAAAGGTTGAAGAGTGTCACTCTGTAAGACTCAGTATGTGTACCATGTACTCTTCACAATGTATGTTTCTCCTGGCCATGGGAACCTGAGCAGGGCAAACCAAAATGTACCCAGAACAAGTGGACAGAGAGAATAGGGAGAAGAAATGGGAGGGTGCCAGTTTGCATGGGGTTGGCTGACTTTGTGAGCAGATGTCCTCATTTCCCATGACCATCGTTGTACACAGACATACCCTGCCTTCTCTGCATCTTCCCACTTATTCTTATTTAAAAAACTGACCCAGTGAAGTAAGGAAACTCAAGATATCATATTATGGAAAGAATGTTCTGATAACACACTATCTTGAAGTGCTGGTTAGGAGGGAATGCTTTAGAACAGAGGTACCAAACACAAGGACAGCCCAAATCTTTCTAAGTGCAGGCCAAACCAATTGGGAAATATTTAACAAAATAAATAAAAACACAATAAAACATTTAACGCCCTCTGTTCCCACCCCCCCACCCCCGCAGTGGCCGGTTCATTTTTCACATATTCTGTATGTACTCATGAGCTCTATGTTGTCTCCCCTGTTAGAATGTAAGACTGTAAGGGCAGGGACAGTTTCCCCTTTATCTTCCCCCCCCCCCCCCCGCACCTATCAGAATGCACATAGTAAACACTTAATGTTTGTTGATTGATTTAATGATTCTCACTGCTTGAGAGCTGAATCAGGGAAAGGAAGGGTTATAAAAGATCTTGGAACCAAAATTTGGGCTTTGATAGTACAGGCCTGCCACTGTGCTATTATTCCCTGCTTCCTGAATACCCTTCATGGCTGAGAAATTTACCTGTCATCAACCACTGAATCCGTTTGATATAACATTTTGTCACCTTCTCTGTCTGTTCCATGTACTCTTCTATATCCTTATAGTGGCACTGCAGATATTTTATCATGCCCTAGGATGAGGAAAGCACATAAGTTTCTTCTGACTCTCATCAGCTACTTAAGGGAGAGGAGCTGGACTTAGGATTTCATCGGTATAGAGAACTTCTTGAGTTGCCTAGACCTGAGATGTCAGACATGAGTGTGGCTGACAACATTCAGCTGAACCAAATTAAAAAGTAATTGGGAAATGTTTACCAGGATAAATAAAAATACAATAAAGATAGTTAATATTACATTTGAGAACTAAGTCAATGGAGCCCACAGGGATCCTTGTATATGGTTTAAGTGGCCCCATTTCTATTTGAGTTTGATGTCACTGACCTATAGCAGAGGTGTATTTTTATTTTGTACTTAGACACCAAATGACATGAGTATTTCCATATGCATGGTAGAACAGCAGGAGTATGTGCATCAAACTGTGAATCTCTATTATGAATAACTTGTTTTAAAGTTTATAATACTTTCATATAATACTTTCAAAGCTATCCTGCTTGTCTGTGAGTCCCGCTGCTCCTCCTTTTGTTCTCTTCTGGACATTAAAGTATTTCAGAGAACCTCTTTTTCCTTTTGGCTGCCCTATCCCCAGCTCCCTTCTCCCTTTCTCCTCTTCCGTCCCCCTGCCCAATCCCACTAAACCATTTTTATTTTATTTGTGGTTAATGGCTTTCCCAAACATCTGTTCCACATAATTTTGCTCCAAAACTAAGTCCTATATATTTCTGGAGTTTACACTTTTGAATAGGACTGTGAGGATTCATGGCAAATGCTATCATTGTAATTAAAGCAACAACAAAAGAGACCAATCTCAATTCTAAAACAAAAAATTTGATGGGAAACCAGATCACAAGCCGTGAGGGAGGCATGATTTCCACTTAGATGGATTAAATTGGACAGGAGCTTACCAAAAATTCTTGGGACAATTAGGCAGTATAGTGGATAGAGTGGTGGAGTTGGGGCCTGGAATTGGATACTTAGTGGTCCTGGGCAAGTCACTCAACCCTCATCTGCCTCTATAGGGATAATAGGGATAATAATGCACACCTTCCTAGGGTTGTCATGAGAGTGGAATGAGATAAGTAAAGCACCTTGTAAACCTTAAAGAGCTACAAATGATTACTTTTGATTCTGTTACCTTTAGCCAGAATTGAAGTTCTGTCAGATGCTGATAATGTGGTTTGTATGGGCAAGGGTGGGAGAGATTTTTTTAAAGCTACATTTTAGCTTCAGTGCAGTTGTCCTCGGCTGCCATTTTTTTTAGCAGTCCTTTGCTTAATACATTTGGGTAAACCATTTTTCTTGAGTGTGTCCCTCAGTGGCTCTGAGGCTGATCATAACGCTTTTCCCATGCACCAGAACACAGATGTTTCTGCACTCTGAAGGACAGCCTAACTTAAGATGCCTAAAGCAATCTGAGTTTTAGGGCCTATCTTAGCAGCAGGCAATTTAGCAATGATGAGCTACTTACCCATGCAATATGCTTATGCTCCCCACAACCTATCAGACTGGTCTAAGCTGATACGTACAGGATTTGGTGAGGGTGAAGATCAGAACTGACCTTGATTTCTGTGACTGGTAAGTAGTTTAGAGCTTTGGATGAGATTTGCTTCTGCAAGGTATCTTCCATTTTCTTCTGATGAATAGAGTTTGTGCCAAACAAGAGTTTGGGCAGTTCTAGCTTCAGTTTTCTCAAGCTGCAACTTGTCAACCACTTTTAAATAAAGGAATACAATATTATTTGAGGAATCTGATCAACTGACTGAATCATCACCTCCACTAAAAAACCTTAAATGTAAAATTTGCAGCAAGTTTACAGCCCTCCTATACAGCCACCAATACTTATTGGTGTTTATGTTTTGCCACTCTTATTAGATCTTAAGCTTCATGAGGGAAGGGGCTATGCCATTTTATACCCCTGTATTGCCAATGTTTCATGGATAGCAAACTCTTAATAAATGTTTGTAGGACTGAATTGAATAGACTGACCATGGTGTATATGTGTGAAGCACCCCCAAAATTGAGCAGAGTGCTTTGGACTAGCTTCTGGAAAGCAAAAACCCAAGAAGTAATGAATGAGGTTCCCATCTTTGAAGAACTTGAAAACTGTATATATCGACCCCAAAGAGATCAAAAAAAGAAGAAAAGGTCCTATATGTACAAAGATATGTATAACAATGTTTTATTTTTATTTATTTACTTTTTGTGGTCGAAAAGAACTAGAAACTCCAAGTTCATTGATTAGAGAATGGCTGAACAACTAATGGTACATGAATGTAATGCAATACTTTTTTTGTTTAAAAGTTTCAACTAATAAGCTTTTTATCTGTTCCTCCCTCTACACCCCACTATGAGAAAATAAAAAAATATTGAAAAATAAAGGCTTTGGCATATTGCTGCATAGTACAGCAAAACAAATTCCCACATCAGCCATGTCTGAAAATGTGTGTCTCTTTCTGCTCTTAAAGTTCATTTCCTCTTGGTCAGGGGGTGAATATCATGTTTCAACTTCATTTCTTCTGGACTCCAGCTTTATCATTGCATTGATCAGAATCCTCTAGGGTTTGAAAGTTGTTTTTCTCTACAGTGTAGTTATCACTGTTTGTCTTAGACTATTGTTATTGTATACACTGTGTACATGGTATACATTGTTCTCCTGTTTCTGCTCACTTCATTCCATGTTGATATGTAAAAGTCTTCCTAGTTTTCTCTGAAATTCCATTTCATCATCTCTTATGGCACAATGATATTCCATTAGATTCATATGCCTCAATTTGTTTAATCATTCCCCAATAGGAAGGCATCCCCTTAAGTTCTCAATTTTTGGTTACCATGAAAAGAGCTGCAATATTTTTATACATACAGGTCCTTTAATTTTTTTCTTTGATTTCTTTGGGAGTAGAGGCCTAGTGGGATAGCTAGGTCGAAGGGACAGTTTGGCTACTTTTTGGGCATAGTTCCAAACTGCTTTAATGGAGTGCTGAAAAAAATAACAAAAAGGATGCTTTCATTGAAACCTGAGAAGATATGTAAGAAATAATGCAGAGTGAAGTGAGCAGGACCAGGAGAACAACATATACAATAAGAATGCTATAAAGACAAACAACTCTGAAAAACTGCAGAACTCCGATCAATATAATGACCAATCATGATTCCATAGGTCTGACAATGAAGTATACTACTCATCTTCTAACAGAGAAGTGATAGACTCAGGGTATAGTACAAGACATAAATTTTTTGGACATGGCCAATGCAGGAATTTGTTTTGCTGGACTATCCTTATTTATTGCAAGGGTTTTGTTTTTCTTTTTTTTCAGTGGAGGGGGGAGGTGGGAGGTGGGAGGGAAGAAAAATAGATTTTTGTTAACTGAAAGAAAACTTAAAGAAACCAACTCATTCATGGAGCTTTTGAGCTGTTAAGCTGTGGCCTGTGGGAGCCTGGTGGACCTTTCCTGACAGAACTCCATAAATTCACGTGCATATCAAGCTTTACCACTTTGATTTTTATATAGCTCTAATAAAATAGGTATCAGAACAGAGTATAATAAATAAGCAAATATAGGTTCTGTGGACTAATGTCTTGCATATATGTTTTTCCCCCAAAGGTATGTAGATGGTGCTGTAATAAATGAAGTACAAATTTATTAGTCCACAGAAGCCATATTTGCTTCTATAAAGGGGGTTTTCTTGTCAAAGATATTGGAGTGGTTTGCCATTTCCTTCTCCAGCTCATCTTACAGATGAGGAAACTGAGACTAGCAGGTTTCAGTGAATTCAGGTTTTCCTGATTCTAGGCCCAGCACTCTAGCTGCTACCGCATAGCTGCCCTGTTCTGAACCATTGTTCAGGAGATATTTATTTGTATTACTAACTTAATACCTCTTCAGTTGAGGAAATGTCATCTTTTGGGGGAAGCTCAGTGGAAGAAACAGGTTTTTTTGTAGCCTTTATCGGTGGATTTTTCTTTTGTGCTGCATCTAGAAGAAAGACATTTACATCAAATATAACCCCTTCTTGGCACCAATTCTCAATGTCACTCAATTTCTTTTGTTTTAGTTTTAGGGAGACTGGGTCTTCTAATCTCATGCCCAGGCTGGAAATACAGTAGCTACTCATGTGCTGATCCCAATACTGATCAGCCTAGAAACTTTAACCTGCTTTGCATTCGGACCTTGGTTGGTTCAGCCTTCTTTAAGCAGCCTGGTGGCCCTCCACACCTGGTGGTTTACCAAACTGGTGAACCTTTCCCTTTGTTAATAACAAATAATGAAGAAAATGTGGTTGGTCCTTTCTTTGGTGGTTTAATCTTCTTTACCTTATTTGGACTTTATTATTTCGTTGGCTGAGCTAAAATAGGAGAACATTTGGCCATTTCATAAGGGGGAGGCCCTGCTGGTTAGCACCATGTTGTCTTCTAGCTTAACTCCTACTTTCTAAATTAGGGTGACACACTATAGGCTTTCAATTCTATTGTCTCACAGAACATCTACTCTAGCCACCAACTTCAGCCTCCCAAGTAGCATAGACTATAGGCCTAGCCGCAATTTGGTTTTAAAATGTGTAGTTATTTTTTTAAAAGATTTATACATTTATACAGCGCTTCAAAGTTAGCGAAAGGCTTTGCAATGATCTTATCTCCTCTTTACCATAACCCTGGGATATAGGTAGCTGTTATTATTCCCATTTTATGGATGAGGAAACCAAGGCTGAGAAAGTTTAAGGGATTTGCTCAAGGCCAGACAGCTAGAAAAAATATCTGGGGCAGGATTCAAACTCAGGTCTTCCTGACTCCAAGTCCTCTGTTCCGTTCACTATATGATCCTAGGCATCACCCATTAAATAGCAGAAATTCGAGCCAAACAATGGAGACCATGTGTAAATGGATCAGCTTGGGATCTTGCTGCTTTACTATTAAATAAATCATTTAACTTGATTGGCACCATTTCACAATAACATGGACCATGTTCCCAGAGTGAACTGTTTCCACTCCCACCAATTAGCAGTATGATAAGGGGGCCTTTCCTAACATATGAGAGTTAAGGAAATGGAATTCTGGAGAGTTTCTTTTTTTTTTTTTTAAGAATAAAGGTGTTCAAGATGGAGGCTGGAAAGCAGGGACTAGTTTGACCTCCCCACAAAATCCCTCCAAAAACCTATAAAAAATGGCTCTGAACCAATTCTAGAACTGCAGAACCCACAAAATAGCAGTGGAAAGCAGGGCTCTAGCCCAGGACAACATGGATGGTCTCTGGATAAGGTCTATCATGCACGGAGCTGGGAGCTGGGAACTGGGAGAGGAGTGGAGCAGAGCCCAGCGTGGGCAGTGTGGACCAACCAGACCAGGAGCCAGGCGGAGCGTGCCCTAGTGCCCTGAATCAGTGAGCTGTGGCAGTTGCCAGACTTCTCAACCCACAAACACCAAAGACAACAGAGAAGGTTAGTGGGAAAAGCTGCTGGGGACAGGGGGATAGAATTCCCGGTTCAGCCACCGCCCCGGGGGCAGCGGAGGTGGGGAAGCTACAGAACTAAAGCTGCAGTTGCTTCTGGCCCCAGGCCCACCTGGTGGGAGGAATTAAGTGGTGGATCAGAGCAGGAGTGCAGAGCCTGCTGAAGATCCGAGTCCAGTCCGGGTTGGTGGTTCTTGGGGAAGGAGGAGAGCTGGTGTGGCAGAGCTGGCACATCCCCCCAAGCTTGGAACAAAGTACTCTTTGCTCTACAAGCAGTCATACCCCGCTGAAAAACTCAAGGGTCAAGTAAGTTGGCTGGGAACATGGCCAGGAAGCGAAAACACACCCAGATTCAGTCTCAGACTCTGGAATCTGTCTTTGGTGACAAAGAAGACCAAAACATACAGCCAGAAGAAGTCAACAAAGTCAAAGAGCCTACAACAAAAGCCTCCAAGAAAAACATGAACTGGTCTCAGGCCATGGAAGAGCTCAAAAAGGATTTGGAAAAGAAAGTTAGAGAAGTAGAGGAAAAATTGGGAAGAGAAATGAGAAGGATGCGAGAAAACCATGAAAAACAAGTCAATGACTTGCTAAAGGAGATCCAAAAAAATACTGAAAAATATACTGAAGAAAACAACACCTTAAAAAATAGACTAACACAAACGGCAAGAGTTCCAAAAAGCCAATGAGGAGAAGAATGCCTTGAAAGGAAGAATTAGCCAAATGGAAAAGGAGGTCCAAAAGACCACTGAAGAAAATACTACCTTAAAAATTAGACTGGAGCAAGTGGAAGCTAGTGACTTGATGAGAAATCAAAATATTATAAAACAGAATCAAAGGAATGAAAATGTGGAAGACAATGTGAAATATCTCATTGGAAAAACCACTGACGTGGAAAATAGATCCAGGAGAGATAATTTAAAAATAATTGGACTACCTGAAAGCAATGATCCAAAAAAGAGCCTAGACATCATCTTTCAAGAAATAATCAAGGAGAACTGCCCTGATATTCTAGAGCCACAGGGCAAAATAGAAATTGAAAGAATCCACCCATCGCCTCCTCAAATAGATCCCAAAAAGAAATCTCCTAGGAATATTGTCGCCAAATTCCAGAGCTCCCAGATCAAGGAGAAAATACTGCAAGCAGCCAGAAAGAAACAATTTGAGTATTGTGGAAACATAGTCAGAATAACCCAAGATCTAGCAGCTTCTACATTAAGAGATCGAAGGGCTTGGAATACGATATTCCGGAGGTCAATGGAGCTAGGATTAAAACCAAGAATTACCTACCCAGCAAAACTGAGTATCATGCTCCAAGGCAAAATATGGATTTTCAATAAAATAGAGGACTTTCAAGCTTTCTCAGTGAAAAGACCAGAGCTGAATAGAAAATTTGACTTTCAAACACAAGAATCAAGAGAACCATGAAAGGTAATCAAGAAAAAGAACAAGAAAAAGAAATCGCAAGGGACTTACTAAAGTTGAACTGTTTTGTTTACATTCCTACATGGATAGATGATGCGTTTGATTCATGAGACCTCAGTATTAGGGTAGCTGAAGGGAATATACATATATATATATGTATATATATATATGTATATGTGTGTGTATGTATGTATATATGTATGTGTATATATATATATATGTATGTATGTATGTATATATATATATATAGAGAGAGAGAGAGAGAGGGCACAGGGTGAGTTGAAGATGAAGGGATGATATGTAAAAGAAATAAAATCAAATTAAGGGATGAGAGAGGAATATATTGAGAGAGGGAGAAAGGGAGAGACAGAGTGGGGTAAATTATCTCTCATAAAAGTGGCAAGAAAAAGCAGTTCTGTAGGAAGAGAAGAGAAGGCAGGTGAAGGGGAATGAGTGAATCTTGCTCTCATCAGATTTGACCTGAGGAGGGAATACCATACATACTCAATTGGGTATCTTACCCCACAGGGAATAAGGAGGAAGAAGATAAAAAAAGGGGGATGATAGAAGGGAGGGTAGATGGAGGAGGAGGTAATCAAAAACAAACACTTTCAAAAAGAGACAGGGTCAAGGGAGAAAATTGGATAAAGGGGGATACGTTAGGAAGGAGCAAAATATAGTTAGTCTTTCACAACATGAGTATTGTGGAAGGGTTATACATAATGATACGCATGTGGCCTATGTCGAATTGCTTGATTTCTTAGGGAGGGTGGGTGGGAAGAGAAGAGGGGAGAGAATTTGGAACTCAAAGTTTTAAAAACAGATGTTCAAAAACAAAAAAAAAGTTTTTCCATGCAACTAGAAAATAAGATACACAGGCAATGGGGTGTAGAAATTTATCTTGCCCTACTAGAAAGGAAGGAAAAAGGGGATGGGAGGGGAGTGGGGTGACAGAAGGGAGGGCTGACTGGGGAACAGGGCAACCAGAATATATGCCATCTTGGAGTGGGGGGGAGGGTAGAAATGGGGAGAAAATCTGTAATTCAAACTCTTGTGTAAATACACTATTGTGATTCTTAGAAACAAAAAAAGAAAGAAAGAAAGAAATTCAGACTATTCATTAAAAAAAAAAGAATAAAGGTGTTGTTGCTGTTCAGTCTCTTCATGATCCAATCTGGAGTTTTCTCAGCAAAGATACTAGAGTGGTTTGCCATTTGCTTCTCTAGCTCATTTTACAGATGAGGAAACTGAGGCAAACGGGGTTGAGTGACTTGCCCAGGGGTCACACAGCTAGTTAAGCATGTGAAGCCAGATTTGAAATCAGGTCCTTCTGACTCCAGGGCTGGTGCTCTATCTACTGCCATTGAGATGCCCCTCTTTTTTTTTTCTAATACAGTTGTAGCTTTTTGTCTGTTTTGGATGCCTTTTCCCCCTCAGAGTTATAGTCTTTGGAAGCCCATCCCATTAGTAAGTTAGTAGATGTCAAACCAAGGCAAGATTAGCTGCATAAATACTGCTATTCAGCCTCCTGGGAGAGAAAGGAGCCCTCCACTGTAGAGATGTTTCTTTCACAACTACCAAGTAGAAGAGACCCTTTTAGATGGTCTTACTTAGGGGCCCAGAATTGGAGGTTAGCTACTTGCTTACCCGCATCTTTCTCTTGATCAACAACAAGTAAAAAAGATGTGGTTGGCCCTTTCTTTGCCGGGTTGATCTTTGTCTTTCCCTTATTTGGACCCCAATCTTTCACTGACTGGCCTAGAAAAGTAGAAAAATTGGCCATTTCTGATAGGGGAAGCCATGCTAATTAGCACCATGTTGTTTTCTAGTTTAACTCCTACTTCTTAAACCCCAGGCTATACTCTGAACTGGAAGACTTGGTTCTTGGACACCACAAACTATGAGACTTTAAGATACTGAGGTAATTAAGAGGTCCCTTTCTGTTTACTATGACATACTCATTAGAACTGCACTGACTCTTTTGAAGTGCGCCATGTAGGTCCCATGATTTTCTGGCAAATTTAGGTTCCTCTTTGAACAGCTGGATCTGGGTCATGTGCTCTGATTGATTGTGTGTTATGCCTAGTTTGGCTTTTGTATTGAGCTAGCTGTCGGCTAATAGAACTGGTTCCCATGTAAATACTTTTTCTTCATTCTTCCCCACTCCCCAAACATTCTGGAGCCCGTGCCTTCTCTTACCTGATAGGATGGCTGGTTTGCTGGTGTTTGAGTGCCAGGTCAGATTCTTTATGGAGGCGATCTTCTCTTTGTCAGGATCACTTTTATTTTTCTAAAATAAAGTCAGGCTAGCTGGAAAAGATGTCTTGGTCTCTATGCTGTTTGCAGCCCAGTAATATCCCAGACCCTGAAAACTTTCTTCTTAACCTATTACTATAATCCATGCAGGGTACAGCTTGAGAGATGGGCCCAGGGAGAAGGGTGGGAAAAATAGTAAGAGAGATATGAGGACACATTTTCTGTAAGCAGTTTTGTTATTTAATGTGGGACTTCAAGACCCTTGCCATATTATAACAATGGGTCCATGAAGGCAGGAGGCTTGGCAAAAAAACTGAATAGCAAATTACTCAGTAGTCACCAGAAGAAGTGGCCTGTTTCTACCTTTCTCACTGAGTAGAATTTTCTGGATTTCCCACTGGTTTGAGGAGTAAACATAAATACACACATACATGCACGCGCATGCACACACACTCATGCATGCATACACACACACACACACACACACTCACATACTCTTACTTAAACTACCATTTGTTAAGCTGAAAGGTTGTTTTGTTATTAAATGTTACTGGAAGGCAGTAACCATTCAGCTACAAAAAACAAACCAACCCACTCTCAGTCCCTTCCAACATGCTAGTCCCCTCCAACATGCCCAGTGAGCAGGCACTTCTCTATGTCCCGACATGAAAAAAGTAAGAGATATAAAACTCTTAAGAGAGAGTCTATCCCATTTAAGCCTTAAGTCTACAAAAGTTTGTTATAGGCATTGACAATCCACAGGGCTGCCACCTCAGGCCTTTGGCTCGGTAACTATTTGGCAAGATGATAGGAGAAAGGTCTTGGAACTGTGGGGTTTGTTTTTTTTTTTAATCATGGACAAGTGTTTAGAGTAGGAAAGGATGAAGCACGCAGGAAGCCTGAATGAAACTCCTGAATGGAATTGTGCAAATGAAATTGAGTACTGACAATGTTAGCATATTTTTTCAGGGACAGATGCCTCGTTAAGGAAAACTACCATGTTAAAACATTAATATCGTTATTAAACAATGGAGGAGCATGTGTCTCATTGCCCTGCTTCTGTTAACAAGCTCTGCTACAGACTGTCAGCTCTGGGGTCTTTTGGAAGGTCCAGGCCTCCCCCTGGGGACTCAGATGTGTTAGGTAATACGCATACACAAATAACGCATAAACAAACTTGATAGAATACGCTTCTAATGGACAAGATGAGGAAGTGACTTCATGTGGAATTGACCAGCATGAAGAATGAACCATCTGCTTCTTCTCCCCTCCCCTTCCTTCTCTTTCTGATCCTAACAAGTTCAGCTATAGTCTCTCAGTCTATCCCAGCCTCTTCTGGTTCCTGGATATTCCTACAGAACAAGTCCCTATCGCTTCACTTCCACTAAATACAATGGTGCCATCCTAAGTGCCAACTCCATTCCCCTAGCACTGTCCTCTAAAGCCAATCCAGGCAAACCAAATTGAATCAGGTTCAGTTTCAGATTAGTTTTGGTATCTTTTGCAGACCCACCAGATAGCCTGACCTCCCAAGCTGACAAGCAGTGGGCAGGGTGCTGCTAACTGCGCCACCCCACCCGGATTCTGGCCCTTAGTAAGATGGAGATGCTGGTTATTATTTACTGGTGAGCCAATTTCCATCCTTTATCCTGGGGCCCTGGACTGTGTCCTTGGCCACAGCTGTTTTGAAATCCTCAGAATGATCAAGAGACAAGGGCAAGAGTGCACAGGTACTCATTGTTATGCAGTTAGGTGGTACTGGACCATTGAGTGCTGGACCTGAAGTCAGGAAAACTCCTTTTCCTGAGTTCAAATCTGCCCCAGACACTTACTAGCTCTGTGACCCTGGGCAAGTCACTCAACCCTGTTTGCCTCAGTTTCCTTATCTGTAAAATGAGCTTGAAAAGGAGATGGCAAACCATTCCAGTATCTCTTCCAAGAAAACCCCAAATGGGGTAATAAAGAGTCAGGCATGACTGAAAAGTGACTTAACAACAACAACTCATTGTTACTAATAAAGGGGAGTCAAACCATTTTGGCCTGTGAGAGTGTGGTGGGCTTAGGGCAGCAAAGTTTCCGAGGCTGACTTTTTTCCTTGAACACCTTTGGCTCTTCTTTGGGTATCGGTGGGCTTTCAGCCAGGCTTCCAGACTGGTTTTTGAGGGATGCTACCAGCAAAGCACACTGAAAGGGTGAAGTATAATGTTAGTGCCAACCTATAGTCTGGTCTAAATATCAAGGACAAATTCAATTCATGGATAGTGGTGGTGGGGTAGTGGTGGTGAAACTGCATGCATTAGACTATTATAGAGTAACAGGCCCTACAAGCCCTATCGTAAGTAATGGGGCCTTTGGGAACTTATTGAAAGTGGGCCTCCTAGGCCCTTCCTTTAGAAATCTTGGACTGCCTTGCGGCCACTGCTTAGTATTAATCATAGCTGTGTTTCATTTGGGAAAAGAAAAAAAAGCCCAATACTGCTATGGCTTCTATAACTTCATTAACCCATGGACAGAGTAGGTTGTCTTTGTGGTCAGATTGGAGGATTTTCCAAAGGTCCACTGGCCCCAGAACTTCTTCCAATGGCCTAAAATTCTTCCTAGGTCAGATATTGGAGGCCCCCATTAAAACAGAAGTATCAGACCTAGAATGATTAATATAATAAGGAGCCAATGTCATCCAAAAGTGATGACATAAATTCACTTGTCAGATCCAGTTGAATCAAAGGAACTGAAGAGAGTGAGACAAAGAGAAATAGATGAGGGTGGTATTTTGATGAGGTATAGGAAAGGATTTTAGAAAAGATCCAAAGAAGGATTCTATGCTACTGGGAGGGTACCACTTGGGAAAAGGGAAACCTGAGGAAGTTGAGTACATGGGAGAGGGACCTGAGAGTCACTTATTTGTTCAAAATTTACCAGGCACTGAAGTTATGTGTGAGCCATTGTGCTTGCTTATATTGTGGGGGGGAAGGATAAAAAGATGAATTAGACAGTCTCTGGGCCCTCAGGGAGCTTGGGCTGTTAAGGGAAAATGAGATAAGTATATAAATAATTACAATATAAAGCAATATATGTGCCAACACAAATAGTACAGCTAATAAGTACTATAGGAGTGTGAAGGAAGAAGAAATCACTTCTGGCTGGATGGTTGTGGGAGGAGGGGCTCAAGGATGGTGTCACGGAGGAGTTCGAATTAGAGTTAGGCCTTAAAGGATGAATATACTTTTAGAAGGTGGAGGAATGATAGAAGGTGTAAGACAGTATAGGCAGCGGGGAACAACATAGATATAGAGACAGAATGGTAAGGGAAGGAAGGTAGGAAGGAGGGAAAGAGGGAGGGAAGGAAGGAGGGGAGAGGCAGTTCCAAGTTCCCTTGTACTTTTTGTTTAGGGGCAGTCCTAACTATATCCCTACCCTCTTTACCCTGAAATAATTCCAAAGTCCTGGATTTTGAAAAGAGAAGCTCTCATTGATTTAGTACGCTAGAAGTCCCTGTGGTTGAGTACGGTTGGGGCAGAGGGGAAAAGAGTGAGAAAAACCTGTTACTGAAGGAAGGTAATTAGGTAATTGTCTCAGAGGAAGGCACCTTTTGGGAGTAGTTGATGGCCTTTTCCATCTCCAAGGCGATAATACTGATATCATCACTCTCGAAGATGCCTGGAAGCCAAACAGAGTGACTATGGGAAATTGGTTTTAAGCAAGAACTATATTCCAGAAGAGTTAATTAAAACAACAGAAGCTTGGTTCTGCAGGGACCCGCTGGAACTTAGATGAACCATCTTCACAGCTGCTTTCTTCGGTAGCTTGGAGGAAAGGGGTGAATGACTTACACATCCTGGCTCCCCATCTCAGGCCCTCCCCACCAGACCTTACTGACCCTTACTAAGAACAAGGCCTTGATTCCACCTCTGAATCCGACAGCTAACTTTGGGTCTCGGTGAATTGTACCTTGCCTTAAAGGGAGCCCAATGTATGCTGATCTAGATTTATACAAAACATAAGTTAGGTGTATCTGATTATCTGCTTTATAAGATAATTGACCTTAGATTCCTTTATTTAACATATTTCCCTTATAATTATTATCAGGATTATATTAAGGCTACTGAAAGGCAGTGTCAAAGCAAGGATGCCCGAGTTCAAGTCCCACCTATGATAAATACCGGAAGCATGACTGTAGGCAAGTCACTTTTTCTCTATTTTAGGCAAGTTTATTAACCAATCAGTAAGTATTTATTGAATACCTACTATGTGCTGGTCACTAGATGGCCCAGAAACACAAGTAAAAAGCATGACACAGGCCATAGATTTGCAGAGAAGATGCTGACCTGTACTAATAATAAAATCATAGATCCAGTCCCTATCCTGTTGTATCAACATCATTATGGATACAATGATTAAAATGTATTAATAATAATGTCTTCCATGTGTTTTGACTTAATATAGGGATGGAAAGAGCATAGGAAGCATCTAGGTGGCTCAGTGGATACCACACTAGGCCTGAACTCAGGAAGGCCTGAATTTGAATCCCACCTCACATACTTCCTAGTTGTGTGACCTTGGGTAAATCTGTCTGCCTCTGCTTCCTCACTTGTAAAATGGGGATTACTACAAAAGCACCTATCTTAAGTGACATTGTAGAGTGCCTGGCACATGGTAGATGCTATGCAAATGCTAGCTATTATTACTAGCAGGCCTAGATTCTAGTTGCAGCTCTGTTACTAATGATCCCAGACCAGTTACTGTTGTGAAGTAGTAACAGTTACTGTTACTTCATGATCCTGGACCAGTTGCTTGTGCTCCCAGAGTTTTAGTTTCCTTGCCCATGAAAGGAAACATTAGGTCTTAAGATCATAGATGATCTGGAAGGTCTCTTCCAGGTCTGAAATGGGCTTATACTTTTCAAATTACACTCACATCTGTGATTTCATACCAGCATTTCATGCCCTGTGATAGGGGTAGGGTAGATATGATAATGACCATTTTATACATGAAAAAATTGAGGCACCAGGGTTAATCAACTTGCTTCAGGTTACATGGTAGCCAAATCTGACTCCTGGTTCTAGGATCCTTCCATTAGATTATTCCCACTTTAGGACTTAATTCACAAAAGTTTTATTTATGTCTCAGGAATAAATCTGTTGTGAAATGTGAGGTGTGTTGGTATGTTTCTTAAAGGAGTATTTATGAAAGATATACTGAAGCCATAAAAAAATGATCTAAGAATTGAATTGGACCCAGGAGAATATATAGGAACAATGGGAAGGCTTAAAGAAGTGGACTTAGGAAGGCGTTGGCAAGACTTTTCTGAAAAAAGAAAAATGCCTTAGTTCTTTTTCCTCCTTTAAAAGGGAACACCCTTACCTGGCTGAACAGAGACCTAATAAATACTTTGTCTCTTGGATATCATGAAGGCATATTGCATAAACTGACAATTCTGGGACCACACTCAACTAGGATCAAAACCTGATGAAGAGAAACTAAGCCAGAAAACTGCAAGCTCAGTCTGTAACTTACAGGTCAGAATTTGGCAGAAGGTAATCTATGGGAGAAACACACACATACTTTCTCTCTCTCTCTCTCGCTCTCGCTCTCTTTCTGTCTTTCTTCTCTCACTGTCTCTGTTTCTGTCTCTCTCTGTCTCTCTTCTCTGTGTCTCTCCCTGCGTCTCTCCTCTCTCTGTCTCTCCATCTGTCTGTCTCTGTCTGTCTCTCTCTCTGTGCATACACATACCCATACACACATATAGGGCATCTCAAAAGTCTTAGTCTTATTAAGACTTTTGAGACACCCTGTACATATCTATATCTACACACATATATATGTATGTAGCTATGTATATGTATGTGGATATATATACATATCCACATACATATCTATGCATATGTATATTCTAATATTCTCTCCCTCCCTCCCTCTCTCTCTGGAAGGAAAATTATCTTTACTGCTCTGTCTGGGCTCCCTGAAATTTTCCTTGCAAATTGCAGCCTCCATATCCATTCCTCATGTTCTCTCTGCTGTACATATGTGATATTTCCCTCTCATTAACCTCAACACTGTTCATCTCTTTTATGGTCAAGGAGGGGCAGTTCTGGGCTGTAAACTACATATATCAAAGGCTGATGTGACTCCTGATTGGTTGAGATGTTCCTGAGCACAGATGCAGCATGCAGCCTGTCTCTCCCCTACCTGGCCTGAGTGGGAGTGTTACTTTTTTGTGTGTGTATCTACTCTTCCAGGTGTGTGTTACTCTTAGAAGTTGTTAAAATTAAGTACTTGCAAAGTAGTTTATCTGATTGAGTCAATTCTTGTTTCGATGATGAATGATGTATATTTGTCTTTGAGCTAAATTTCCCTCAATATGATCAGGGTATATTGTCATTTTGTATGCCTAAGAAATTTACATTCTTGTTTTCAAAGATAGTCACAAGACTGTGAGTTGTTGGGTTCAGTCTGCCATGACATATTATTGCCAGAGCTAAAGGACCCCAACTTCACAAGGCTTGTGGGACATATGTGCAAGAAGCACATGACCATGGGAATATTTCTATAGTTCTGGTAGACAATGCTAGTAAGATTTTTTTTTTATTTTTTAAAGAGAGGTATCTCACTCACAGGTACGTTTATAATGCATCACTGTTCTGGAATGAAGCGACCACTCTGGTCAGGCACAGATTATAGCCCAATTACTAATCAGTAAAAAAAGCAGGGAATTGCCCCCCAAAAGGAAAAAGCAGCCAAGACCTTCACTAACCTGTATCACCAAACCAGTGGAATCTCCCATTAGAAGCGTGAGTGACCTCCTTGTAAGCAGAGGCCGTGTCAGTCCTGTTGGCATAGCGGGCAGGAACTGCGCCATCCATATCTAGCTCGTTGATGTGGAACAGGCAAACATGAATCCTCAGATCACATCCCTGACAGGTCTCAGCGACATAGGCACTGACCATAGGCTGTGGGAAGATGAGTAGCTCTGGGGGCTAACAGGCCACAGGGTGCCCAAAGCTTGGACTTGAACATCCCCACCCCATCTTACTACAGGGTAGGAAGGGAGATGGAATTGCTTTTACCAGATGATCAATAAGGGATCACCACCTAAGTGGAAGAGAGGCTAGTGGGGCTTCCCAAAGACCCTCCTGTTCCCAGGAAGGGAGGAAGGATGCTTGGAGAAGAATCTACAAGGATTCAGATTGGATGGTCTCTTGAACAGAGACTCCTCAAGGCTGGCATCAGGAAAGTCATATGCTAGAGAAGAAATTCTAAATCACCCTGGCTGAAAAGATGGGTGGAGAAATAGAAGGAAAGCACATTCTCCTCTTCTACTTTTGGAAAGCATCTGAGCAGTCTGACTCAACAGCTGGGATCATTTGTCCCTATACTCCCCTCCATTTAATTTCTTCTGCTTTCTGGACAGTGGGGCAGGCTGACTTACAGCCTAGGGGCTCTGTTGTCCTGCCCTCTGTTATAGCAATAACTGAACCAGGCCTGGAAGTGGATTGCTCCAGAAGAAACAAGGAATGTTGACCTGGTCTCTGAATTATTCCCAGAAAGCTGCTGCAGAGGTTCCAGGAAACTAAAATCTTTTCATTTTCCTTGTCTTTCTGCTTTCCCTTTTCATCCAAAAGACCAGAATTTTCACTGTATCAAGTACAGTGGGGCATTATTCTTTCACGAATCTATTTAGACACTTGGTATCAAAAACTGCTTCTGAGGCTTCTTTGAAAGTCAGACCCTATATTGTGTGTGAAATTTCCTTGTCTTAAATGCTACCAGTCTGGGGAGTTAGATTCATTTATACAAATCCCTTATCATTTCAGAAGACATTTGCCACCATTTTGTAGTAGTCTTTAGAAGGGCCTGTGAGTCAATCATCATCGACAAATAAGTCCTGGAGGGTCTAAAGAACCCATTTACATACCATTTCCTGATCAGGGACTCCACCAGTGAAGATGTAGATGCCTTGGGAGTTGAAGTTGTCTCTATCCTTGAAATCCACTTCTACTGCCTTCCTCATAGCACGGAGGACATTTCTGCTGCCCTTGCAGTTCAGGGACAAGATCCAGCTGGAGAGATGAGGGAAAAGGTCTGAATTCAGAGGATATGATTGTTAATGAGGAGCTGAGAGTAGAAATAGAAATGTTTGTTGGTGGAAGAGGGATGGAAAAGAGGATCTGGGGAAGGTGGCTTTCTGTTGTATGACTGTTAGAGGATGAGAGAGAGGGCCAGGCAAAGTTAGAGATGACAAACAACAATGGCTCAAGCTTGGGCATCCCAAGGACAAACGAAGAGTAACATATCTTCCCCCTATTACCTACCGCCAGGCACTTTGCAAATTCTCTTGAGTTAAGGGAACCATCTCAGGTCTCCAGCTTTCAACTATACTTCCAAACCTTCAAAGGGAATCATCATCATCATCATCATCATCATCACTGTCATTGTCATTATCAACATCATTACATTCACCATCGCCTCTGTTTATATTGTTATAAGGGGCTTTCCTGTGTATTTGAGAAGTAGTGTTGCATAGTAGATAGTCACCCTTGGAGCCAGAAAGACCTGGAATCTGGTCCCAATTCTAACACATACTGGCTTTATGGCCCTGGGGCAAGTCACTGGACTTCTCAGGGCTCTGGATTCTAGTGCTAAGACTATATGTTGCAGAGAAGGTGCCAAACTGCACTGGTGGAGGGAGTTTCCTTACCTGGGATCTCCCTCTAACAATGAAATCAGTCCTCATCCCTTCCTATATATCTCATACAATCTTGACAATAAACCCTGTGAGATAGGCAGAATGGCAGTAGTTATCTCCGTTTCATCTCTTGAGATTTTGGGGGGGGGCACACCAAAGGTCATTTGGGAAATAAAATGTAGGTATCTATTTAAAATGAGAGGGATAGAGATTGGACTAATGATTTAGTGGTATAAGAGAAAACTCCAGGGTGAGAAGGCTCTTTCTTCCAACTCAGGTCAATACCTCTGCAACTTATGGTCAATCAACATGTGTCAGAGGGAGGACATGAACAGAGGTCTTTCTGTTTAGGAGGATGGCTTTGATATCCACTACCTCATGCTGTCTTTCCAAATAGTTTTGGAGCTTGTTTTGTATTAAAGCAAGTTAACAGGGACATCATAATAATAATAATAATAATAATAATAATAATAATAGCTCGCACATATGTAGCACCTACTATGTGCCAGGTATTGTACTAAGCGCTTTACAAATATCTCATTTTAATCTCACAACAACCCTGGGAGGTAGGTCCAATTATTTCCCCCATTTACAGCTGAGGAAACTGAGGAACAGAGAGGTTAAGTGATTTGCCCAAGGTCATGCATCTAGTAAGTATCTGAAGATGGATTTGAACTCCTCTTCCTGACTCCAGGTCCAGAACTCTATCCACTGTGCCACCTAGCGGCAATAACTGGTATAGAACAAAAAAAGAAAAGCGACTCCTACCACAGTTAAAACATCTCTTTAAGTGAACACATATGCGTAAGTGCACACATAGTCGCACAGAACAAAACTCGATTAACAAGGGAATAGGGGGCCTAGCTAACTATTGTTGAGGATCTAAAATCCATGAGTCAACTTTCCTGCCTTCAAAAATATAACAGATGCACATATTTGCACTTTTTGGCAGGGGTGGGGGGGATAAGTTGGTGTTTTGGGGTCATTCTATAGTACCCTAGCTATAGAAGGTATAGGAGATTGGACTGGATATGTGCTGATCCTGGGAAATAGCCTAGGAAGTGCTTTTTTGGGAAAAAATAAGTCTCTGACACAAACATTTTATTGTTATTTGTTTCATTCTTATTAAAGGAGAATATAGTAAAAATAGTTTTTCTGTGATTTTTTTTCTTGGGGGGAAGGTCTTAGCTGAATATAACTTTCCAGATGAATTAGTTGAGATTTTATTATGATATTTTACTAAGACTGGTTAGAACTAGGGTAAAGCAGGAATTCAGACAACTGTGTCTTTGTAATATCATGAGCTTTAAATATTCTCCATTTGAATTCATGGTCTGGAACAATAGATCCTATGAAACAAGGCAAATGTGAAACTTATAGTCCATCTGTGCCTTTTTTTTTTTTTATATCGCAGCATAGGAGTCATCAGAACAAAGCCAGCCATGGAATTTGGTTACATTTTATCCTGGTTGATCAAGCCGTGTGTTTTGGGGCCACCTATCACCATTGCCCCAATAGACTCCTGCAACCACTTAATAATTCAAAGCTAAAAAGGAGATCATCCAAATCAGATAAAGCGATGACCGTCAAATGACGTTAAGTCCCTTTAATCTCTCTCACTATCCTTATCTTGCTGCTAGTAACCTTTCTTTGCACAGACTCCCTCCCAATGAATATAACCCTACTCCCATCATCAGAAGCTTACGCAATGATGTTGAAGCAATCCTTGTTTGACAATTGTTCCTCAAGCAGAAGTCTTAAGGAATGTTGGATATGAATAATGTACATGGAATTAGTCACTGAGATATCCACCAGTATAACCACCCTAAAAAGAAACACAACCTTTAAAAGGAGAATCGAATCTCTCGGCTAATGTTTATTTTATTCCATTTTACTATTTAAAGTTTTTTCCAGGGGGAATTTCATGAGCTGTGCTCAGCACTGTCCAAAATTTGTACAATTTGAAGCCAATAAAGGTATGGCTCTAATACTAGAAAAAGTGTCCTGTGAAGGGTGTATTGTCTCTTCCTCCAGAAGTCTCAAAATATGGAACATTTTGACTGGGATAGAGCATGATCATATCCTGAGGCATGGAAATGAGTAAACCGACCTCTATTTCCTTGGTTCAAAGCCCTAGAAATCAATCATCCTGCAACTAAAAGTCATTGTGGGGGAGACAATGGTGACAAAAAATGATAATAGCTAGTATTTTAAAGGTATGTTAAACACTTGGCAAACATCATCTCATTTGATCCTCACAACAGTCCTGGGAGGCAGGTGCTATTATCACCTCCATTTTACAGATGAGAAAACTGAGGCAAACAGGGTGGGTAACATAGCCAGTAAGTGTCGGAGGCTGAATGTGATGTCTTTCCTATGCACCATCCAGCTGCCCTATGATAAAAGTGTTGACTGCCGCTGATACCGTCACTAATGAAGAGTTTAATGAGAATTTGCCATGTATGAAGTGCCACGTAACAGAAAGCATAATGAAGGAGACAGGGAACCACACAGGAGAAAATACCTTTTTTCACAGACTATGCCCCAGATTCTCCTGCTGGAGATGGAAAGCCACTCAATCCGCCTCTCATAGGTCCGTATGGCGCTGCTGAGCTGCTTCTACAAACCCACAGGTCAGACAGACTCAATGAGCAACTGTGTCCCAAGGAAGGCAAACTAAGGCAGCGGGGGGAGGGGTAAGTATTGTGGTAGGGTCCGGGGACTCCCCCGATCAGGTTCCATGATAATCATCATAATAATACCAATAACAACAACCACCACCACAAATCCCATTGGGAAAGGGAGGGAAAGGAATAAGCATTAGGTGGTGCAGTGGGTAGAGTGCTGGCTTTGGAGTCAGGAAGACCTGAATTCAAATCAGACCTCAGACAATTACTAGCTAAATGACTTTGGGCAAGTTATTTAATCTCTATTTGCCTCAGTTTCCTCATCTGTAAAAATGTTGATGATAATATTACCCACCTTCCAGGGTTGTTGTGAGGATCAAATGTGATAATAACTGTAAAGTGCTCAGCACAGTGCTGGCACATAGTAAGCACTCTATAAATAATAGCTATCACTACTACTACTACTATTACTACTACCACTACTACTACCACCACCACTACCACCACCACCACCACTACTACTACTACTTCTACTACTACATGGCACCTACTATGTACCAGACACTGGGTTAAGTGCTTTACAAGTATTATCCTCACAACAACCCTGAAAGATAGGTGCTATTATTTTCTGCATTTTACAGATGAGGAAACTGAGGCCGACAGAGGGTAAATACCTTGCCCAGAGTCACATGGCCAGTAAATGTCTGAGGCTGGTTTTAACTCAAGTCTTCCTGACTCCTGGCCCAGTGTTCTATGCACTGCACCACTTACGTGGGATAGTTGAATAAGTTGGCCTTGAATTTAAAAAAGACAGATAAAGGCAATGGGGAAACTTTTCTATTTCAACAACTAGAAAAATGGCGACACAGGTCATGGGACCAAAAAGCATTTTCTGAAAAGTTCCTAGTCCCTATATGAAGTTGGTGAAAACAGTTTGGAGGGCGCTATCTTCAAGGCACAGAGGTTATTTACATAAGGGATTTCTACCAGTGCTTTTTATTCCTCCTCTGTCTGTCTTCTCCCACTTTTCCTGTGCGTGTGTGCATGTGTGCGTGCGTGCGTGCGTGCGTGCGTGTGTGTGTGTGTGTGTGTGTGTGTGTGTATGTGTGTGTGTGTGTATCTAGATCAGGCCAAAAGCCAATCACTGACCTGATAGTCATACAGACGGGGTAGGTCCACATGGATATTCTTCACGGTTCCATCATGCCATTCAAACTGCATCATTGCTTTCTGCAGGCAGGGGAACAGTATAGGAAAATGGGGTCAAGTCTTACTTGTGCACTGACCTCTTGGTATTATGATGAGGAGCAGGAAGATCAACTGCAACCACATTTAAGGTTATAGCAACCACCACTGTGTCCTCACCCTCCTTGGGATCAGCAGCACGGGGGTACTCGGGAGATAGGTTGATAAAATGCATAGCATCTAGCTACCAAAAAAAGGTGCTCTCTTTGATGCTTTTCTACATGTTGAAGGAACAAACCATGAGATGGAGCACACCATCCTCTATGAAAAGGGTTTGTTAGATTTAGAATTGGAAGGAAAATTAGAGGCTACCTCTAATTCTCATCTTTTACAGATGAAGAAACTGAGGTACAAAGAATTTAAATGATTTATCCAAGGTCACACATGTAGTGAGAAGCAGAGTCAAGATTTTAACCCATGCTCTCTATCAGATGCAGTATTATTTCCATTAACACATTCTGGATGTCTTGAATTACCTCATGGAGAGTTGAAGATACTGTTTTCTGGAGAATGGGCACAAATTCTTCCACAGCAGAGAATGCATTAGGAGCTAAAACTTGGTAAAGGCTTAACTTCTTGGCTGTGAAGACAATAAAGTTCAGGATACATGCATGCATGCATGCATGCATGTATGTATGTATGTATGTATGTATGTATATATGTATATATACATATGTGTGTATGTATGTTGGGCATATTGTGTGTGCATTTTTACCAAGACCTAATGGGTAGCATTTAGTTATTTTTGTCCACTTCCTGAGGAAAGTACCGTTCAATCCATTTGTCTTCAGCCAGTCTGCAGAAGTTCTTGTCAAGAAGTTTGGGATTTTAATTTTGAGGGGGCTGTCATGCTTTGGAGGCTTGGGTAAGAAGCTGGATATTGGCAGTTTTGTAAACTCTGCAGAAATCTAAATTGAGCACAAAATATCATAGAATCAAACAATTTTAGAGCTAGGAAGGACTTTAAAAACTCAAGAGTCCTCAACCATTAGATTGGTATCTACCAGTAGACCTAGAAACCATATTTGGTAAATCTCTAAGCTAACCACAACTACCCCAACCCTCTCTACCTTACCTTCACCAGGGACTGCTAGAATTCCCAATGAGAAATCTAGTACAGTCCTCACTCCCCATTTCTGTAGCCTACACAACAACTTTATTGTCAGTACTTTCTTTACTCCCTTCCTCACCAACATTGATATTTATGTTTGAAAATATACATGCATGGAAAAGAAAAAACATAAACTCTTGCTCATTTACTATGCTCTGTTTTTAAAAAATCAATTTCAAAATTCAATCTTATAAATAAAAACATTTATTTTATAAATTTCAATTGTATTAAAGTTAAAATTTATTTAAAATTCAATTTATTTATTATTATACAATTTTATTTTTGGTTCCAAATTCTCTCCCTCCTTCTCCCTTACCCATTGAAAGTGCAAGAAAAGTCAAATTTATTACAAATATGTATAGTCAGGCAAAACAAATTTCTGCATTAACTATGTTCCAAAAACAAAAAATGAAAGATAGCGAAAGAAAAAAAAAACTATGCTTCAGTCCACAGTCTGAGTCCATCAGCTTTCTATCTAAAGTTGGAAAGCATGTTTCATCATAAGTCCTTGGAACTGTGGTGAGTCATTATGTTGATCAGAGTTACTAAGTCTTTCAAAGTTGAATCTCTTTAAAATATTACTGTTACTATATAAATTGTTCTCCTGGTTCAGTTCACTTCACTCTGTATCAGTTCATACAAGTCTTCCCAGGTTTTTCTGAAACCATCCCCTTCATCATTTCTTATAGCACAATAGTATTTCATTATATTCATATACTGTAACTTCTTCAGCCATTCCCCAATTCGATATGTCTCCTCAGTTTCTAATTTTTTGCCTCCCAAAAAGAGCTGTGTAAAAATTTTTGTGCATATGGGTTCTCTTTCTCTTTCTTGGATCTCTTTGGGGTATAGATCTAGTAGTGGTATGGCTGGATCAAAGGCTATGTGTAGTTTAATAGTTTTTTGGGCATAGTTTCAAATTGCTTTCCAGAGTGGTTGGGCTAGTTTGTAGCTCTACCAACAGTGCATTAATATAGCTATTTTCCCACATCCTTTCTAGCATTCGTCATTTTCTTTTTTTGTTATCTTTTGATATGCTCCTTATATCATGGTAAAGTGTCGATGAATGTGATATAACCACTTTTAGAACATGTAGCACCACGACTCCTACCTACTTGGAATCAGCAGCAAAGAGGGGAGCTCCTGGTCTACCCCCTTCATTTTGAAGATAAGGTAGCTGACAATCAAAGAGGATAACTGACTTGACTTTGAACACATAGTACAAAGTCAAGATTGAAACCCACATTTATAGTCCAGTGCTATTTCACCTCTGCTGTGCTATGTTAAAAAATGCCTTTGTTCACTTATGCTCCAATATTTTTGTTGTTCAGTTGTGTCCTATTCTTTGTGACCCCTTTGGGGTTTTCTTGACAAAGATACTGGAGTGGTTTGCCATTTCTTTCTCCAGCTCATTTTACAGATGAGTAAACTGAGGCAGGCAGGGTGAAGTGACTTGCCCAGGGTCACATAGCTAGAAGTGTTTGAGGCCAGATTTGAACTCATGAAGATGAGTTTTACTGTCTTCAGGTCTGGGACTCTATCCATTATGCCACCTTGCTGCCCCACATGCACCAGTATAATGGGTGAATAATGTATGTATTCATTCTTAATCCTGCATTGTCAACAGCTGTGTTTTCTATTAAGCCAAAATGACATGCAATATTTATTGTGCCCATTAATATGAAATGAAGAAAAAGAAAGGGCTTTTGAAGCTCTACCTAACACTAGGCTCTAGTAAACAACTGACTTATTAAGTTGTTTTCAAGTTCCCATTAATTATACTCACAAAGCACTGGGATTGTTCTAAATGAGGCAGGAGAATAGAAGAATTCTCTTCAAGGCATCTCACAGTAATATGAAGCCTCCTCCCATGGAAGTCATGAGGGGAGCAGAGAACACTTGCAGTTCTCTTCTTATGGAAGTGAAAATGACCAAAAGTGGTAAAAAACCTTTTTGGTTTCCCTGGGGCACATCGAAGAGGGAAAATGAAGAGAAAGTAAAAGAATCAGGCTTTATTGTTTTGGTGGATGAAGGCTGATTTTGTTTCCATGGGAACCAGATTCAGAAAACTTTAGATCCACATCAGATGGCAAGGACTTTGGATTGTTCAACTTTGGGTACACAAACTACCCATTGGGAGCAATCCTGTTAGTCTGGCCTTTCTTCCTGTAGACACTTAGATAAGACTCAAAAAAAATAATTTTTCAGAGGCTCTCTACATATTCCTTCTGGGTAAAATGTCCCATGATATGCCAAAAGCTTCCTTGGCAAATGTTGAACCTGTATGTCAGCAGAAAGGTATAGAAACATAGGTCAGAGAGGCTCAGTACTTACTTCCCGTGCCATGTTGGTGAATGCTTCACAAGTCTTGCTCTGGTACATCTCTTTGATGGTGCTGAGAATATTCTTAGCCTTCTGAATCTCTTTAAGGAGCTTAACTACATCACTGTTGGCAGAATTCTGATCCTAAGCAGGAGTAAACCAAAAAATTTGGATTGAAGGTAAATGTTATGGCTGGCCAATGTTCACTGAAGGAATGAACAATTAGCAAATGACTAAGTGTGACTCATGCTCCTGGTGTTTTTACTTCTGTTTCTGAAGTTCAGTTAAAGTAATGCCTTATGCAAGGTATACTACAGGAAAGTGCTGACTGAACTTGGTTCCCTGGTGTGAAATATAAGATTTGTGACATTCAAACACACCTATAAAATCCAAACACATTTATTAATGGATGCCAATAACTGGTCATCAAAGCATGAACCTGTAATCTAAGCAATTAAGCATTTGACAAAATGGACAATTAATTATTTAAATTTGAATAGGGGGTAATACATAAATTTATTAGTTGTTCTTCTTTGGTATTGGAATTGATAACATTTGATCTTTGTTATATAAATGTCATTGGTAATAAGTTCAATATTGTTATTCTCTCATCTATAGGTTTCATATGTGTTAATTCTGGGAAGCTCACAGACCATAATATCTTAGGGGACATACTGTAGTGCTAATATTAAATTATATTGTCATAGAATCACAGAATTGCACAGAATCTCAGAGGTAGAAGAGACCTTAGTGGTCTTTTTTTAAGATAGTTTAAAAAATTTTTTTCCAATTACACATAAAGACAATTTTAAACATTCATTTAAAAAATTTTTGAGTTCCAAATTTTCTCCTTCCCTTCTATTGCCCCTCCCTAAAATGGTAAGCAATTTGATATAGGTTATATATGTGTAATCATGTATGACATGTTTCTATATTAGCCATGTTGTTGGAGAAGATACAGATGAAAAGGAAAAAAACCATGAAAAAAATAAAGTGAAATTAGTATGTGTTGATCTGCATTCAGACTACATCACTTCTTCCTCTGGATGTAGATAGCATTTTCCATCATGAGTCCTTTGGAATTATCTTGAGTCATTGTATATTGCTGAGAATTAAGTTATTCATCATTGATCTTTGCATAGTGTTGCTGTTACTGTAATGTTCTCTTGGTTCTACTCACTGTACTTTGCATCAGTTCATATAAGTCTTTCCAGGTTTTTCTGAAATCAGCCTGCTCATTTCTTATAGCATAATAGTATTCCATTACATTCATATACCACAGTTTGTTCAATCATTCCCAAATTGATGGGCATCCCCCTCAATTTCTAATTCTTTGCCATCACAAAAAAGCTGCTATAAATATTTTTGTACATGTAGGTCCTTTTCCTTTTTTTAATGATCTCTTTGGGATACAGACCTACTAGTGATATTGTTAGATCAAAGGGTATGCACAGTTTGGTTGCCCTTTGGGCATAGTTCCAGATTACTCTTCAGAATGGTTAGATCAATTCACAACTCCAGTGCATTAGTGTCCCAATTTTCCCACACCCTTTCCAACATTTTACCATTTTCCTTTTCTGTTATATTATACAATCTGATAGGTATGAGGTGGTACCTCAGAGTTGTTTTAATTTTCATTTCTCTAATCAACAGATTTAGAGCACTTTTTCATATGACTGTAGATAACTTTGATTTCTTCCTCTGAAAACTGCCTGTTCATATCTTTTGACCATTTATCAGTTGGGGTATAACTTGTATTCTTACCAATTTGATTCAGTTCTCTATATATTTGAGAAATGAGGCCTTTATCAGAGACACTTGCTGTAAAAATTGCTTCCCAGCTTTCTATTTTCCTCCTAATCTTGGTTGCATTGGTTTTGTTTGTGCAAAGTCTTTTTAATTTAATGTAATTAAGATTATCCATTTTACTTCCTGTAATACTCCCTCTTTCTCTTGTTTGGTCAAAAATTCTCATTAAACTCTTCTTTAGTGATAATATTAGTGGCAGTCAATACTTTTATCATAGGGCAGCTGGGTGGTGCAGTGGACAGAGCATCAGGCTGGAGGCAGGAGGACCTGAGTTCACATTCAGCCTCAGATACTTACCAGTTGTGTTACCTTGGGCAAGTCTCTTCACCCTGTTTGCTTCAATTTCCTCATCTATAAAATGAGCTCCAGTATCTCTGCCAAGAAAACCCCAAATGGAGTTATGGAGAGTCACACCTCATTAGTAAATCCAGGTTGTCATTTTTTTGTGTCCTCTTTGTTGTGGACTCTTCTGTGGTATTTGAGACTGTTGACCAGTCACCCTCTCCTCAATGATAGTCTCACTGAGCTTAGTTTCTGTGATACTGTACTTTCCAGAACCTGCTCCTTCCCCTTCTCCATAGATCTGACATATAAACTATTCCTTGCTCTCCTAATTTACTTATGGTAACACCCTTTATGTTTGAATCATGTACCTATTTTGACCATATCTTGGTGTAAGATGTTGGTCTATTAATTATCTTTCAATTGATCTTTGTATGGCATGGACCTGAGGTCTTCCAATAGCTTGGTTGCCCTTAGTGATATCCTATTTATCAATATCCTTCCTAAAATATGATGCCCAGAACTGAACATAATACTTCAGATATGGTCTGACTGGGAAAGAGTACAGAGACACTATCACATCCCTATGATGTTTCTCTTAAAATGCAACCTAAGTTTGCATTAGATGTTCTTTTCTTTTCTTTTTGCTATCATATAACACTATTGACTTATATAGAACTCACAGTCCACTAAGACCTTTGATTTTTTTTTTCAGTTTGTTGGATCCTGAAAGTGATTTCCCAGGGGAGCCAATTTGGGGAATTCACCTACATCTCTTGTTCCTCTGTGGGAGAATTTTGAAAGGATAGGGCTCATTTATAGATCCATAAAAAGTTTTTTTTTTGTTTTTTTTTTTTGCTTTTTTGGCAGAGCAGTTGGGGTCAAGTGACTTGCCCAAGGTCACACAGCTAGTACATGCATCAAGTGTCTGAGGCCAGATTTGAACTCAGGTCCTCCTCACTCCAGGACCAGTGCTCTACTCACTGAGCCACCTAGCTGCCCCTGCATAAAAAGTTTTGACAACAATATAGTACTCTTATGTTAAAAATATTAAAAAGCATAGGAATAAATGGATGGTTTCTTAATGTTCCAAATAGTATCTATCTAAATTAAAGAGGTAGTATTATCTCAGCAAATATAGAAACAGTAGCTAGGTGGCACCATAGATAAAGTACCAGACCTGGAATCAAGAAGACTCATCTTGAGTTCAAATTGGGCCTCAAACATTTACTAGCTGTGTGACCCCGGAGAAGTCACTTCACCCTATTTGCCTCAGTTTCCTCATCTATAAAATGAACTGGAGAAGGAAATGGCAAACTGCTCCAGTATCTTTGCCAAGAAAACCCCAAAAAGGGTCACCAAGAGTCAAAAATGACAGAAAAACAATAACAGAAACAGTAGAGGTCTTTCCAATTTGAGGAGATTGTTCATTGTCACTACTAATATTTGATATAGTTTCAGAAATGCTAGCTAAAAATGACAAGAAAAAGAAATTGAGGCAATAAGCATGGGCAGAGGGGAAACTAGTTTAGGTGAGAAGAAATGAGGGCCAGAGTCTGGGCAGGAGTAGTGGGAATGGAAGGAGGGATGAACTGAAGAGAGATTTCAGAGGTAGGCTTTCTATGACTTGGCAATTGGTTGGACGTTTGGAGGTGAGGGAAGAATCAAACAGGGTGACTGGGAATACAGTGATTCCATCAACAGAAATGGAGAAATTATGGGGGAGGGACAGATTTTTAGGGAATGATAAGGAGTTTAGTTTTGGACATGCTGAGTTTCAGGTGCTATTGGGATATTCAGGTAGAGATATTCAGCAGGTAGCTAGAAATACGGTTCTGGAGATCAGGGAGAAAATGAGAGTAGAGATATAAATTACGGATCCATCTAAATAGATGGTTATTTTCACTCCAAACCATCTTCTTCAGCTACCTACGTACTGGACCTTCCTTACTAGAGGCCATGCTCTGGGTGACTTCACTTCTTTCACTCCAACTCCTCTTTTAGGGTCTGCACTGTCCTGATAAGTGAGCGTTTCACACGGCCCACTATACCTAGCCAGCCCCAGTTGTGCTCCACTTTATACCCTGTATATCTTTCTTGCCATGTGCTCTGCTGCCATGCATTTACCTGATCCTCTCTTTCCAGCTCTAGAACCATAATCAAATCAATATTGCCATTGTTCCTATAAAAATGTGTCAGTTTATTCCCCTATAATGGCTCCACTCATCATTCCTTTATCTCTCTTGCCATAGACTGTGTAATTGTGGGAGAGCACATCCCAGGTTTATAGGAGGAATGTTTTGTATTTACCTGGGGTATATTTTCCCATAAATACACACAGAATTCATGGGAAGAGTGGACTCAGAATGCGGTATTAGAAAGGAACATGTGTAGGATATGTGTGTGGCAAAGGCAACTCATAACTCCTGGTACCGTAGGTCCTGAAGGTCCTTCTCTTGGTCCAGCAACTCTTGGTTTCACTGTATCTGCTGGAGAGGTTCTTAATCTGGGATTTCAGGGGATTATCCTTTCCACAATTCAACTGTCAACTGCCAGGATTAGCTTTCTTTTGAGTTCATAGCAGGCTCTCTTTTCTGCTGCCAGAGATCACACTCTGAAGATTTTTCCTCCTTGACTGACTGCTTCTATGTAGCCTTGTCTGTCTGGAGTCTTTCTGCTCCATCCACTGTGTCTTAAGTTCTCTTGAACTGGTAAACTCACAAACTGTGTGGTGGCATGTCTCCCTTTGGGCAAATCACTGCTGGACACCATGACCAAAAGAGGGGAAAGAGGAAAACCTCTCCCCTCCTGAATGGCCCTTCTCCACAAACCACTCGGGAGCCTGGACTCCTCTAGACACCCCAGGGCTTAGCTATTTAAAGCCTCCAGAGGTATGGCTGATTTGTTAGCTCAGCCAACCGTGTTCTTCCCCTCTTTCTCAGAGAGGTTTTCAAACTTTATAAAGGAATCACTGGATATAGCCAACATTTTACAGTTAAACACCTTGTTACCACATTAAAACTTCGTTACCCATGACTAACTAAATTCTTTGACTAAATCACTAGAGTTGGAGGACAGGGAATCATATTCTTCCTTCTTTACACATTCATTCATTCATTCATAGAGCTGATAATGGGGATCACCAAGGGAAAGATTGTAGAGAAAGAAGAAAAGAAAGTTGTGAATGGAAATTCCATTTATGGGATATCAGTATTTAAGGAACCCGAAGAGGATGATAAGCTGGCATAGGAGATAGGGAAGGAGCAGATTCTGAAGAGCACGGTGTCACAGAAACTCAGCTCAGTGAGACGACCAGTGAGGAGAGGGTGACTGGTCCACAGTGTCAAATACCACAGAGGAGTCCATAACAAAGATGACAGAAAAAAATAACAACCTGGATTTATTAATGAGGTTGTTAATGACTTTGGAGAGAACTGCTTCTGTAGAATGGTGGTCATGGAAGCCTGACTGTAGAGCTTTGATGTATGAGTGGGAAAGGTGGGGAAGAAGAAACATTTAGTATAAACTACTCTTACTATTTAAAAAATTTTAATTAAAAAAGTTAACAAGTATCCTTTTTTTCCTCTTCCCCACTTCCAATTAAATAAACAAACAAAAAAGAGAAATAAAACTTTGATAACAAAGACACATAGAGCAGCAAAGCAACCTCCCCCAGTCCCCACTTTGGATTCTTCTTTCTAGAAGTTTGGCAGTAAAGGGAGAGAGATTGGATGATAACTTGAGGAGGTGAAAAAGGTTTAAGGGAAGGAGTTTTTTTGGATCAAGGATTTTTTAAAAAGTATGTTTGTTGGCTTAGGGTAAGGATTCGGCAGAGAAAGAGATTGAAAATGCATGAGAGAGAGGGATGATTAATGGAATAAGGTCATGGAGGAGATAGGAGGGGATAGGATTGAAGGTACAGGTGGAAGGGTTAGCTTTGGAAATACACGTTTATTGAATTGTCAAGGAGGAGAGCCATTTCTTCCTTTGAGATTGAACGGAAGGAGGAAAGGAAAGGAAAGGATATTTAAGAGTTTGGAGCAATAGAAGCATGAAAGTTACAAAGGATGTTTTCATTTTTCTCAGTAAAGTAATGAGGAAATCATTTGCGAGGAGTGAGTAGAGTTAGAGGTCTGAGCAAAGAGAAGATGTGAAATAGCTAATGGAGGGAATCTGAAAGACAATCAACTAGACATGGAGAACCTGTGTAGCAGATTCCTTGCCAGGGTGCACTGATGGAATGTGCATCAGTGAGGGTCCGGTTGAAGCATGAATCTCCTGACATGATCAGTACCATTTCATGATTTTCTCTCTTAGCACACATTAAGCATCTCAGGAGTAGGATGGAGGCAGCAGAATTACCTGGGTGGATGTTGACAAAACAGGGTCAGGGATTCAGCGGTGGAGTAAAAGGCATTATTGAAGTAGCTAGCATCTAACCATAGATGCAGGCAGCCAGGTGATTCAGTGGATAGAGTACTTGGCCTGAGGTCAGGAAAACTAATCTTCCTGAGTTCAAATCTGGCCTCAGACACTTACTAGCTGTGTGACCCTGACTCAGTTAGCCCTGTTTGCCTCAGTTTCCTCATATGTAAAATAAGCTGGAGAAGGATAAGACAAACCACTCCTGTATTTTTGTCAAGGAAACCTCAAGCAGAATCATTAAGAGTTGGACATGACTGAACAACAACAACAAACCATAGACACAAGATATAAGGAAGAATGTGAGGCCAGAGAAGGGTTGACAGAGTCTCCGGAGAGCAACTGTTATGGTAAGAGTAAAGGCATCAAAAGAGTAGAAGGACAGAAAATTGCAATCAGAATAGCAAGTTTAGAGTGGAGGAAGTCAAGTAGCGGTTAGATGGTGACTCAGAACAGCAATAAGTGACAGATGAGGGTTGTTCTATCTGTTGGTGGTCAGGAAGGCTTAAAGGTCATATTATGGCCCATATCCATCACCATCACCATCACCACCCTAAGAAGAAATCACATACAGTGATTGGCCCAGAAACCTGCCCTCTAGGGATAGTCTTGGTAGCAAGGAAAGAGGCAGGCTTACCTCCGGTACTAGTGTGTAGCAATGGTAGTGGCCTCCAAGACCTTCTGCAAAGTTCCTCACCACGGCCTACAGTAATGGTGACAGAAGAAAGCTATTGAGTCCTGAAGAGAATATTAATAATATTATGGGGTTTATAACTCTTGGATAGACCACTGAACCTGGAGTCAGGATGATTTGAGCTCAAATCTAGTCTTAGATACTTACTAGCTTTGGGCAAGTCACTTTACCCCATTCTGCCTCAGTTTCCTCATGTGTAAACTGTTGATAATAATAGTCCCACCTATTGTTGTGAGGTTGTGAGGATCAAATGAAATATTTATAATGTATTTGGCAAATCTTAAAGTGCTATATAAATGCTACTACTACTAGTGCTGCTGCTGCTACTCCTCTTCCTACTCCTACTTATCCCCTGGAGCCCAAACACCTCCCTCCTCCATTAACCCAATTTCCACAAATTCATTGCTTCCCATTTTGCAGGAGTGAAAACTGAGGCACAGAGAAGCAGAGTTTATAATCAAATTGACTTGAGAACTCAAGCCTCTTGACTGCTCCTCCAAGCCACAGATTAAGTCCAGATCTCGAAGCCACAATTGCTTTATTTGGTTCAGTGGGAAACCACCAAATGAGAAGCTTCCTACCACTGCAGGCACTCACCGGGGGCATGTGGTTGCTGCATTTATAAGTGACAGTCTGGAGGACCAGATTCCTTCCCAGGGTACACTGTAGAATGTAGTCTGATAGAATTTCTGGTGATTGATCTGGGCTGGGGAGAAGGACCGTGGTTCAAACAAGCCAGGTCATAGTGAGACAATTTCAAAGTAAAGGAGTTACTACAAAATGGTATGTTAAGATTACTTAAGCTCTATGCCCTCTAATTTCCTGCTGAGAAAGGCACTTGAACTTCCTAGGCAGATGGGCCTAAACCCAGTGCTCTAACCCTCAGTGTTGTCTCCTCTTTGTCAACATCTTTGGACTAGAACGTCTCAATGATCTTTTTCTCACCATTTTTTTCACTGGGAAGCTGACAGAAGAGTGTGCATTTGAAAACATTAATCACAGGTTTGATGCCTGACAATCCTAGTTATTTGGGGACCATTTGAGTGCTTAGATTTAAGAATATTCTTTTTTACATCAGCTTTTTCCTCCTCTGCCCACTTATTCTCCTTTTGTAGACATTTAAACAGTGCTATGTGGGGATATCTTAAAATATATAGGCTGGTGGGCCCAACATTCCTGCCATTAAAATAGTTACATCATAAAAAGAGTGTCTAGAATAATTTCAAATAGCATGCTTCATAGTGTCTTCTCTAAGGAAATTCCCAAAAATATTCAATTCTTCCTATCTTGTTCCAAAACACTGTCCTCTTAGCTCTAGGATCTATGTAGCTTGGCCTCCAGGAATCCCCTACACTTTAGACAAATCCCTCTAATCAGCATCAAAGAGAAAGCAGAGTTGTATAGGCCAGTGCAAGGGCCAAAGGAAACCCTAAAGGTTTTCTTATCATCTCAGGAAAAGACATCTGTGTTTCCAAGAAGGAAAAGAAAATTGCATTAGGAAGGAGAGTCAAAAATAGTCATGATATAATTTAATTCAAACATAGAACAGACCAGTTGATTAGGCTGATGAGGTCAAAGGCAAGAGTTTAATTCTTTTATAGGCCAAATCTGAAACAGATAAGTTAGCTTTGCATAGCTAATAACTTCATCTCTGGTCATAGAACTTCTTGCCTTGCCTAACCATTTTGTAAATGCATGCCACTAATCCCCAGGATAGGTAGGAGGAGAGAGTGTGGATTGTTTAGTGGGACCCAGCCTTACTATTGGAAACCCAACTTAAAGCAAACATCTATCTGATGGTGGATCAATAGCTCAATTTCATATCTGAAAGATGGCATAATTTCCCAGTAGCAGGATAAAATATCCTTTTAATTTGCCTCAAACTAAGAATGCGTTTTTACATGCAATAGTCTCATGTGCGTAGCTAAATGATTTTTAGTCTTAATTTACATTGTGGTCCATTTGGGAAAAGGAACCTACCAGCTGCCTATGATGATTACCAAGGAATTCAGCTCCTTCTTCATGAGGGCTTTTCTCAGGGCTTGGAGCAAATTGCTTCCTCCACGGGGCTGTAACATCTGCACCCACTCTTTAGCTTCCTGAAGTCTGAAGAAAGGATAAAACCAACACCAAGACCCAAATTCCTACTCAACGTCCTGGGAATTGTCCCCACTTTGGCCCAAGTTTTGAGCTATCTTTTTTCACTTAAAATGTTTCGCATTGGGGCAGCTAGGTGGTGCAGTCAGTAGAGCACCGGCCCTGGAGTCAGGAGGACCTGAGTTCAAATCCGGCCTCAGACACTTGACACAAGTACTAGCTGTGTGACCTTGGGCAAGTCACT
Source organism: Trichosurus vulpecula (assembly GCF_011100635.1). NCBI lineage: Eukaryota > Metazoa > Chordata > Mammalia > Diprotodontia > Phalangeridae > Trichosurus > Trichosurus vulpecula. The sequence continues at coordinate 541,525,228 of NC_050573.1, forward strand.
TAACCCCAATTGCCCTGCCAAAAAGCAAAAAAAAAAATGTTTCCCATGGCCTTTGCTACGGACTTGACTCAGACTGGGACTAGCTTTGGACCAGCACAGAGCCATAAGCTCTCATCATTGAGATGAAGAGAAAGATGAAGAAGCAGATGACGAAAATGAACTTTATTCAGGTACGTATGACTTGATTGCGATTAGATTGTCAGTACAGATTAGTTGCTGCAGAATCTCCTAGGATACCAAATCAAATTTCCTTTAGGATCAGAGAAAAAAAGTTATGCAAAAATGTCATCAGGGGCAGCACAGAAAACGTATTAAGCTCCTAAAAATGCACAGTGCCGTGCTGGATGCTCTATGTATGGCAGGAATTCTTAACCTTTTTTGTGTCCTGGACCCCTTGGGCTGTCTGGTAAAGCCTATGGGCTTCTTTTCAGAAGAATGTTTTTATTTTTTAATTATGTTATTTTCCCCAATTATATGTCAAGACAATTTTTAACATTCATTTTTAAAACATTTTGAGTTCCAAATTTTCTCCCTCCCTTCCTCACCCCCCACTCCAAGACAGTAAGCAATTTAGTATAGGTTATATATGTATAATCATGTAAAACATATTTCCATATTAGTCATGTTGTGAAAGAAGAAACAGAGCAAAGGAAAAAAAAACCATGAAAAAAATAAAGTGAAAAATAGTATGCCTTGATCTGCATTCAGGCTCCATTTCTTTCTCTGGGACATGAATAGTATTTTTCATCATGAGTCCTTTGGCATTGTCTTAGATCATTGTATTGCTGAGAATAGCTAAGTCATTCACAGGTGATCATTGTACAATCTTGCTGTTACTGTGTACAATGTTCTCCTGGTTCTGTTCACTTCACTCAGCATCAGTTCATGTTAAGTCTTTCCAGGTTTTTCTGAAATCAGCCTACTTGTCATTTCTTCTAAGACAATTGTATTCCGTTACTATCATGTACCACAACTTGTTTGACCATTCCTTACTTGATAGGCATCCCCTCAATTTCCAATTTTTTGCCACCACAAAAAGAACTTCTATAAATATTTGTATACAAATAGGTCCTTTCCCCCCTTTTTTTCTCTCTTTGGGATACAGACCTAGTAGTGGTATTGCTGGATCAAAGGGTATGCACAGTTTGATTGCCCATTGGGCAAGAAGAATGTTTTTAAATGCATAAAATAAAAATATATAGGATTTAAAAGGAAACCAATTATATTGCAATATAGTTATCAAAATATTAAAAAAAACACACACACAAGGACTCCCTGAAATTTATCCATGGACCCCTCAGGGATCTGTATACTCCTAGTTAAGAATGTCTGATCTAGAGTCCGTTAGACTCTAGAAGTTTCTAACATAAGGCAGACACCAACACTTGGCTGGTTGGTTGGTTGTTGTCCTTCATTCTCAAAGAGGACAAAAATGACATCACCATGTTGGAGTCAAGATACAGTATGTCTGACCATGGCTGATCAGACCAATATGAGCTTAGAAGGCTCTACCATAGGTTGGGCACAAATAGTTCACATGAACATTTGGAGTGGAGATGTCTCTAAATTTTCACATCTCATATTTCTTTTGAGCTACTGTGATTATGCTTCACTCATACGCACAGTACCTTCTTTGGTGTGGGCATGCCATGCTGGGTGGCCCTTTGCTAGTGTCCCAAATCATGCAATCCAATTTCAAAGTTCAGAGAGCCCTTGAGAATGTCCCTCTATCACTTCTTCTGACCACCAGGTCTCCATAAAATAGTCTTTTTAGGCAAACATACATTTGGCATTTGAACTATGTGGCCAGCCCATCAGTTATGCTCTCTGCAGCAGAATTTGAATGCTTGGCATTCAAACTTTAGGTAGGGTAGTATAGATAGTTACACTGGTTGCAGCCCAGGGGCTGGGGCTCAGAGGTAACAGATTTTGTGCTCTGCAAATCAGAAGTGTGCCTTCACATGGAGAAGATCCCCTTCCATCTAGGTCAGGGGTTCTTAACTTAGAGACTGTGAACTTATTTTTAAAATATTTTGAAAACAGTATTTCAATATAATTGGTTTCCTTTGTAATTCATTGTATTTTATTTTATGCATTCTGAGAATGGGTCTACAGGTTGATCAGACTGACAAAAAGTAGCCTGAAAAAAAAGGTTAAGATTGCTTGTTCTTTTTACATGACTTTACATGTAAAATCAATATCATATTGCTTGCATTCTCAAGGGGTAAAGGGAAGGAGGGAGGGAGAGAATTTGGAACTCAAAAATTTTAAAAATTAATGTTGTAAAATTTTACATGTAGTTGGGAAATATTTAACAAAAGAAATAAAAATATGTTTTAAATAGATTGCTTGTTCTAAGGTTATGGTCCTTGGAATTTACTTTTGTTTCAGAAGTTCCTAGCTATTCCAGTCATTGCAGGGTTTAGGCTTCTGACTTTCTTCTACCTAGTGTCCTTCTTGCTCCCCATTCTCCCATGAGAACACATGAATGGGTTTCAATCTTCACTGTTGGAGGGCCTCCCCACTTCCACTCGAACTAGATCTACTGAAGTATGGAAGCACTCCCACCATCTCGCCTTCCTTGATCCATCCTGTTCTGATTGTTTTAAATGTCGTCACTGTTGAAGGCAGTACTTACATGGACTTATTGACCTTCACTGGATTTGGCCAGAGGACTGAGGGATGGGTGCCAAAGGAAAGAAGATACAAGTGTTCTTTTTTGCTCAGCTGCTCATCTAGAAGACTCTGCAAAAGGAAATAATAAAACCAAATAACTTTAGAGTTGGAAGGGACCTTAGAAGCTGTCTAGTCCAATCTCCCACCCACAGACAAAGGAATAAAAAACACCCTTCTGGTTTGGCATGTGGTTTTAGGATTCATTTAAAGAAGCTGTTCACACCATACTGGGCTCTGACTCTAGTTACTCACCCCTATCACATTATGGGATCTTTGTGAGAAAGACCATCTTTTGCCTTTCTTTATATCCCCGGTGCTTAACACAGTACGTGGCACATAGTAGGTGCTTAATAAATGTTTATTGACTGACTTACCCAAAGAGTATTAGAATTAGGCAGCATCATAGAAGTCATCCTATCCAAAATCCCATTGCATGTGAGAATCTTATCTACAAAATCCTTGAGATTTATCTAGTCTTTGTTTGAATACCTCCAGGATGGGAAATTCATTACCTCACAAGGCAACTCATTCCATTTTTAGACAGATTTGTCAGGAAAATCTTCCTTCTCCTGAGCTGAAATCTGTTTCTCTGTAACTTCCACCAACTGGCCCTAGTTTTGCCCTCTGGAGCCAAATAGAACAAGCCTTCTTGTGATGGAATGGATCTGGTTCAATCTGAATCCATCTGGGACCTGTATTTTTTTGTAATGTGTGAAACTGAAACACTGAAAATTCATTGCTCCAAGGCATCCAGATTAGTCACTGTCAGAGAAAGAACATCATCTTCTTTTAAACTGGAAGATTCACAAAGAAAAAAAAATCAGGGTGTCTAATGACATCAACCCTATGAATGGACCTGTGTGGGTCTCCAGTGGGGCTCTTTTTAATTTATTTAAGTTGTAAGCAGATGACTATGATCCAGGTAAGAAATGCTTAAATTTCAGAGAAACAGAATAGTAATTCCATTCATTTCCTTCCCGTTGTGTTTCCATGGTGGAGGATAGACAGGTGACTAGTGTGCCATTTCAACAGCTGCCAGGGATTAATTTTTAGTCTTATTCGCTGGCTGTCTGGGGGGCAATGAGTTACCAGGGGTTAGTTGGTTGCTTATTTTGGCAAGCAATTGCTCATCCTGTCAGCTCCACAGCCTGTATCACTATTCACTCCTGCTCATCACTGCAAAAAGTTCTCTCCTAGGCATCAACCTGCTCTGATGTACTTCACTTGCTACTCTTTGAATTTCATCTGTTAGGGCTGCCCTCAGAGAAAAGGCGAATGAGAGGCAGAAAGGTGGGGTCCTGAAAGGTGAGGCCCAACAGAGAGAGGTAGGCTGGGATCTTCCTAGAACCCAAGCATAGGACATCTAGCCTATGGATCAAATGTGACCTGTTTTCCTCAAAGATATGGCCTGCTTGGGATTTTTAGGAAATATTTTTTAAAAATCTAGTTAGCATACATAACGCTTGTTACTTCCATTGTGTAACTGACTAGCAGGTATACATCAATCAGTCACAGAAGCAGAGAGCACTAGACTTGGAGCCCAGAAGACCTGAGTTTGAATCCTAATTCAGACACTTACTAGCTGGGTGACCCTGGGAAAGTCCCTTAACTTTTCTGAGCCTCAATTTCCTCACCTATAAAATGGGGATTAAAACTTCACCAACCTCGTAGGGTTGTGGTAAAGGATCAAATGAGATAACCTATGTAAAGTACTTCACAAACCTTGAAGGGCTATATAAATGCTAGCTATTATTATTAGGCCATCAAATTAATACAGCCTGCACACTTATAGGTTTACAATCACACAGCCCACTACTGAAAACTTGGGAGGCCCTTATCATGAGGAGATCCTTTAGGTATTTGAGTAGGTAAACTATTGTCCTCATTTTTTCTTCATGAATATTCTTGGTTTGAAGGAAAATGACACTCAACTTTAATATGGAACATGGTTATCTCCTGGCAACTTAAAAGAAATGAAAGGGAACACTACCTGAGACCCATGAAGGTCTGTGGGTCCATGTCATTGGACCCTATTTAAATGAAATCCTTTAGGTATTGGAGTAAGTAAATTGTTATCCTGATTTTTAAAAAAATTTCTGAGGTTTAAAGGAAGATACTATGGTGTACCATTGACACTGACTGACCTGGATACTTTGGAGAAGTATCTTAGCATGTGGCTGCCAGCCAGTTCAAACATAACCCATTCTATCAATGCGGTTGCAGAGCACGCAGTCAGTCTCCGGGTTACCTGACAGGCTCAAAGACCTCAGGAGGAAAATCCCCACTTCCATCTCAATTTTCATTATTGACTTATATCACCAACAATCCCTCTCCCCTAGGGATAATAATTGGACGAAGTTGAAGGCATCTCTAAGGAGAAGTTGTGGCATGCCATATTCTGTAGGATCAGAGATTTAGAACTAAAAGGGATCTTGGAGGCCATTGAATCCAACACCCTGATTTTACAGATGAGGAAACTGAAGAATAGAAGAGGTTAAGTGATTAGTGTCTGAGGCAGAATATGAACCCAGGTCTTTTTGACCTGTCCCCTCTCCACTGCCTACATCACACTGCCTGTCAAAAAATTCTGACAGCAGAGGATGGTGAGTAAAGTGACAGGAATTAATATCCAATAGGATCCATCCCAACTGAAGGCATGGTCCATTTATGGGCTCACAATTTTTGGAGGAAACCACTTGAAATGAACTGTAATAGAGGTGCCATTTCACCATGCAAGTGCGATTGAGGTGAGAACCTTAGAAAATCTGACTGCAATTACTACTGCAAACAATACATTTTTGTCTGTTTGGTATCTTAGTGTTAATGAACCATTTTTGTTGAAAAACAAACAAACAAACAAACAAACAACAAAACACCAACATCAGAAATCTCCCTTTGTGGATTTTTACAATTGAATCTGTTCTGCAGATTTGATGTTAACCTCCTACTCCCCTAATTCCTGTCATTCAGAACAACACAGACACACAGAACAAGTCATTCAATCCTGGACAGAAACCTCTTTCCCCTGCTGCCCCTCCCATATACTCTTCTGCCTCCTGTTTAGCAGAATGGTACAATGGAAAGTGTCTGGGTGGAACCCTAATTTGGAGTCAAGAAGCCCTGTGTTCTAATCTCACCTTCGCCATGTATTCACCTATCAGACACGTTGGGCGAATTGTTTAACTTTTCTTGTCTTCAGGTCCCTGGCTATAAAATGGTGTCTAACTAGATCAGGGGTTTATAACCTAGGGTAAACAGACCCTTTAGAAGGATGGGAAAAGTTGCATCTTTATTTTTTTACTAACCTTTGGTTTCCCTGGTAATCCTATGCATTTTGTTTTATTTTTTAAAAACATTGTTAGAAGTGGTCCATAGGCTTCACTAGACTGCTCAAGGGATCTGGGACACAAAAAATTAGAAAACCCTGGACTAGATGGTCTTTGATAAGGTCCCTTCCAGCTCTAAATCTATGATATCCAGTCCCTATCCTTCTCTGCCTGCACCTCCTCCTTTGGCAAATCGTTAAGAAACTTTCCTTCCTACTTCCCTCCTCATACATCTCTTTATCCTTTATTACCTTCTCCATTGTTTATTGCTTTTCTCATGCTGCCTGACTTTAGGAGGAAACACCAACTTATTTCTGGTTTCCCATTTCCTCCTTGAAATCCTAGCTTGCTCTACCCTTTTTCAAGTTAAGAACTTTTTCCTCTTATGCCTGGAACTGTTTCTTGACTTATCTTCTGCTGTCAAAATCCTTCCTTCTGTTCTTCACAGCTCAGCTCCATTAAGCCTTCCTTATCCACCCAGCTCAAAGTGACTCTCTCAGTCTTGTCTAGTTTCTCCTATGTGCTCATCACATTGTAATTCCTATGGTGGTTATTTGCAGAAATCTCTCAGCTCCTACTAGACTGTAAACTTTCTGAGGGCAGAGAGTGGTTTTTTGTTGTTGTTGTTGTTGTTGGTTTAAACTTTGTGTCTCCCTGGCCTAACAAAGTCCCTCGAAAATAATAGTTGCTTCATAAGTATTTGTTATGGAATTGAGAAAGGCAGAGTTGCTTTTTTTCTTTCTAGTTTAGAAGAGCTACTTACCAACAAGTCACGTTGGAACTCCTGCTTTTGAAGGTTACAGCTAATGTTTGAAACGTCCACCAGGACTCCAACCTTAGTCCCCTTTAGGATGCCAAACATCTAAGGGCAAAGAAATTTGTTGAATCAGTGGCACCTTATATGGGGTGTCCCAAAAGTCTTTGTGCAGTTTTAAGCTATTAAAGCTCAGACTGGCACTGTCTTTTTTGAAGACACTAAGATTTAAGCTATTAAAGCTACAACTGCACCGAGAATGTTGTGTACTTGTCTGATGATCAAACTCTGAGAAGCTCTAGAGGTTTAACAGTTTCCTTCATTGAATCAGGAGGCCCAAAGAGCACTGTCTCTGTTAAGGTCCTTGCTGTGGAGCCCTAGAGCTGGCTCCCTGTTAGTTGCTTCCGTCTCTTGGCAGAAGATGCCGCTAAGAGGAGGCTAAATCTTTGTCTCCCATCTGCCTCCCTGCCCATTCCTCCAGTCCTGCAATTATTCTTTTTCCAGAAGTAATGCTGATGTTGATACTATACAGCACATTAGCCTGGTGTGTGTGTATATACACGTATGTGTTGCCTTACTTTGTATCCCCAGAGCTTAGCACAGTGCCTGGCACATAGAAAATGTTTCATAGATATTAGTTGACTGGCTGAAGCCAAGCCCCGGGCTTGATTGACCCTTTTAAAAAATTCTGTGAGGATGCCCAAGTCCAGTACATTCTCCGAGTCTTGACCATTGATGCATAAAAATATTGTTGAAGAGCTCAGTCAGAACAGATCTGAAGGTCTCCCCCTCAGACAACTACAGAGATGGTCACAGTAGGTCATGACATAAAAAATTCTCCTCTCCCAAAGCCACAAATCAGCAACTGGGCTAATTTCCCATAAGTCATATTCTGCTCATGTGGACCTTCTCTCGTCCTGGCCCTGCCATGCTTAGAGCAGAAATGCTAGCATATGGAGAGACCTTCTGAAGCTATTCCTGGAGAAAAACAAAGAATATGGAATCCTGGGGGCGGTGCTTTGTTGGCTCCAGGTCACTCTCAGTTTCAAGGCTCTGCTAAAGACATATGTCTCAGTCTTGTTGGACTTCATCCTGATCTCAAAACCTGGGCCCACTGGTTAGGGTTGTCTACAGTGCCCAGGTCACATTATGTAGCCATTTGTCCCTTTGCTCAGATAAAACTATAAGATTAATTGGGCATTATAATTCACACTTCTAATAGTGATTTATAGTTTGCAAAGCACTGTCCTCACTCTGCATGGTAGGGTACTCTTAATATTATCATCTCCATTTTACAGATTAAGAAACTGAGATTTCATGAGGTCAAAGGACTTACCTAAGGTTACAACCTGGTGACTGACTGAGCTGGGACTTGAACCCAGGTCTTCTGACTTCAAATCCAGTGCTCTTTTAGTGATGTAAACTTACAACAAACATAACCCAACCCTCATTTTGCCAGAGAAGAAAGTGAGGCCCATAGAGTTTTAAATGAGTTTTTTAAGGTCATGTAGCTATTCAGTGGCTAACCTGGGACTATTCTTTAGATTCATCCAGAGAGCTTGATGATAAGGTTTTTGACTATCCAGGTCCCTCTAGTTCTCTAGCCTCTTCTGCCCACACTGTGATTATTTCTAAACTTGTTAACACCTATACTGTTAGGGTACAGAAGCAGGAATTGTCTGCTCTCTGCCAATAGTTTTAGTAGAGATATTGATGTTACTACTATTGGGTAAATTTGTGTTTCTGGATCATCCATTTGTTTCATCCTTCTGTGCTTTCCTTGCCTCTATTACCACGGCAGTCCAAAGGGTCTGAGATATAACCAATAATCCATTTGATAATAAAGCAGTTAGATGGCACAGTGCATGGAGTACTGCACAAGGAGCCAGGAAGACTTGAGTTCAAATACAACCTCAAACACTTTTTAAACTGTGTGACCCTGGGCAAGTCACTTAATCCTGTTTTTAACCTTTTTTAGCCTCAGTCTCCTCATTTGTAAAATGAGGATAATAAATAGCACCTACCTCCCAGGGTTGTTGTGAGGATCGAATGAGATCATATATACATATATATGTGTATATATATATATGCATATATATATATCTAAAGTGCTGTGCAGACCTTAAAGCACTATGTAATAAATGCTAGCTGTGATAATAATAAATTATATCATTAAGGAAAGGGAGTTTCCTTTAAACTATATCATAGGTTGTACCCAGCAGGAAATCGGACTTCATCTTTAATAGGTAGCCAGCACCTTAATCTCAAAGGGTCACCTACTTCTTTTTGGGTTGGGGTTGGGGGAGGGGATGGAAAGTTTTGGTGCCAGCTTGAGAATTAGAGAAACAGATACACTCATACATCTCTGGTGGAACTGCAGATTAGCAGAACTTTTTTTTCTCTGTGGGTAATCTGATAGAATGTAAAGTCACAAAATTCAAATTACAGTGCAACATAAAAACTTGATCCAATAATACCATTATCGAGAATATCTCCAACCCTGGGGATATACAAAAAGTATATTTCCCACCAACTATACTGCTTATTTTTTGCCTCACCATCATGGTGCGGTCCCTGGCCCCCACACCTCCCATGATAAACTCATCACCAGGACATCATGGAGATTGCTTCAACTTCGATGCTCATACTTCATCAGTACCTCCAGTTGCCTCTGTCCCTCTGATCAGAGGGTTGGAGAGTAAAGCAGAAAATTCCTCCTAAAGTTTCCTTTTAAAGAGAACCCAGAAGGTCAGCCAGCTCTTCATTTCCCACCAAGTTCACTGCTTGGTTTTGACTCCATGGCATCATCCCGCCCTAGCAGCAGTGTGTACCCTCTGCCCTCCTCCCCCTTCCAGCTTCCTTTTTGTGTGTTGTCTTCCCCCATTAAGATTATTAGTGCAGGGACTGTCTTTTTCTTATTTGCCATCTCCATTCCTTAGTGCCTGGCACATGGAAGATGCTAAATAAATGTTTATTGTCTTGTATTGTAGGTGTCATAGCAACAACAACCAAAAAACCTACTGGAGTGATCTTGGGCAAGTCACTTAACTTTCTGGATCTTAGTTAAACAAATAATGGATATCAATGTAGTTGATCGAAATGATTAAGTGAAAAGAAGAGAAGGGCTGGGTACATGATGAGGGCAAGGCACAATGGGCAGACTGCCCAAGTACTCCAACTGGCATCTTCCAGATGTGAGGAGAAACTGACAAACACACTCAGCATGTTGTTGGGTGGATCCCCCTCCCCCCACCGTGGTGAACTTAGGGGAGGACATGGAAGTAGTAACACATGGGCAGGCATGGATGGGTTTCTATCTGCAGTGTTAGAAGGAAGATGCAAATTCATGAGATCACAGATTGACATGAATGTAAGAGAACACTATTGTTCTATTAAAATGACAAGTATGAGGAACATAAAAATAAGTAGTGAAAGCAGTGAAAATAGAATCATAAGAACATACACTCTATGACTACCTAAAAGGAACGTATATACAGAAGTGGAGAACAAGGATATTGAGGGGATAAAAAGCTGTTCTTAACATTCTTAGTTAATGTATAAATTAACTTAAATAGTTGGTAATAAAATAAATACACAATTTATAAATTAAATAAATAGTTGTAATATATCAAGTATCTATAACATATATGTACACATATTTCTAATTGGTTAAAGTATACATTAAGTATTAATAATAAATAGTTAATATATATTAAATGTAATATATATTATTTTAAAACTTATAAAATGCCTAGAAGTTAAGGGTTCTAGGAAGAAGTTGCTGATTTTTTTAAGGAAACAGATTATCATTATATGCTATTGTTAGAATCATATTATATTTAATAATATAATGAATAGTAACACAAAGTAAAATACTTTATGGTTACAGGATAGTTTATACCCTTTATCTTGTTGGATCCTCATAGCAATCCCTTTGGAGGATGAATCAAAATATTTTTATGCCCATTATACAGATGATGAAACAAGCTCAGAGAGGTTAAATGACTTCTTCACCCACCAAATTGCTTATAAGTACCACATTTGAACCCAGGACCTCTAATTTAAAGTCCAATTTGAAGATGGCTTGGAGGTGAAAAGATTAGAATAAGGGACAACTAGATGGCTCAGTGGATGGAGAATCAGCCCTGGAGTCAGAAGGACCTAAGTTAAAATCTGGCCTCAGATACTTAGTAGCTGTGTAACCCTGGGCCAGTACTTAATCTCAACTGCTTCCAAAAAAAAAAAAAGAAAGAGAAGAAAATAAAAGCGTCAAAGAGCAAAACTTTTGCTTTTGTTACCTTCCTGCTGCCTTCCATGAGCCATTGAATTCTCTGCTGGTAAGTTTCAATAGCTCTGTCAAGACACAAGCAAAGCTGACTTTTACTTCTATGTCACACTTCTACTTTTTTCAAAGTTTTTTTTCATATCTATGTCACATTTGTTCTTAAGAACAACTCTGTGAGGTTGGCACAAGGCATAATATTATCCCCATTTTATAGCCCCAAATGCTGCAATGACTTGCCCCAGGGTCAATGGAAGAACCAGAACTCGCACTCATGCCTTCTGATCTATCCTTCAGTGCTCTTTTTATTGTCCCCCTGACCCTCTTCCTCCTACTTAGTTTGCTTTAGTGGGAGATGCCCCCAGCTCTGATGTGTTTGTCCTAGTTACTTTCAAAATGGGACACACTAGTTCAATTAATGATTCAATATACCTTTTCCTCAGGAAGGTTTGATGAAGGATCCTTGAAGTCATCTTTGATGCTTCTCTCTCCTCTTTACAACCAATCACCAGGGTTGTTCAAGTTCTTCTTCCAAATGTTTTGGGCCCATCATTTCCTCTCTATTCCTTCTATTCACATACCAGGCTGGGCTGTCATCATCACTTCATGCCTATATTACTATTTTAGCTGAATGGTTCTGCCATCTATCCACATTGCACATGGTTGAGAGAGTATTTTTTTCTCCTAAAAACTCTGCTCTCATTGTGTAATTCTCCCATTAAAATTTTTTTCAGTGGCTTTCCCATTACCTGCAGGACAAAGTCCCAATTCCTTAGCTCGGCATTCAAGGACCCCACAGTTTGGATCCATCTTCACTATTTTACCAATTTTCCACATGAAAAACCTGCTTCTAGACCTGATTGTTAACACGCCATTCTTCCCAATGCTAAGCCTTTGCTTATTAACCTGTCTCTCCCCCTCGGAATGCTCTCACTCTTCTCCATCTTTCAGGGCTCCCATTATTTATTGGTGCTTAGTTAAGGATCTTAGACCTAAAGCTAGAAGGGACCATCTAGAAGCCATCAAGCCCCACCCCATCATTTTCCACAACAGCATCATTAACCTCTGACTCCAGAGCTCTTTTCATTTTGCCCTGTCTCAAAGTGCCAATTAACCCCTTTCTTCCCCTTCCTGTTCTACCTTTCCCCACTTCCCAGAAAAAAGATTATAAACACCATGAGGACAGGAGCATTGTCTGGCATGCTCTTAAATCCATAGCACCTAAAGTGGTTTGGAATGTAGTAGGAATCTAGTAAGCTTAGACTGTAAGCTCCTTGAGGGCAAGGGCTGTCTTTTGCCTATTTGTATCCCCAGTGCTTAGCATAGTGCCTGGCACATAGAGTATGTGTTTCATCAATGTTGATTGAACAAATTGAATAGTACAAATCCTTTGAATTAGTCAACGGTCCAAGACGAATGACTTAAAACGAGCAAAACTCTGCTTGGGCAAAGCGTTCAGAAGGAAAGAATTCCAGCGAACTTGTCTGAGAGAGCCTAGCATAGGGACTTATGGAAAGGTGCAGCATTTAAAATATTATCTCCCGAAATGAAATGTTACACATGCTTCTTAGCTGCTAGGGCTGTACTTACTCAGAAAGTCTTGATTCAAAGAGACTGACGGCCTTGAGTGGAAAGTGGATTTTTTGCATGACGCTGTTGTTTTTGTTCCTAAAGGGAGAATATGTTATCACGCACTGCCATGCTTCCCTGGGGAAGGTGGAGGGATGGAAGCAGGGATAGAGATGGGGATTTGAGATGGCTAAAGGGAAGGTTATTTTTTAAATTTCAGACTTACAGAACAGCTGTGCCCTGGCTGATCAGATCTACCAATGTAAGCTTCTGGTATGTCAAACTGTGGGTGTCAAACCAGTCTTCTGAGCCTTTCTTAGGCGGGGCCTGGGGTTCTTTTTCATGTTCTTTCTGAAAGGTGGAAGCCAGGGGCAAATTAGCAGTTAAAGGAGAAGGTATGGGTGGAGAGATTCCCCAGGTTTCCTTTGCACTAATACCCAAGTGCTGCCCACCCTATCTAGATCCAAACCCAGGAAAACATTCACATTCACCTCACAGGAAGGCAGGTGTTTACAGAGGTATCACTCAAAAAATGCCTGTGTCCTGGGAGAGTTCCAGGAGCTGCGTCCCTTGCCTCAATGTACAGAGCCATTACCATTTCTGAATTATTCACTTGGTATTTACCATCTGCTTCCTATGTTGTCAATTATCTTATCTTGTGCCTATGTCCTGTCTTCCCAGTTAAGACTATAAGGACCCTGAGGGTGAGGGACTGCTTCTTACTTTTCTTTGTGCCCACAAAGCATCTAACACAATGCTACGCACATGGTAGGTGTCTAATAAATGTTTGCTGGTTCTTTGAAAACAACGTTCCTTCTACGATAATACCCCAAACTAACTTTAAACTAAACTATAAAAAACATTCCAAATATTAATTGGTCAACATTCTTGAACATCTATGGTATGCAGAGCTCTATGGGAGGATATGTAAGAAAGAACAGACAAGATTGTCACATTCAAGGAGTTTGAAGCAACTTCAGACGTACCAATTCAATGCAATTCAACGAACACTTATTAAGCCCGTGCTAGGAACGGTCTGATCGATCTTTGATCTCACCAATCTGAAAGTTTCCTTTCCTTCACTGTTATGAAAATCACAACCCAGCCAGGCCTGGCCATCATGCCATGCTATTTCTTGCCCAAGTTTGTTGTTAAGTTCGCCACAGAGGGTTCACTCCACATACTTGGAGACCTTCCTTGCTTTCTCCTACATTACAGTGGTTCCAGGGGAATCCTCTGGCTGTCCCCTTTTCATCTCATATAACTCCTTTATGTTATCTATTACTACAATTTTTCTTTGGAATTCCTCATTGGTTATGCGTCACATTTTACCCACACTCACTATGTATTTTCCATTTTCCTTTGTGTAATACTGATTTTTAAAATTCTTTGGAGACTATTGTATTCCATGTCTCATTGTCATATAGCAACACAAAGAGGATGCTTATATAAAAAAAATGGGCTTTTGTTTTCATGGGAAGCTTGGGTCATTAAAAGAGCTTTTCAGTTTCCCAAAGGCAATCCCAACTTGTTATCCATTTGTATGGTATGTCCCAGGTACACATAATAATGGACAAAGTTGTCCATCAAGATTTATGTCATGATCTAGGGCTAGGCAATGGATGTTTGTCATCCACTTGGTCTTTCATGTGAGAATGGTTAGACTTACCTCCTTTGACTGATTACTGACCACCCTGATCCAGGAGACTGCAGTTCCAAGGCTTGAAGCAATAAACACAATGTTATCCACAAACAGGGGCACCTGGAAGCCTTCACCATCGACAGGGAATTCCTCTCCAACTTGGGCTCTGTCTTGATCTCCTCCATCACAGTGGAAAGCAGTTGTGGATTAAGACACATCTATTTGCCTTTTGACTTACCAGATTTCTATAATCTGAGTTTCATTTGGTGCAGTGGATAGAGTGCTGTGCCTACAGTCAAGAAAACTGATTTTCCTTAGTTCAATTGTGGCCTCAGACACTTACTAGCTGTGTGACCCTGGGCAAGTTACTTAATCCTGTTTGCCTCAGTTTCCTCATCTACAAAATGAGCTGAAAAGGGAAATGGCAAACCCCACCAGTATCTTTGCCAAGAAAATCCCAAATGTGGTCATGGAGAGACTGACACAACTGAACAATAAAATTTCTATTGTTATATTTTTCAAGGAACCTTTTGAATGAATTTGTTATATCTGGGTAGGAAACACCTTGTTCTTAAAAAGAGTTTTTTCATATTCAGCAAGTAATAAATGCAGTGGAATCTGATAATCTCTTTCAGTCACTGGTGCCACAAAGAAAAGGAAGGAAAGAAGGGAATAAGCATTTACATGAGCCTGCCAAATGCCAGGCTCTGTGCTAAAAGCTTTTAAAAATTCTCTTTCATTTGACCAAAGAGAAAAAATGGCATACTCACAGCCCTCAAGGAGCTTAGTTTAGCAAAGGGGAGGGGTTTGAGAAACACGAATCACTGTGTTATAAAATAATTCAGTACCTAAGGGAAGTCAAATGGATTGGCCTCAGAGAATTAATCACTTCTAGCTGAGGGGGAATCACAGAAGGCTTCATGGAGGAGATGACACCTGAGCTAGGTCTTGAAGGAGAGGGAGGAGGTCAATAAGCATAGATGAGGGAAGATATTGGCTCCAGATGTGTGCAAAAAAAGCCTGGAGGAGGGAGATGGCAGCATCAAATCAGGAAAAAGTGAGTAGTCCAATTTGACTGGAACACTATGTACAAAGAACTGTAGAATAAGGTTGGAAAGGTAAGCTGGGGTCATATTGTGGAAAACCTGAGAGCTTGGTTAAGGAATTTGCATAGTCAGGAGATAGGATTGGGAGTGAGGGTTATGATGGCAATGAGGTGATAAGTTGAGGATGTGTCTGTACCTTTTGCCCATCAAGGATGTTCAGAAGTTACTCATCCAAAGAGTTCATGTTAGAACTGATCCTGACACAAATTCTGTCAGATATGTCTAAAAAAGTGAATCCGAGCAGATTTGAGAGAGTTAGAAGCCACTAGTAGACTAAGAGGGGCAGGAGCACCAGGCATGCGGAACAGCGCCAGACCACACCAACTGGGAAGAGCAGAGGAACCCAGCCAGAGCTCCGGGCAGGGAGGGTTGCTGGGCGAGCAAAACCCAGGAACAGGAAGAGGCCTGGGGCGGAAGTACCAGCTAGGGTGGTGATCGAGCCCCAGGTCTCTCAGCCCGGGGTGGAAGGCTGTTGGAACTACAAGAGACATCAGCGTGGAGCCTGCGGCCGGCCGCAGGAGCAACTACCCTGGAGGCCTCTAGCCCACAGCCTAAAGGTTTGAAACTTCCAGGAGCCATGATGGCCAGGTAAATCGGCTCTCCCTCACTCATCCAGAGAATACTCCCTCGGGAGAAACAGAGGAGCCAGAAGTGGGGCTTCACTAGTTTTTTAGCTAGAGAAGCTGGGGAGAGGGCCCTTCTTGTGGTGGCAGAAGGAGACTAGTGCAGGAAGAGAGGTATCCCAGCAGGTCCCACCTCAGCAGAACAATGAAAATGACTGAGCCCAAGGAGGGTGGAGCTAGCAAACGTCAACACCAGGACACCAGACTGCCTTTGCACAGCCAGGGAAAGTGGCAGACACCAGCACAGACAACAGCTGAGACCACCCTGCTGTAGAGCAGTCCCAGGGAAGAGGAGACCTCCAGCAACCAGACCACCCCTCCCCCACACCTCATGAAACCACAGCCCATAGCACACAAAGCCAGTGAGCAGGTCCACAGATCCCAACATAAGAAGTTTGGGGCAAAGCCCCCTGAGCCCCAGAAGCAGAGATCCACTTTAGAAGCCAAGAGGAATAAAAAAAACATGAACCCCCCCCCCCAAAACCAAAGACCATTGAATCCTATTATGGAGATAGGCAAGATCAAAATACCAATTCAGAAGAGGACAGCATGGACATTATACCCACAGCTGGAACCTCAAAAGGGAATGTGAACTGGTCTCCAGACCAAAAAGCATTTCTGGAAGAACTCAAGGAGGACTTTAAAAACCAAATTAGAGAGGTAAAAGAAAAATGGAAAAAAAATCACTGATGAAAACAAATCTTTCAAAAGTAAAATCGGTGAAATGGTTAAGGAGATTCAGAATATAAATGGAGAAAATGTCTCATTGAAAAGTAAAATCAACCTAATGGAAAAGGAGATAGAGAAGCTAAAGGAAGAAAATAATACATTAAAAATTAGAATTGGGCAAGTAGAAGCTAATGACTCTATGAGGCATCAAGAATCAGTCAAACAAAATCTAAAGAATGCAAAAATTAGAAGAAAACATGAAATATCTGATTGGAAAAACAACTGACCTGGAAAATAGATCCAGGAGAGACAATTTAAGAATTATTGATCTACCAGAAAATCACAATAAAAAAAAGACCCTGGATAGCATTTTCCAAGAAATCATCAAGGATAACAGCCCTGAGGTCCTAGAACCACAGGGTAAAATAGTCATCAAAAGAATCCACCAATCACCCCTTGAAAGAGATCCCAAATTGAAAACTTCAAGAAGTATTATAGCCAAATTCCAGAATCATCAGGTCAAGGAGAAAATACTGCAAGCAGCCAAAAAGAAACAATTCAAATATCGCAGAACTACAGTTAGGATCACACAGGATCTTTCAGCTTCTACATTAAATTACAGGAGAAATTGGAAAATGATATTCCAAAAGGCAAAGGAACTTGGACTACAACCAAGGATCAACTTCCCAGCGAAACTGAGCATAATTTTTCAGGCAAGGAGATGGACATTTAATGGAATAAGGGAATTCCAGACCTTCCTGATGGAAAGGCCAGAGCTCAATGGAAAATCTGATCTTTAAATACAAAACTCAAGAGTGACATAAAAAGGTAAACAGGCGGGAAAACTGTTGTTAATCAATAAGGTGAATTATTTACATCCTTTTATAGTATTACATTGTTTTATATATGTTTTATATATATGTCAATCTTGAGAATAGTACAGCTATTACGACAATTGAAAGATATATATATATTATATATACGTATATATATATTATATATATACACATATATGTATATATATATATACACACTGTGGCTATCGGTATAAAATAACTGATATAATGATAAAAACATAATTAAGAGATATAAAGGGATGGTTCTGGGAGAAGAAGTAAGGAGGTAGTAGAAAAGGGTAAATTATATCACATGAAGAGGCACAAAAGCATATTATAGTAGAGGGAAAAAAGGGAGGGAGAAGAGCAGTATATGAGCTTTACTCTCATAGGATTTGGTTCAAGAAGGGAATAACATACTCTGATAAATATAGAAATCAAACTTGTCCTACAGGCAGTAGGAGGGGAAAGGGGAAAGAAAAGGGAGGGAGGTGCTCAGAAGGGAGGGAAGAAGTAGCAAGGGGAAAAAAGTAGGAGGGGAATCAAGGGAGGGTAAACTGAGGAAGGTGGTGGTCAAAAGCAAAACTCTTTTGAAGAGTGGAAGGGAGAAGGGAGAAATAAAAGCGTAAATGGGGGAAAATAGGATGGAGAAAGAGACATAGATAATAATCATAACTGTGAATGTGAATGGGATGAACTCTCCCATAAAACGGAAGCAGGTATCAGAATGGATTAAAAACTATAATTCTGCAATACGTTGTTTACAATGAACACATTTGAAACAGGGGGATACACACAGAGTAAAGGCTGGAGTAGAATTTATTGTGCTTCAGCTAAAGTAAAAAAAGCAGGGGTAGCAATCCTAGTCTCAGAAAAAGCAAAAGCAAAGATAGATCTAATTAAAAAAGATAAGGAAGGACACTATATCCTGCTAAAAGGCACCAAAGACAATGAAGCAGTATCATTATTTAACATATATGCACCAAGTGGTATAGCAGGCGGATTCTTAGAGGAGAAGTTAAGGTAGTTACAAGAAGAAATAGACAGCAAAACTATACTAATGGGGGACCTCAACCTCCCCCTCTCTGAACTTGATAAATCTAACCTCAAAATAAACAAGAAAGAAGTTAAGGAAGTGAATAGAATTTCAGAAAAGGCAGATATGATAGACCTTTGGAGAAAACTGAATAGAGATTAAAAATGAATATACTTTTTTTTCTCAGTGGTACATGGCACATACTCAAAAACTGACCATGTACTAGGGCATAAAAATCTCACAATCCAGTGCAGAAAGGCAGAAGTAGTCAAAGCATCCTTTTTAGATCATGATGCAATAAAAATTATTTGTAATAAAGCACCATGGAAAAATAAAACTAAAAATTAATTGGAAACTAAATAATCTAATCCTAAAGAATGAGTGGGCCAAAGAACAAGTCATAGAAACAATTAATAACTTCATTCAAGAGAATGACAATAAGGAGACAACATACCAAAACTTATGGGACGCAGCAAAAGCAGTTCTTAGGGGAAGTTTATATCTGTAAATGCTTACATGAATAAAATAGAGAAAAAGGAGATCAATGAATTGGGCATGCAACTGAAAAAGCTACAAAAAGAACAAACTGAAAACCCCCAATTAAATACCAAATTATAAATACTGAAAATCAAAGAAGAGATTAATAAAATTGAAATCAAGAAAACTATTAAATTAATAAATAAAACTAAGAGTTGGTTTTATGAAAAAAACCAATAAAATTGATAAACCTTTGGTCAATTTGATTTTAAAAAGAGAAAGAAGAAAGCCAAATTACCAGTATTAAAAATGAAAAGGGTGAACTAACCTCCAATGGAGGAAATTAAAAGAGTAATTCAGAATTATTTTGCCCAGTTGTATGCCCATAAATGTGACAATCTTAGGGAAATGGATGAATATTTACAAAAATATAAATTGCCCAGGTTAACAGAAGAGGAAGTAAAATATCTAAATAGCCCCATCTCAGAAAAAGAAATTGAGCAAGCCATCAATGAACTCCCTAGGAAAAAAATCTCCAGGGCTAGATGGTTTTACATGTGAACTCTATCAAACATTTAAAGAACAGTTAGTTTCTATACTTTATAGACTGTTTGGGAAAATAGATGAAGAAGGAGTCCTACCAAATTCTTTTTATGACACAAATATGGTACTAATACCCAAACTAGGAAGAGTCAAAACAGAGAAGGAAAACTATAGACCAATGTCCCTAATGAATATTGATGCAAAAATTTTAAATAAAATATTAGCAAAAAGATTGCAGCAACTTATCAGAAGAATAATGCACTAAGACCAGGTAGAATTTATTCCAGGAAGGCAAGGATGGTTCAATATTAGGAAAACTATCAGCATAATTGATCATATCAATAACAAAATTAGCAGAAACCATATGATCATCTCAATAGATGCAGAAGAAGCCTTTGACAAAATACAACACCCATTCCTATTAAAAATGCTAGAAAGCATAGGAATAAATGGAGCCTTCCTTAAAATTATAAATAGCATCTACCTAAAACCATCAGCAATCATTATATGTGATGGGAATAAGGTAGATGCATTCCCAATAAGAAACAAGGATGTTCATTATCACCCCTATTATTCAGTTTGGTACTAGAAATGTTAGCTGTAGCAACAAGAGAAGAAAAAGAAATTGGAGGAATTAGAATAGGCAAAGAAGAAACTAAATTATCACTTTTTGCAGATGATATGATGATTTACTTAGAGAATCCTACAGAATCAAGTAAAAAACTACTTGAAATAATAAACAACTTTAGCAAAGTTGCAGGATATAAAATAAACCCACATAAATCCTCAGCATTCCTATACATTACTAACAAACCCCAACAACAAGAGATAGAAAGAGAAATTCCATTTAAAGTTACTGTAGACTCTATAAAATATTTGGGAGTGTACCTGCCAAGACAAACCCAGGGATTATATGAACATAACTACGAAACACTTTTCACGCAAATAAAGTCAGATCTAAATAAATGGAAAAATATCAGTTGCTCATGGTTAGGCAGAGCCAATATAATAAAAATGACAATTTTATCTAAATTAATCTATCTATTCAGTGCCATACCAATTGAATTACCAAAAAATTATTTTACAGAGCTGGATAAAATAATAACAAAACTCATCTGGAAGAACAAGAGGTCTAGAATATCAAGGGAATTAATGAAAAGAAATGCTAGGGAAGGTGGCCCAGCCATACCAGATATTAAACTGTACTATAAAGCAGCAGTCAGAGTCCCAGGATGGGGACTGCGGGGGGACGAGAGCCAAGATGGCAGCTGGAAAGCAGGAACTTGCTTAAGCTCTCCCCCAAATCCCTCCAAACACCTGTAAAAATGGCTCTAAACAAATTCTAGATCTGCAGAACCCATGAAATAGCAGAGGGAAGCAGGTCTCCAGCCTGGGACAGCCTGGATGGTTGTTGGAAAGGGTCTATTGCACAGTGCTGGGAGTGGAGCGCAGCCCAGCATGTGTCGTGCCAGGACAGACCAGACTGGGAATTGGCCCAGAGCAGGCCTTAGGGCCATGAATCATTGAGCTGTGGCAGTTACCAGACTTCTCAACCCACAAACGCCAAAGACCAAGGAGCAGGTTAGTGGGAAAACAGCTAGATTGGGTTAGAAAGTGGTCCAGCCCCAGCCCTGTGGGTGGTGGAAGTGGTGCACGGTGGTGGCAGCAGCAGCAGGAAGCTCCAGCGTCAGCTGCCTCCAGAGTCCCTGGCTCACAGGTGGGAGGAATCAAGCACCAGACCAGAGCGAGTGCAGGGATTGCTTTGCCCTGCTTGGATCTTGGTTGCAATCCTGGTTGGCGGTTCTTGGGGGAGGAGGAGTGATGCTGTGGCAGAGCTTAGGAGTAGAAGTAGTTTTGAAAACAGCAGCACAAGGCCTCTAAAGCTTGGGACAAAGCACTCTCTAGTCTACAAGCAGTCATACCCTGACAAAAAGCTCAAAGGTCAAGTAGTTGGCTGGGAACATGGCCAGGCAGTGAAAAAAGATGCAGACTCAGACTCAGATTCGACTCTAGAACCTTTTTTGGTGAGAAAGAAGATCAAAACATACAGCCAGAAGAAGTCAACAAAGTCAAAGAGCCTACATCAAAATCCTCCAAGAAAAATGTGAATTGGTCTCAGGCCATGGAAGAGCTCAAAAAGGATTGGGAAAAGCAAGTAAGAGAAGTAGAGGAAAAACTGGGAAGTGAAATGAGAGATATCCAAGAAAACCATGAAAAACAAGTCAATGACTTGCTAAAGGAGACCCAAAAATACTGAAGAAAATAACACCTTAAAAATAGACCAACCCAAATGTCAAAAGAGCTCCAAAAAGCCAATGAGGAG
Organism: Trichosurus vulpecula; assembly: GCF_011100635.1. NCBI lineage: Eukaryota > Metazoa > Chordata > Mammalia > Diprotodontia > Phalangeridae > Trichosurus > Trichosurus vulpecula. The sequence goes on from NC_050573.1 coordinate 541,547,090, forward strand.
AAGAATGCCTTGAAAGGCAGAATTAGCCAAATGAAAAAGGAGGTCCAAAAGACCACTGAAGAAAATACCACCTTAAAAATAGATTGAAGCAAATGAAAGCTAGTGACTTTACGAGAAATCAAGATATTATGAAACAGAGCCAAAGGAATGAAAAAATGGAAGACAATGTGAAATATCTCATCGGAAAAACCACTGAGCTGGAAAATAGATCTAGGAGAGATAATTTAAAAATTATTGGACTACCTGAAAGCCATGATCAAAAAAAGACCTTAGACATCGTCTTTTAAGAAATTATCAAGGAGAACTGCCCTGATATTCTAGAACCAGAAGGTAAAACAGAAATTGAAAGAATCCACCGATCACCTCTTGAAAAAGATCCCAAAAAGAAAACTCCTAGGATATTGTCACCAAATTCCAGAGCTCCCAGATCAAGGAGAAAATACTGCAAGCAGCCAGAAAGAAACAATTTGAGTATTGTGGAAACACAATCAGGATAACACAAGATCTAACAGCTTTTACATTAAGAGATTGAAGGACTTGGAATATGATATTCCAGAGGTCAAAGGAGTTAGGATTAAAACCAAGAATCACCTACCCAGCAAAACTGAGTATCATGCTCCAAGGCAAAATGTGGACTTTCAAGCTTTCTCAATGAAAAGACCAGAGCTGAATAGAAAATTTAACTTTCAAACACAAGAATCAAGAAAAGCATGAAAAGATAAACAAGAAAGAGAAATCATAAGGGACTTACTAAAGTTGAACTGTTTTGTTTACATTCCTACATGAGACCTTTCTCAGTATTAGAGTAGTTGAAGGGAATATACATATTTATAGACAGAGGGCACAGGGTGAGTTGAATATGAAGGGATGATATCTAAAAAATAAAATCAAATTCAGGGATGAGAGAGGAATATATTGAGAGAGGGAGAAAGGGAGAGATAGAGTGGGGTAAATCATCTCACACAAAAGTGGCAAGAAAAAGCAGTTTGTTGGAAGGGAAGAGAGGGCAGGTGAGGGGGAATGAGTGAATCTTGCTGTCATCAGATTTGATATGAGGAGGGAATAACATACACACTCAATTGGGTATCTTACTCCACATGAAAGTAGGGGGAATGGGATAAAAAAGGAGGGATGATAGAAGGGAGGGCAGATGGGGGAGGAGGAAATCAAAAGCAAACATTTTTTCAACGGGGACAAGATCAAGGGAGAAAATTGAATAAAGGGGGACAGGATAGGATGGAGGGAAATATAGTTAGTCTTTCACAACATGAGTATTGTGGAAGTGTTTTGCATAATGATACAAGTATGACCTATGTTGAATTGCTTGCCTTCTTAGGGAGGGTGGGTGGGGAGGGAAGAAGGGAGAAAATTTGGAACTCAAAGTTTTAAAATCAGGTGCTCAAAAGAAAAAGTTGTTTTTGCATGCAACTGAGAAACAAGATATCTAGGGAATGGGGCATAGAAGTCTATCCTACCCTACAAAAAAATAAGGGGAAAGGTGATGTGGGGGGGGGAGTGGGGTGACAGAAGGGAGGGTTGACTGGGGAATGGGGAAATCAGAATATATGCCATCCTGGGAGTATAGTGGGAAGTTAGAAATGGGGAGAAAATGTGTAACTCAAATCTTGTGGAAATCAATGTTGAAAACTAAAATATTAAATAAAAAAAGAATGAGAAAACAATAAAGCAGCAGTCATCAAAACTACTTGTTACTGGCTAAGAAACAGAGTGGTGGATCAGTGGAATAGGTTAGGTACACAAGACATAGTAGTCAATGACTATAGCAATCTATTCTTTGATAAACCCAAAGGATCCAGCTTCTGGGCTAAGAATTCACTATTTCACAAAAACTGCTTGGAAAAATTGGGAAATGGTAGGGCTGAAACTGGGCATAGACCAATATCTTACACTACATACCAAAATAAATTCAAAATGGGTTCATGACTTAGGAATAAAGGCTGATACTATAAGCAATTTGGAAGAGCAAGGAATAGTTTACTTATCAGATTTATGGGAAAGCAAAGAATTCATGACATAACAAGAGATAGAAAGCATTACAAAATGCAAGATAGATAATTTTGATTATGTTAAATTGAAAAGTTTTGGTATAAAAAATGCCAATGCAACAAAGATTAGGAGGGAAGAAGAAAATTGGGAGAAAATCTTTACAACCGGTGTCTCTGATAAAGGCCTCATCTCTAAAATATACGGGGAACTGAACCAAATATATAGAAATTCAAGTCATTCCCCAATTGAGAAATGGTCAAAGGATATGAACAGGCAGTTTTCAGAGGAAGAAATTAAAGTTATCTATAAGTATATGAAAAAATGCTCTAAATCACTACTGATTAGAGAAATGCAAATCAAAACAACTCCTAGGTACCACATCTCTCCTGTCAGATTGGCTAACATGACAAAACAGGAAAATGATAAATGCTGGAGAGGATGTGGGAAAATTGGAACACTGTTACATTGTTGGTGGAGTTGTGAACTGATCCAACCATTCTGGAGAGCAATTTGGAACTATGCCCAAAGGGCTATAAAAATGCGCATACCCTTTGATGCAATAATACCACTTCTAGGGCTGTATCCCAAAGAGATCACACAAGTGGGAAAGGGACCCATATGTACAAGAATATTTATAGCAGCTCTTTTTGTGGCAGCAAAAAATTGGAAATCAAGGGGATGCCCATCAATTGGGGAATGGCTGAACAAGTTGTGGTATATGAAAGTAATGGAATAGTATTGTGCTATAAGAAATGGGGAAGATACGGACTTCATAATAACCTGAAAGACCTACATGATATGATGTTGAGTGAGAGGAGCAGAACCAGGAGAACACTGTACACAACCACAGACATATTGATTCTGTGATGACTAACTCTGATAAACTTGGCTCTCCTCAGCACTACAAAGCTCAAAGACAGATTCAAAGGACTCATGACAGAAAAAGCTAGCTACATCCAGAGAAAGAACTGTGGAGTCTGAATGCAGATTGAGGCAAACTATTTGCTCTTTTTTTTTCTTTCTCTCTCTCTCTCTTTGGTTTTGTTTCTTCTTTCTCAAGATTCCTTCCATTGGTGATAATTCTTCTCTACAGCTTGACTATTGTGTAAATAAGTTTAATGTGAAGGTATATGTAGAATACATATCGGATTCAATGCCATCTTGGAGGGGATGGGGGAGGAGAGGGAGGAGAAGAAAATCTGGAACTCAAAAACATGTAGAACTGAGTGTTGTAAACTAAAAATAAAAAAATCTCAATTTAATAAAAAAAAAAGATTTTTAAAAAAGAACTGATCCTAACTCTCCCATGCTTGTCAAATTAAATGGAATTAAGTTCTATAGTTGTAATTCTGCCTTGCCTTCCTTAACCGGGATAAAGGGAAACCCACCTAGCATGAGCTGAGGCCAGAGCTTCCCGAATTGACTAGTTATTATTCCCATGCAATACAGATGAGTTTTAAATATCACCAGGGAATATGTAATTAAAACTGTAGAACAGTTTAGCTGTCTGCAGCCTCATACATGCCAGAGATGTCATTGCTCTACATCTGAGGCCCTTCAAGAAATGGCATGCATAGATACGCATAGATTTAGAGCTCCAGCTCTAACTACTTCAGAGATTTTCTGGTCCAACCCCTGCCTTTTTACATGTAATGGGGGTCTTCCCCTTTCCTCATTCTTTCAGCTCTCCAGAATTCTCTGTCTACCTCCTGGGGACTATGTTGGAGCTGAGGTGGGGACAATTTAGGCCACATATGGACTAATTTCCCAGGAGTCTTCTAAATGACTGATAAGCTGATAACACGGAGTGCTGCACTCTGTAGAAAAAAGTCAACTTTTAGCTGGCAGCTCTATTGGATACAGCCCTCTGGGTGACAGGATGTAAATTCACTGGGGAATAAAGGATGGCCCTTCTCTAACCTCAGCTCCTGAAGGGCAGGAACATTTTTGCCTCTGTATCCCCAGAGCCTGGAACATAGTAGGTGCTCAGTTCAATCCAAATAACTATTGTTTAATTGATTAATCATCAATCTAAGATGGGGGCTAATGCTCCCTATGTGGAATGTAAGACTTAAGGAGTTGAGCTTTTTTCTGGGGCCTCTGGCTACCTTTGTCTTTGTGTATTTCCTTCTTTTAGCATTGACCTTGTGAACAATGAAAACTCTGAAGAGATTACAGCTTTGGCAGCTGGTGTCTTCACCTTCCCTGGCACCTGAGCAGCAGGATTTTTGAGAAATTTCCTAAGCATTGGCAAGAGTGAGCTGGCACCAAGGGAAGAGCCGGCATTGGAGAGAGACCAGCAAAGATGGTGGAGTAGGAGAAAGCAGTATAGTTCAGCTCTCCCCCATAACTAAGCCTAGAAAGAGCACCAAACAGAGTCCTGATTGGGAAATCCAAGGGAAAAACAGTCTTTTTTCAGTATCTGGTCAGCATAGGGAGACAGACAGAGGTCTGTGGGCACTGGGGATGACACAACTGCAGGTTTCCTCTTGGTCTGAGCCTGCTATCTTGATTCCTGCAGGCCTCAGGCCAGGTTGGGAACTGAATCCCCCACCTCACTTAGAGCCACACAGCTGCTTCTCCCTTCTGTTACTGCTCCTTGCCCAGTATATAGGCTTAGTACACAGCTGAAGGTAGCCTTGTTGTTCAGCTGTGTCCAACTCTTTGGGACCCCATTTGAGTCTCATTTTATCCTTATACCCCTTGAAGTAGGTTGTTGCTGCTCTTCAGTTGTTTCTGTCTCTTCATGACCCCATCTGAAGTGTTCTTGATAAAGATCCTGGAGTATTTCGTCATTTCCTTTCTCCAGCTCATTTGCCAGAGGAAGAAACTGAGGCAAATAGGATTAAGTGACTAGCCCAGGGTCATGTAGCTAGTAAGTGTCTGAGGCTGGATTGAATTCAGGAAGATGAGTCTTCCTGACTCCAGGCTTGGTACTCTGTGCACTATGGTGCCCCCTATCTGCCCTGAAGTTAGCCTTAGCCTAGGCACAAGTTGCCTCCTCAGGCTCTGGAAATCAAACAGGTGTGGCCAATGGATATTTCCACATACATAGTAGAACAGAAAAAAACTACAGATGCTTTTTAGGTATTATTCAACATGTAACTTTTAAAGCTCTCCTACTAGTCTGTGATTCTTTTTGCCCTTCCTCTTGTTCTCATCTATACCTATTTAATAAAAAAGATAATGGCATTTATTCATGTGAGGTAATCCAAAAACCAGAGTGGGGAAGCTCCATGGAGGGCATTTGGGCAAAGATCACCATAAGGAGAAACAGAAGCAATATTAGGCAAAGACCATCTGGACAGAATACAGGGAGAGAAGGAGACAGAGAAGATAAACTTTCTGTTGGAAATGTCAAGATCGTTTTTGTTTTTTATTCTGGCAAGAGGGCTCTGGGGGTGGAATGAAGGAGAATCTTAGTGATTTTGTATTCCGTAACTTTCCAAAGCAAGGCAAAAACATGTTGAAGGTTTCCCCTTTGGCCAAAGGAAGGCAGAAATAGTTTCTGTCTGGTGGGGGCAGGGGTGGGGGCATACTGGATCATATTGCCTTCCTCATTGTTTTACTCCACACAGCCTCAAAGGGAACTCCCTCTGTAGAGGGGAGCCCAGGGAAGACACCAGGGAGAAAGTCATTCCCACGGGGAGGAGGAGGGGAGTGGCTGGAGAAAAAAGACTACACCCAAGGGTGGAGGCCATCCAAGCAGGAGCAGTTTGGCTTTCTCCTTCAAACACCACAAGTCCCTCCTCCTCAGTGACCCTATGGTTATCTATGCACATGCTGTCTCCTCCTATGGAGTTCCTGAAGGGTAGGAGCATTTTTGCCTCTGTATCTCCAGAGCTTGGAACATAGTAGGTGTTCAGTTCAATCCAAATAAGTATTGCTTAGTTGATTAATCATCTAAGTGCTTTCTCCAATGATGAAGATTGAAGCCAATTCGCTCTCTCACATCCTGAGCAATTCTTGTCCATGTCTTCCCATAAACGATCCAAAAGGGTTTCATTTAATATACTAGGATGGGCCCTTCCCCAGCTCTCTTGATATTGAGAGGATACATGGGCTGTCCATCAGTTTTGGCTCTCCTTTCTTTCCAGTCATGCATGTCTTTATGTCTCTGATAACATCCTTTATATTCCTCTTGTGCAATTATTGATTGATATCATGTTGTATCCTATTCACACCTACCGTGTGGTTCTTCATTGTCCCTCAACTTTTATTCTTCAGAGACCATGAAAATCTATGACTCATATTCATACAACATCAGCATTTGTCCAAGACACATGTACTAATGGACCAAATCTACGGGTTGTCCATCCAACAGTATGATATGACAGCAATAAAATCTAATGCAATCTTGAGTTTCATTAAGAGAGCTGATAGTCCCATTGAACTATTCTCTGGTCAAACCACATATGGAAGAATTCATTCAGCTCTGAGCACCATATTTTAGGAAGGACATTGACAAGATGGGAAGTGTCTAGAGGAAGATGGGACACTGAAGGTCCTCACGTTTATACCATATGAACATCAGTTGAAGAAAGTGGGGAGGTTGAGCCTGGGAAAGAGAAGACATAGAGGGGCAACTGTCTTCAAGTATCTGAAAGGCTGTCAAGTAGAAGAGATACTGACTTGTTCTTCTTGGTCCCAGAGAGCAGAACTAGTGATCATTGCTGGAAGTTGCAGAGAGGCAAATTTGGCTCCATTTATAGAAAAGCTTCCCAATAAATAAGAGTTACTAAAAAGTGGGATGGGATGAGAGAGGAATATATTGAGAGAAGGAGAAAGGGAGAGATAGAATGGGGTAAATTATCTCACATAAAAGTGGCAAGAAAAAGCAGTTCTGTAGGAAAAGAAGAGAAGGCAGGTGAGGGGGAATGAGTGAATCTTGCTCTCATCAGATTTGACCTGAGGAGGGAATACCATACACACTCAATAGGGTATCTTACCCCACAGGAAAGGAGGAAGAAGATTAAAAAAGGGGGGATGATAGAAGGGAGGGCAGATAAGGGGAGGATATAATCAAAAACAAACACTTTCACAAAGGGACAGGGTCAAGGGAGAAAATTCAATAAAGGGGGATAGATTAGGAAGGAGCAAAATATAGTTAGTCTTTCACAACATGAGTATTGTGGAAGGGTTTTACATAATGATATGCATGTGGCCTGTGTTGAATTGCTTGCCTTCTTAGGGAGAGTGGGTGGGAAGGGAAGAGGGGAGAGAATTTGGAACTCAAAGTTTTAGAAACAGATGTTCAAAAACAAAAAAAAAGTTTTTGCATGCAACTAGGAAATAAGATACACAGGCAATGGGGCATAGAAATTTATCTTGTCCTATGAGAAAGGAAGGGAAAAGGGGATGGGAGGGGAGTGGGGTGACAGAAGGGAGGGCTGACTGGGGAACAGGGCAACCAGAATATATGCCATCTTGGAGTGGGGGAGGGGAGGGTACAAAGGGGGAGAAAATTTGTAATTCAAACTCTTGTGAAAATCATTGCTGAAAACTAAATATATTAAATAAATTAAATAAATAAATGCTAAAAAAAGTGGGATAGGCTATTGGAAGGTTGTGGTTTCTCCTTTCTTAGAGGTCTTCAAGTTGAATCTGGATGCTATAGGAGAGATTCCTAGTCGTGTATGGTTGGACTATGTAGTCCTTGGGAGGCAGCTAGGTGGCACAGTGACTAGAACACTGGGCCTAGAAGATCTGAGTTCAAATGCAGTCTCAGACATTTACTAGACATTTACCTTGGTAAGTCAGTTAACCTAGACCTGCCTCAATTTCTTCAACCATAATAGCACCTACTTCCCAGGGTTGTTGTGGGGATCAAATGAGATATTTGTACAGTATAGTATAGTACCTGCACATAGTAGGTTTTATATAAATGCTATTATTATCTCAGACTTTTTGATTCTCAACTTCACTCTATCTCAGCCACCTGTAAGGGGCAATCTATTGCCCAAAATTACTGCAGTTCTAAATTAATTCAGTTCAGTTCACATTTATGAAGTACCTACTACAAGCAAGATCTAAATCTTCGAAATTCCTCTCTCATTATAACCTCCTGTCTTTCCATCTTTCCCACAAGTTACTACTTCCTTCAATGAGAAATCCCTGACTTGTAGTCATTTAATCTCTCCTTATTTTCCCAGTCCATCACCCCTGCTTAAGTTGAATCTTCCTCCTTCCAGTCTTGACCCTAATTCAACAAGGCATTATTCTCCATCTTGGAATTCCTTGTCTCCAGTTCTTCCACTTTTCCCACCCTGCTAAGTAATCCCTGACACTTGGTTACATTCACCATCTGCCTTTTTTGTTCCTACTCCTGAGTTACCAAGTACTGCTAGAGGAAGTCATGGAACATTGGTGACTGTGAACACTACAAATTCACAGTATCTAATCTCAACCTAGTCCTCACTGCTGCGTGATGTCTTTTGTTTGTCTCTAGTGTTCTATCACACTTCTCATTCTGTTGTTTGTCCTTCATTTTGAAGAGGACATAACAGGGAGATGTCTTGACTTGCACATGAATTGGATTTAAGTGAGACAGAGTTGCAAAAAGTTGTCAGCCTCACTCTCTCTTCCAGAGTCATCAAAGTCCAGTGGCCAGACAAAAGTCTCAAGACAACTGGTGAAGGCCCGGGATGCAATGGATGAACTTATGGTCTTCAACGTCTGACCAAGCTCTAAGTGCTCCACAACCCCTGCTACAGCTGCCTTCATAGCAGTTGGAACAACTTGTTCTCATCCACCCATTCCACCAGAAGAAGTCTCTGAATGCTTGGCGTAGACACCTCCCTAACTCACCAATGGGTTGGAGGCTCATAGGTTACCCTTAACCTGGTTTAGCCCATCTGCCTAGATGGTCGTGCTTACTCCACACCAGGGTGTTGCTGATTTGCATGCTACAGCTTCTTGGAGCCACAGGTGAGAGTTCAGTGCCAGGTAGACACCCAAGGTGTACATATAGTCCTGAAAAGGGCTCAGCAAACCTTCAGACCAGTGGTGCTAATCCTGCTTGAACACCCCATGATACTCCAGCACACTCCCCATAGAAGCTGATCCAATCCTTCTGTCTTTTCAAGCTCCCAACTTGATTCCACTTCCTATTCTTTCAGTAGAGGACTTTGTCTACTTTACTAAGATAAGGCCATTTCTCCACCTCAAAATCTGTCTTTATTCATCCTCTTGACCTTTGCTCTAGAGGAGGAGGTGGTCCTACTCCTTGTCAAGACCAAGCTTCCCTCACTAGCTCAGTCCTTCACTCACTCTATTTTCTATTAGCCAATTCCCTTCTTCCTAAAAGCATGCTCAGTCTCTTCTGTCTTAAAGACAATAAAAAAGTCCTTTCTTTTGACCTTGCCTTCTTCTCAAGCTATCATATCCCTGTACCTCAGTTTCCTCATCTGTAAAGTGAGGAGATTGGGCTTGATGACTTTTAAGGTCTCTTTTAGGTCTAAATCTATGATTCCATGATCCTGCCTCTTTCATTTCAAGCTCATCAGTGTCCCTTTAATTGCCATATGATACCTTTTCTTAGCATTAATTCTCCTTGATCTGTCTGATGCATTTAACTCTTGTTGGGTGCTTAGCACAGTGCCTAGTATATAGTAGTGTTGGTTTGTTAGCGATCTCTAACCAGATATCTCCAAAATCTGTATCTCCTACTCCATTTCTTAGCTCTAGTCCTGAATTTCCAGTCGTCTGCTGGACACCCTGCCTCTGACTCAGCATTGAGCTCGCTATCTTATGCCTTAAACTTTCCTCTTCTCCCAACTTCATTTTCTCGTGTTGGCACCTTCAGCATCCCAAAAATAAACCAGGTTAAAAACTTAGGCATTATCTGTGAATCTTCTGTCTCCCTTATATTCTCACATCCTATTATTTACCAAGTTTTGTTGGTTTTCCTCTGACTATGTCTGTGAAATTTGTTTCTTCCTCTCTGCACACACTTTGCCAGCAGCCAGGTGGCGCAGTAGATAGAGCATCAGGCTTGGACTCTTCCTGAGTTCAAATCTGGCTTCAGACATTTACTAGCTGTGTGACCCTGAGCAAATTCCTTAACCTCTGTTTGCCTCAGTTTCCTCATCTGGAAAATGAGCTGGAGAAAGAAATGGCAAACCACTCTAGTATCTTTGCCAAGAAAGCCCCCAAAAAGGGGTCACAAAAAGTCAGATATGAGTGAAATGACTCAACAACAAATATTCTGGCCGGAATGTTATCCTGAATTGAATGTAACTTCGTGCCTCATCAAAAAGTCCTGGAGCTGAAAAGAACCTTTGGAAATAATTTGGTTCTGTCCTCTGCCTTTGGTCTGGAATTTCATCATAGATTAAAAAGGTAGGGTATTTTACTTTTTGATTAGTTAATAATAATCATACTTTCTATTTACATGGCACTTTTTAACCATTCAAACTTCAAATCTGTAAGGTAGGTAGACCAAATATAATTCCTATTTGACAAAGAAAGTAAGGGACAGAGAGGGTAATAAATTACTTGCCTATGGATACCCAGCTTAGCTAGTTGCAGAACCAAGAACAAAACTGAGATTTCCTTACTCTTGGGAACTTTCAGTCCCTTCTACCTCCAGTCATATGCAACTTTACCTGAACTGGTTGAAGTAAAGGGAAAATGTGACCTCCCATGTGATGGGTACAACAAGAGTAGCAGCTTCAACTACAAATTTGGCTGTGCTTCTGAAAAGAATTTCCATTTTTTTGAGAGGGGAAGGCAGGGCAATTTGGGGTTAAATGACTTGCCCAAGGTCACACAGCTAGTAAGTGTGTCAAGTGTCTGAGGTCAAATTTGAACTCAGGTCCCTACTGACTCCAGGCCTGTGTTCTATTCACTGTGCCACCTAGCTGCCACAAGAATTTACCTTTCGCAAGTAGCTGGGTTGAATTGTCAAGAGGTCAAGGATAAAGTGGGTCCTATCCAGTGGTGTTGTGCAGCTCAAATGAGGTAATAGATGTAAAGCACTTTGCAAACCTTAAAGTGCTATATAAATGCCAGTTATTATTATTATTATTATTAGCCTATAGGCACCAGACCTCATTCCCTGAGACTTCTACTCCTGTTGAACTAAAACAATGTTTATAGAACAATAGAGAGGTGGGCTGGGAAATGTTTAACAGCTGAGCTCTCCTGGAAAAAAGAATGTATACACACATACTCACGTTTAAGCTGAATCTGCATTATTAATATTTTCCCAAGTCTAGATAAGCAATAAAACAATAAATTGAGTCTTGATTTGTAGTGAGATATAAATGATCAGACTGAAACATTAACAATGGGCTCTTGGGAACCTAGGAGTCAGCTCCAGCACACCCCTAGTCCTGCCCTTCCAAAAGAAGGTACTAGATGTTTTGGGAAAATGAGGTTTCAGAGCCTGGTGAGAGGGTAATCTGACATCACCATATACTAGGAGACCCAACCTGACATTGGGAAATAGAAGTTTATTAAAAAGTCATAGAATAACAATGCTGAAAAGGTCCTTAGTGATCCTATAGTCTATCACTTCATTTTACACACAGTTAGTAGCAGAGCTGGAAACCAGGATTGAGGTCTTCCTCTTTCTACTGTGCCACACAGAAGTTATGTTTACATCTTAGCCAGAGGACTGGTGTGCAAAGCAGTCACAGATTTGTCATAGTTACAAAAATAGCCGTTAATGCGTCTTCCCTCCTACCATCAACAGACTATGTCTTGCCTACATTAGATTGTTGGGCAAGGATTGCCTTATCAAATATATACTAGATTTTACTGTTCTCACCTTCTCTTAGGCGACATATTGAGCATAGTAGAGTTCTTAGTCATATTTCCTTCATCTTTCCCGTATTAGAAATGACTACTAAAACTTCTGAACATGGCTGCGTCTGAAGAAGCGCTATTGAATACATATATTTTAAGTCTATTCCCCACGGATTACATCCCAGGGTTTGAGCCCTACAGAGATAGAAAAGCACTTTAATATGGCAGCTACAACATAAAGTGAATAGATGACCTTTCTTTCTACTTCTCCCTTATGCATGTAGAAAAAAGGATACAAAGCATAACATATCATTTACAGAATCACAAAACCATTTTTTTAAAGTTGGAAGATATAGTTTATTTAGTCCTACCTCTCAATCGATCAGCAAGCATTTATTAAATGCCTACTTTGGGCTGTGTGGCATAGCAGATAGCAAGTTGGCCTCAGATTCAGGAAGACAGTGTGTTCGAATCTTTCCTCTGACACCTATTTGACCTTGGGCAAATGAATTAACCTCTTGGTGCCCTAGCCACATTCTAAGTTTCAGAGAAGGTACTGAAAGACCTGCATTGGGAGGAGAAATTTTCTATATCAATGAAATCACAGGTCCAATCACTGTCCTTATGGATAAGGCACTGATACAAAGACAAAAGGGAAATAGTACCCTCCTCAAGGAGCCTACAATCTAATGGGGGAGATAATAAGCCTTGACAATGACTTAATCACTTTCTTGAGGGGAACTCAGTATGTCCTAAGTATTGCCTGTTCCAATGTTGGATAGCTCTGAACATAAAAAAGTATTTTCTTTTGCAAAGAGAAAGGAGGTCTGTCTCTCTTTAACTCCTACCCAACAATCCTAGTACTACTATCCTCTGGAGCAACACAGAATGGGTTAGCCCTTTTTTCCATGTGATAGCTCTTTACACATTTGGAGACATGTCTCTTGTCTCCCTTATGTTCTCTCCCATATAATTTAAACACACAGCTCTGTTTCTCATGTGACACAAGCTTCATCTCATTCCAGAGTTTTAGCCTTCTTAACCTTCCCATTGGGGGAAGCTGAAGTACAGATGAAAAATAGAAATACTTCTCTGATAAAAGTGAATGATCTAATTTCTTTTTCTTTTTCCAAATACAAAATAATTTAAGAAAATAGATATATCTCTAATAAGAGGGTTGCATTTTTCTGAAAACCCATGAACATGGGTTTTTAGGAGAAGATAGAAAGTAACTAGAAAATCCATTTCTATTTATATTCAGTATGCAAATAAAATTTGCATTCCTCTCTCTGTTAGAATAACAAAACAAAAAATGGGAAAAGGTTTTGAATTTCATTCTGTGTTTTCCATGTTTTCTAACTTAATACTTTGCAAATTTCATGTCAATCAGCAGCAAACATTTATTAGGTGCATATTTATGTGACAGACAGATACTGCTAATCCTGAGGTGGGGAACCTGTGGTCCTTGAGTCCATATGTGGCCCTCTAGGTCCTCAAGTGCAGCGCTTTGACTGAATCCAAACTTCACAGAACAAATCCCCTTAATAAAAAGATTTGTTCTGTAAAACTTGGACTCAGTCAAAAGGTGGCACCCGAGGACCTAGAAGGCCAGTGTGGTCTTGAGGCCACAGATTCCCCACCCCTATAGCTAGTTCCTTGGTCTGTACACATTTGGGAGGAATTATTACTCCTCCCTCCTTTGGGTGCAATTCAAAGAATTTTGAACATAGATATTTTTCCGAGTAAGTTGTACCCTTCTCCCTGCTCCCACCTGTCTTAATGTTGCTCTGCCAAGCTCAACTTTTCAGCTGTTCTAAGTTGCGGTATATCATTTGGGAAGGTCCTTAGAACAAAACCACCCTCCACCCATTAGCCCCCTAGGATATGATTTGTAACTATTTCTTCTTAGCTGGATAACTTTGATTTTTAACCAAGTCCTGGGTCTGTTTGATGTTTGAAACCAATAATCCATTATCTGTTTTCTCAGGGCTTCCACCAATAAACCGCAAACTTACCTGCTTCTTAAGGTCTGCATCAGTGTTTCCTTTTACACTATAAAACACAAATTCCATTTGGTCATTACTCGTGATTCCAATTCACTGTTTTCTTAATTTAACCTATGCCACTACACATAGGCCTCAGAATAACCTTGGCGGGGGGGGGCAGATCTTCATTTCTTTTGAATAATCCTGAGGTTTTCTTATTTGCTTTGTTTTTCTCCCAGTTATCCTCATGAAATCCCATTATGTATGAATCAGTCCCCAGAGTTTATGCCTCTGTGTTGGTAAGCAAAATGGGCTCCTTAGCACTTAGTTCAACAAGTGCTCTTGAAGAGTTTGGTTTTTTTTCTTTGAGTAATTCAGTGTATTTCATTGAGCCTTACTAGGTGCTAAGCCCCAGGCCCAAACCCCTATTAGGTGTAAAACCTACCTGAGTGTGGATTTGTAACTAAGGTGGAGCCTAAGGTGGGGCTAACTCAGGGGAGGGCCTAGTTTACAAATGAGTTTGAGTGATAGGTTTGGGACATCAGAGGCTCTTAGACCACGTGGGTTTGTCACCTCTTTGTGATGATTTTAGGTCACGTGGGTAAGTCGCATGTGTGACTCACCCCTGATGCTGAAAAAGATATAAAACCAGGGGTTGGCCTTTTCTTCTTGGGAGCTCTTACCCACAGCAGTGATGGCGCGTGTGAATCTGGGCCAGCCCTTGTTCTGAGCTTCTGGGCTGAACCTAGATGTTGGTAACTATGAATTGTATTGGGTCTGTCTGTTGATGTTTGTAACTTGTTTGTATTTTGTTCTGAAGTTTGGGTTGCTGGCTTTTTCCCTGAATTAAGTGAATGATATTTGTATACTGAATTAAAAGTAAGCTTGTCAACCCCTTCACCTTGCTTTCCTTATTAAAGCAGATCAAAAGAACCTGTGCTGTTGGCAGCTTTCTGGGTGCTGGCTGTGGGTAGATCTTACACCCCCACAGAAGCTGCTAGCAAGATTGTTGAAACAACCTCAGGGCCAGTTTCTAGGAGAGATCTTTTCATAATGTGGTATCTTGGCATATCAGTAACTAGCCTTTCCCCCATATGGAGTCTCAGACATATTAGCCTTATATTAAACTGTGTTCCACATAGGATAGTATTATGGAACTTAACAAGGTACTTAACAAAAATGAAAACTATATCAATTCTCTCTTATTAGTAAATATTATTTTCTTTTGGGAACCCAGGTAAGCTAGGTCCTTACCTAAGGTCTCGCAGAAATTTTTCATTATTTTGAATCTGGACTCCAATTCTGGTTTGTGTGGCCATTTTAAAATACTCCAAGACAGTTTCCTATGAAGGAAAATCGGCACATGGTGAATATATTCTGTGGCAAACATTCTGAAATAAGGCATGTGGCATGGAAACTTCCTTGGGTATCCTTATCATTTTTTAAAAATTAATTAATTAATTAATTAATTTTTAGTTTACAACATTCAGTTCCACAAGCTTTTCAGTTTTAAATCTTCTCCCCTCCTTTCCCTCTCCCCTCCCCAAGACAGCATGCCTTCTGATATAGGCTCTACATATACATTCATATTAAACATATTTTCACATTAGTCATGTTTTAAAGAAGAATTTTAGGCAATGGAATGGACCATGAGAAAGAAGAAACAAAACAAAACAACACAAAACAAAAACAAGAGAGAGCATTCTTTTAAGAGTATTGTGGTAGGACTCATTAAATTTAATGCCACAGAGCATTTTATTTTGGATCTCTGTTTATGCTCATTTTATTTTAACTTTTCAGAGAAGCACTAAGAAAATGTGAGGATGACTCAGTAACACCTCACTCGATAGACTAAGGAAGTGGGATTTTGGAAGCTGGGACTGCTAAAATGGAAATTCCGTTAGAATCGTGGGAATCCCAGTGAAGTCTCAAAACCTCCTTTTCATATAGTAATTGATTAAGAATCATATACTGTATGTAAAGTCCCATATCACCTGCTAATTTGGTGAAATGGCAAGAGGGACTGATGCAGATCAAATAAAAGATAGAGTCGTATGCTGGCAAGAGAATTGTACCAGGAAGTACTGTACCAGGAAGAGTACTGCACCAGGAAGAAACTACTGGGTTCTAGTCCTAACCCTATGGCTGATCGGTTGAGACCTTGGACAAGTACTTTACCTTTCTGGATCTCAGATTTTTCAGCTATCATATGAGGATGATAATATCTACTTACAGGTTTTTTTTTTTTAAATGAAGACCAAATCAGATAACGGACATGAAAACTCTTTGAAAAATGTTAGGTGTCATAATTATGGGAAGTTTTAGTCAGGGATGTGTTGGTAAATAACAATTGACTGTATGCACAACACACTTTTAAGTTTAATTTGAATCAGTGTTTTCTTAATTCTAGATAATCAGAGACAATAAATCAAACACTGATTTGTAGCATTTGCTGATTTTTGAGTTGTAAGCTGACACTGAAAATTTAACAACAGATTCTCTCAGCTTCTTCAATGTGGCTCTAGCATACCCCTAATTTTAGTATTGAAAGATGCAGTTCCTGCCTTGAAAGAGCTAAAAATTACAATTTAGCATGTGAAATATAAGCAGTGAAATTCTGTCATTTCAAAGTTCGGAAAGTGACAGGGGAGGAGGTACAGGCAAAAGGACATCGTTCAAAATGGTAGCTTTGAAAATAAATCTTCAATCTCAAAGTACGCTTATGGCAGGAATTGGAAAGGGCAAGGATGTAGGATTGACTCCAAGAATAGGGGAAGGTGGGATATGCTTAGCTGATATGATGTCAAGGGTGCTAAAAAGTCACTTTGTCCAAAAATATCACTCCCACTGGTCTTCAATGAGTCTGAAAATTTGACTATTAATGACTCTTTTGGGCTATTGACAGCCTTGCATATAATTAAAATATTTCCTGGAAGGGTGAAACATTAAGCTATTAGTGGCCATTAACACCTTAGCCTTTAGCCTAAATTCTTTTATTAGATTAGCTAGCTGAAGAGCAAGACACTGAAGGAATAGTTATATAAGACAGGGAAGATTTTGTGAGGGCATGAGTTGGAAAGTAGGACAGAGAGGTCTAGAGCATGGAATACCTTTTTTAGTTGAGCAAGGCAGGGTGAAATACCACACTTTAGGAGGGGTCTTAGAAAGCCAAGAGATTTGGTGAAACGGAGGAAAGGACCACCCAAAAGGCAAATGAAGAATCATTATAAACTAACTTTGTCTCTTTGAAGTCTTGTTGAAAGCTCTTTTGGAGGTTAGGGGCCACAGAAGGCCTGAGAATGAAATCCAAGTGTCACAGCATTGGTTCAACTGAAATTAATGGTCAGGGCTCTAGGAACTGAGAGTGGGTTTGAGAAGAGGTACTCAGAAACTTAAATGGATCTGTGATCTCATGGATTTGGATGTTCCTTCCCATGAAGTAGATCAGTGGTGTCAAAGGGGGAGAGGTGGGAGCAGATCACTAAACCATACATAAGGATCCTCTACAGGGTGGATATTGACTTAAAAAACTGCTTTCCATTATCTATGTTCTATTGTATTTTTATTTATTTTGTTAAATATTTCCTAATTACATTTTAATCTGGTTCAGATCACACTCAAGAGTATTGGGAGGCCAGGATGCCTGTTAGACATCTTTGACAACAGCTAACATTTATACTGCATTTTAAGGTTTGTAAAGCACTTTCCAAGGTTATTTCTTTTGATCCTCACAACAATCCTGGGAGATAAAGGCTATTATTATCCCCATTTTGCAGTTTAGGAAAACGAGGCAGACAGAGGTTAAGTGATGTCCCCATAATTGTCTGGGGCAACATTTAATCCACCTTTGGTCTTCCTGACTCCAGGTCAAATGCTTTATCCACCATGCTGTTTAGTTGCCTGACATTCCTGTATGACTTGTTCATATTCCCCATAACTTTGCCACAGGGGTCCCCCCAAAAGGCCTTCCTCTATTTCTCCTGACAATTCCAAGAATACCACTGGAGCACTTGAGCTGACTACCTTTTCGTTATTATTTATTATTTAGTTGGATTTCTGATCAGCCCATCTTCTATTTCTAGCATACATTTCCTTTATTCTAGTTCTTCTCCAGCACTGGATGTATGTTGCAGTCTGTTCACGTCCACCAACACATAAGAACTAATTGTAACAAAAAAGGCTGGTTTCTTAAGTAGATGGTTGCCTATCTTTATCCTACTGGCCTGTTATTAATGCTTGAAATTCCACTATTAGAGATTTTGTGTTTTCAAGGACCTCCTTTTGAAATTCTGTTATTTCTGGAAAGGGTAATTCTTTAAAATATTATCAGCTAAGACCTTAGAAAGGATTAGTTGATAAGCCACTGAGAATAGCTTGGTATAGTATAAAGAACTCTTGACTTGGGATCAGAAGACATGGGTTTGAATCTCAGCACTGCTACTCAGTACCCATGTGGCCTTGGGACAAGTGATCCCTCTGATTCTGTTTCCTCATCTACAAAATCAGCGGGGGTTAAACTAGGTGAGATCTAAGGCCTCTTCAATTTCTAATGTTCTGTGATTTTGGGATACTATGAAGTTGCTTCGTGAAAAATGGTGACTTGAGAGCTGAAAAGCTCTGAAAAGCTAGGTGAGTAGTCCAGACTTTCTAGACTAGACAACTATGCTGAGTTTGGGAAGGTTGGTAATGAGTTTCTCCTTTCTCTTTCCAGTCCTTTTCTAGAGGAAACGTCCATCAAGTAGGAAAAGAAAAATTCTATGGTTCAATCATAAAGTAGATGAATGAACTACCCCACCTAGATCTTCCCGGCAATGATGATGATCTTCTGGACAAGAATTCTTGAAGGGGCGAATAAGGGCATTGTCTACTTGTCCAAGGGTATGGCTGATCATCTTCCATGCAATGGTTAATGCTTTTTCTGCAAATGTGTTCGGGGTTTTGGGATCCAGGGATGGCAGCTGAGGTAGGATAACACCAGCCTGCACAACCTCCTAGCCTGCTACTCTTTCTATAGTTTTCTGGCAAGGAGGACCCACAAAATTGATACTCATACTCACCAACCACTTCCTCCTATCTTTGATCCTCAGTCCTCCATCTTTAGGAGAAATGTTTAAGCCAAAGGCCTTTGGCTTCTGGTCACACTTTCTACTTTCTCCTTTACTCTCTTTGTAGTCCAGTGGGGAGGTCTATGAGGATGTTATTCTATCCCCTAGGCAACAGACTGTACCACAGTAAGACCAGGGGCAGGGGAAGGGGCAGTGGTAGAACAAGAGGGTTCTCAGACAGAGTGATAGAAAAGGATATCAAATTCTGATACAATTCCCTGAAATTTTAATGTCTATTTACTTTCCTTCACCTGAATAATACCCAGGAAGCAGTACTTTGCTTGATGCCTTGCTATTGTTATTTTTTTTTACCCTAAGTATTTTTGTGCTAGGCAGAGAAAAATGGTTTAGTCCACGTAGAAATAGGTTCTTTATGTGTGGTGGCCTGGCTTGAACCTGTACTTGCTAACATTGGGTCAGGAACGGCGGCTGTTTAGAAGATAAATGGGAGTTGGGGTAGGGGTTCTTACTGAAGACACCATTTCTTAGTGAAGTGGTTCCCTAGTGCCATTCCTTGCTTTACCAGTACTGTGGGTAGGATCAGCACCTTTACCAGGCAAAATCATGCAACGGTGGGTTTGTCTTAAGCAGTCTTCTCTTGACAGGCCCTCATGCTCCAACATCATTCCTTCCTCCTGCCTCCCCAAATGCCTATTTTCAGTGCTTCTACCCTAACTACCTTAACTGTCTGTCTGAAGGGCAATTCAAACCTTTAATGGGAAGGAGAGCTCTTCTTTTTTTTTTTTTTACCTCTCTACTCTCTCTTCCTAGGTAATCATATTCACTCCCACAGCTTCAACTACTGCTTTGATGCAGATGACTTCAAAATCTATTCAGTCCTGACATCTTTAAACTCCAGACCTACACCCCCAGCTACCTAAAGGACTGTGTCTTTGTATCTCTGCCCCCCTCCATCCCCATACACACAGAATAAATGTTTGGAGACCGTGCAATACAATAGAAAGAACAACTCCATTTGGATCTATAGGATCTGGCTTCAAACTTGGCTATACTATTTACTACTTACTATCTGTGTGATTTTGGGAAATCAATCACAAGCATTTTTTAAATTACTATGAGCTAGCTACCATGTTCAGACATTAGACAAAAATGAAACAGTCCTCCATAATGGAAGACAACATGTACACATATAAGTACATGCAAAATAAATATATGCAGAATAAGTACAAGGTAATGTTGAGGTGAGAGATAGCATGAAGTACTGGGCCTGGAGTCAGGAGACCCAAGTTCAAATCCAGCCTCAGATATTTACTAGCTGTACAACCCTGGGCAAATCACTTAACCCTGTTTGCCTCAGTTTCCTTCTCTGAGAAATGAACTAGAGAAGGAAATGGCCAACCACTCCAGTATCTTTGCCAAGAAAATCCCAAGTGGGGTCATGAAGAGTAGGACATGATTGAACAAGAAAATAAGAGTCACCACTAGAACCCTGGTCTAATAGCTCTTAGTTCAGTACCTTCTTCTGCAACCAGAACATCACTTTCTGCATTCAGTTTCTGAGCTTTTTAAATAAAGTTTGAAAGCAAGCAGCTATTCATGGGCACAGTGTGGTAGAATGAAAAGAACCATAAATTTGGGATCAGTGGACCTGAGTTCAAATATTGGATAGTCAACCTACTACCCTGGGTGTTCTTGGTCGAGTTACTTGGCCTGCGTAGGTGTCAGTTTCCTCATCTGCAGAATGATAGGGCTGATCTAGATGAACAGTTCTCAATCTTATCGCTCACAATAAAGACCTTTTATACCCTTAAAAATTACTGAGAACCACTTTGCACTCTTAGAAATTGTTGAGGGCCTTAATGAGCTTTTGTTTACGTGGTTTATATCTATCAACATTTACTATAGTAGCCATTAACATAGATACATTTAAAAATGCTTACGAATTCATCTTGCACAGCCCTCCCTCACTCAAATCAAAGTCAACTGCAAGTCCTGTCATCATTTCCCTGACGTCATGGTCCTCTTTGAAAACGAAGAACAAATACAAACCTGTGAGTCATTTGAGCTGCCTGAATGAGGACCCAGCCGGGTGGATAATTCAGCTTGTCTTCTCCCTCTTCCTCTCCAAAGGAAAGTAAATTTTATTGGCTGGAAGCTGCCCACTTAACTTGGGGTTTGCTGGCTAGTTTCCCTCCATCCTTCCCTTCTTTCTTTCTCTCTCTTTTCTTTTCTTTCTTTGTCTCTTGTCTCAAAGACCAAACCTTAAACACATTTCACTCTGGAGCTCGTAGATTGGACCACCATAGATCCCTGCCCAAGCTCCACTTAATGGCTATATTTTGGGCCCTTCTGGACCAGAGTGAATGTGAATAGTAATTGTTTCTCTTTTGAGCAGCAACCCTGACGGTCTTCCCCTCCCAGTTTGATTTTTTTTTAATTAAAGGGGACATCCCTTGACTCACTTCTTAAATAGGCCTATTCACTACATGGGCACTGCCTCCTCAAAGTCAGAACCTGGAAAGACCTTAGCTGATAAGTGTCAAGGTCTCCCACTGCATCCTGGGCCATCTCCAATAGTCCTGATCGATATCTTGGTCACTGGACCCAGATGGCTCTGGAGGAAGAAGTGTGACTGGTGACTTTGCACAGCCCTCCCTCCCTCAAATCAAAGCCAGCTGCAGGTCAAGCCATCATTTCCCCAATGTCACGGTTCTCTTCGAAAATGAAGGACAAACACAACACCACATGAATTCATCTAAAACTAACAATAAAACTCATCACATGTTAGTGGAGGCAACTTTTTTTGAATGAAAAATAACTATATTTTCCAAAACGAAAAAAAATTGAGTGAGGAAAAGAGGCATTGTTTTACATATTTTCGTAAATCTCTTAATGTTTGGCTTAATAGAAGACAGCTGGATTCTTACATCTGTTTCTGCATTCAACCAATTGCCGTGTGTTGTTTTAGTTGAAGCATATGAAGGAAATTAACTTTACGTAGATACATAGTTGGAAAAGGGTCTTGGGGATCCCCTGGAGTCCTCAGACCACCCTTTGAGAAGTGCTAGTTTAGATAAGTTCCAAGGTCTCTTCCAAGCACTCTATTATCTTATGATACCATTCTCAACACCAGCTCGGATAGAGTCAAAGAAACAGCAAAAAACTTTCAACCCAAGTAGTCAAATAATCCTTGTGTAGGCTCTCTAAGGAATCACCCCAGTGAGGTCAACGAATTGGGAGATGGGGGTTGTGATGCACTAACACGGCGGAAGAGAAAAGATACCAGAAAGCAGGTAGTATGGAGCTGTGAGAGAAAGTGTAATCCTTTGGCACTTGTAACTAATCTGCCATCTGATAAGTGGGCAGCAAATGCCAGTTGCCATATTAATATCACTTGTTTCTTGTATTGACCAACCAGCTCAAAAATATTGTTTCAAGGAGGTCCGGGCAGGCTGGCTATGGCCCTAAAGTCTTTTTCTGCATTAAAATGAAACAAAACCGGGGTGGAGCCAAGATGGTGGCTGGAAAGCAGGGACTAGCATGAGCTCCCCGCCAAGTCCCTCCAAAAACCTATAAAAAATGGCTCTGAACCAATTCTAGAACTGCAGAACCCACAAAATAGCAGAGGGAAGCAGGGCTCCAGCCCAGGACAACCTGGATGGTCTCTGGGTAAAGTCTATCTGGCATGGAGCTGGGAGCAGAGCGGAGCGGAGTGGAGCAGAGCCCAGCGTGGGCTGGGTGGACCAACCAGAGCAGGAGCCAGGCGCAGCAGGCCCTAACGCCCTAAATCAGTGAGCTGCAGCAGTTACCAGACTTCTCAAACCACAAACACCAAAGACAACAGAGAAGGTTAGTGGGAAAAGCTGCTGGGTACAGGGGGACAGAGTTCACAGTTCAGCCACTGCCCCAGGGGCAGCGGAGGTGGGGCAGCTACAGAACTATAGCTGCAGTTGCTTCTGGCCCCAGGCCCACCTGGTGGGAGGAATTAAGTGGCGGATCAGAGTAGGAGTGCAGAGCCTGCTGAAGATCTAAGTCCAGTCCAGGTTGGGGGTTCTTGGGGACGGAGGAGTGCTGGTGTGGCAGAGATGGCTGTAATAGTTCTGAAATCAACAGCGCATCCCCCCAAGCTTGGAACAAAGTACTCTTTACTCTACAAGCAGTCATACCCCGCTGAAAAACTCAAGGGTCAAGTAAGTTGGCTGGGAAAATGGCCAGGCAGCAAAAAAGCAGCCAGATTCAGTCTCAGACTTTGGAATCTTTCTTTGGTGACAAAGAAGA